>NW_028261395.1:20162811-20496144 GCF_051295495.1 Thamnophis sirtalis
AACAATTATTAGTTATTTAATTATTAAGTAATGTTAAAGCATTTAAAGATTGAGGGTCTGTTTGTTGTTTTGTTTGTATCTCACCTTTATTATTTTTACAAATAACTCAAGATAGCAAATAAATCTAATACTCTTCATTCTCCTATTTTCCCACAACAACAGGCCTGTGAAGTGAGTTGTGCTGAGAGAGAATGACCAGCCAAAGGTCACGGACCTGGCTTTCACAGCTAAATTGGGACTAGAACTCACAATCCCCTGGTTGCTACCTTGGTGCCTTAAACAGTATATCAAACTTTCGCCCCTCCTTTCGCCCCATAACAGCTGCTCCTTGTGAGGGATTGAGATTCACGCCGGGCTAGCCATCGCCCCATGGAGAAGGTGGTCAGCCAGGAACAGTACTGGGAGAGAATGGGAGGCTGTTCACATCTACTGCCATTCCAGCTCGGCTGGGCACCCCCTCCTCCTGCTCCCTTCGGCTTGGCCCCTCCTTTCGGTGAATTCTCCCCCCCACCTGGTTGCTGCTGCTGCAGGGCCTTCTACAGGGCCTTCTGCTGTTCGACATCTGACTCTTTTTTGAGCGCGGCTTCTGGACTGCATTTCCATCTGGCACGGCCACTGCTACCTGATACCACCCTGGACTTCTGGCCTCAGAGAGCGCCACCATTAGATGAGCGGGGGTACTGCAGTATGCAAGAAAGCCCCCTGCTTCCTTCAACTACTCTGGACTTTCTGGATTTTCCCAGAATCTGTCTGTTGCAGAGCCATCTGCTGAGAACTATTTGGCTCTCCCTGAACTCGCATTTTAACAATTTTGCGCTACTTTTATTCTTCTTATTTCCTTCTTTTCTTTTCTCCCTTTTCCTTCTATTTTTAGTATGTTGAGTATATGGGATTGTATGTAAGTGTGTGAGTGACCCACTTTTATTGTTATTACTGTTGCATTTGTGTATTTTAATAATTACGTGGGGACTGGTTGTGTGAGTGTCTGAGTATGCTTGGCTCGGAGGACCTGCTAGGGAAGGTGGGGGGTACCGGGGTGGTTGGGGGGACTACGGCCACGGGAGTGGGTCGGAGCATTGCGGTCGTGACAGGGAGAGGCAGATACGGCGGGGACCTTAGGGCTAGCCATTACCGGGGAAGGAGGGTTCGCTACATTACAGAGATCCCTCCTTCCGACCCTTTGAGTCCCACTCCAAGACCAGATGGCGCGAGTAGCCAGGACCCTGGTCTCAGGCTGCTGTTGCTAAATGCCAGGTCTGTTATCCACAAGGCTCCCCTCGTCCGGGACTTAATTGTTGACGAGAGGGCAGACCTGGCATGTATTACTGAAACCTGGCTGGGCGCAGAAGGAGGAGTCCCCCTTGTAGAGATGTGCCCAGAGGGATTTCAGGTGCTTCATCAGCCGAGAGCCCAGGGAAGGGGTGGCGGTGTGGCTATTGTAATCCGGGAGTCTCTGTTACCTCGTAGGGTCCCTGCTCCGGAGCTTGTCGGGTGTGAGTCCCTGCTGATAAAGTTGGACCTCAAGGGTCAAGTGGGTTTGCTGCTAACGTACCTGCCTCCCAACTGCGTTGCAGCATCCCTCCCCTCGCTCCTCGAGTCAGTAGCCGAGCTGGCAGTTGAGTTCCCCAGGCTTATAGTTCTGGGGGACTTCAATTTGCCATCGCTCGGTGAACGCTCTGATGGGGCGCAGGAGTTCATGGCTTCCATGACAGCCATGGGCTTGACCCAGGTAATTCGGGGCCCAACCCATGCAGCGGGTCACATGCTCGACCTCGTATTCCTCTCGGAGCAGTGGATGTGTGATCTTGGTCTGAGGGGTAATGAGATCATACCCCTGTCGTGGTCAGACCACTGCCTACTGAGGCTTGACTTCCGGAGGCCAAACCCCCACCGTAGGGAGGAGGAACCGACCAGGTGGTTCCGCCCCAGGCGACTTATGGACCCATTGAGGTTCCAGACGGAGCTTGGGGTCATTCCTGATACTCTCGCCCACAGTTCGGCGGAGACTCTGGTTGCCGCCTGGCATTCGGCGGCGTCGGAGTCTCTTGATCGGATTGCGCCACTACGGCCCCTCCGGGTCAGTGGATCCCGGAGGCCCCCTTGGTTTACCGAGGAGCTCCGGGAGAAGAAACGCCGGAGGAGATGCCTAGAGCACCAGTGGAGGTCCGATAAGTCCGAGGCGAACCGAGCACTTCTAACCACCTGCACCAAGGACTACGTCCGAGCATTAAGAACTGCCAAAAGATCTTACATTTCTGCCTTGGTTGCGTCCGCCGAGTCACGCCCAGCCGCCCTGTTTAGGATAACCCGCTCCCTCCTTAACAGGAGGGATGCGGGAGACCCCTTGCAGGGTAGGGCTGAGGACTATGCTCAATTCTTGGCGGACAAAATAGCTCGGTTTCGGTCGGACTTGGACTCCACCGCAGTAGATCCAGCCGAGACACAGGAGGACCGCTTGGCAAATCATCTCTGGGTTGAGTTCCAGGATGTTGCCTCTGGGGATGTGGACAAGGCCATTCGAGCTGTAAGTGCCTCCACCTGTATTCTGGACCCGTGTCCCTCCTGGCTGGTTGCCAACAGCAGGGAGGTGACACATGGCTGGATCCAGGCGGTCATGACCGCCTCCCTTCGGGAGGGGCACTTCCCCGCCGTACTTAAAACGGCGGTGGTGAGACCCCTCCTGAAGAAACCATCCTTGGATCCAGCCATTTTAAACAACTTTCGTCCTGTCTCCAACCTCCCCTTTATCGGGAAGGTTGTTGAGAAGGTGGTGGCCTTCCAGCTTCAACGGGCCTTGGAGGAAGCTAGTTATCTTGACCCCTTCCAGTCCGGCTTCAGACCTGGTTACAGCACAGAAACCGCTTTGGTCGCATTGACCGATGATCTCTGGAGGGCCAGAGATGGAGGCTATGCATCCATCCTGGTTCTCCTTGACCTCTCAGCGGCTTTCGATACCATCGACCATGGTATCCTTCTGCGACGACTGCGGGAGGTGGGAGTGGGAGGCACTGTTTTACGGTGGTTCTCCTCCTACCTCTCGGACAGGTCGCAGTCGGTGTTGGTCAGGGGGCAGAGATCGTCCCTGAGGCCCCTAACATGTGGGGTGCCACAGGGTTCGGTCTTATCCCCCCTACTATTTAACATTTACATGAAACCGCTGGGCGAGATCATTCGGAGGCACGGGATAAAATACCACCAATATGCGGACGATACGCAACTGTATCTGTCCGCCCCGTGCCAACTCAATGAAGCGGTGGACGTGATGAACCAGGGTCTAGAGGCCGTTAGGAACTGGATGAGCGCTAACAAACTGGTACTCAACCCGGACAAGACCGAGTGGCTGTTGTGCTTCCCTCCCAATAATTTGGCTAATGTACCAACACTTAGGCTGGGGGGTCAAATTTTACACCCCTCAGATAGGGTCCGCAACTTAGGAGTCCTCCTGGACCCACAGCTGACTTTTGACCACCAGCTGTCAGCTGTGACCAGGGGGGCATTTGCCCAGGTTCGCCTGGTCCGCCAGTTGCGGCCCTACCTAGACCGGGAGGCTCTCACAACAGTCACTCGAGCCCTTGTGATCTCTAGGCTGGAATACTGCAATGGGCTCTACATGGGGTTGCCCTTGAAGTGCATCCGGCGACTACAGTTAGTCCAGAATGCAGCCGCGCGAGTGATAGTGGGCGCACCGCGGTTCGCCCACGTTACACCCGTCCTCCGCGAGCTGCACTGGCTACCTGTTGGTCTCCGGGTGCGCTTCAGGGTACTGATGACCACCTTTAAAGCACTCCATGGTAGTGGATCTGGGTACTTGAGAGACCGCCTCCTGCCGATTACCTCCCTTCGACCAATTCGATCGCACAGACTGGGCCTCCTCCGAATCCCATCTGCCAGTCAATGCCGACTGGCGACCACACGGAGGAGAGCCTTTTCTGTTGCAGCTCCGACCCTGTGGAACGATCTCCCCGCTGAGATCCGTACCCTCACCACCGTCCAGACCTTCCGCGCAGCCCTCAAGATCTGGCTCTCCCAGCAGGCCTGGGGATAGGTTCCTAATTCACCCGCCCGAGTGTTTGATTGTTGAACGAAAGTTGTGTTTTACTATTTTTTTCTTTGTTCACATTTTGTTTTGTTTTTGATGTTGCACTTCCCTCCCTTGTGATTGTAAGCCGCCCTGAGTCCCCTCAGGGAAAAGGGCGGCCTATAAATTTTAATAAATTCAAATTCAATTCAAATTCAAACTGGTTCTCCCTCCCTCCCTCCCTTCCTGGAGGAAGAGGTGTTTCAAAGATTCATTACTGTCAAAGATGAATGCAATTAAAAATGCTCAAAGAGCAGCTAGGTAAAAATTATAGAATAAAATAATAACAAATAACAAATAAAATTTATGTTGAAATCATAATTTGGTATTCTATCAGTTGCGCATAAACAAGAGTACGGCTTAAGCTATAATATAATGATGTTGTTGTTGACATAAGTTGTGAATTCGTGTCCGACTCACCACAACCCCATGTTCATCCTGGTCCAGACATTTCCCCCCTGTAAATAAATACCTAGGCAATGCTGGGTTATTGGCTAGTTTTCTCTAAAATAAGATCCAGTTAATCTCCAATCTTCCTCTCTGTCTTGGCAGGTCTGGAAGCCTAGAGTCTCAAAAGCAGAACCATTTCTCTATATTTTGATTAATTTTATTTGATGACTTGCTAGTTGGACTGAAATGCTCAATAGCTGCTATGGAGCTACCAAGAGGAACTTGTGTGACCAGTACTAAGCTCAGCTCCTTGCTACCAAAAGTGTTGATGATTGGAAATCTTTCTTTCCAAAGGATGGATTTTAAGTAGAATGGCAATGAAGTCATCTTGTTGTTAGCTTGCTGGAGCCCAGGAAGTCTCAGGAGATGAAAGATTTACCTGATCTGAAGAGAAACCAGAGCATAAAGATACTCTCTTTCAACCACTGAGTTGAATGAATATTCATTGATCCGTTTTTCCTTCTTTGATGTTCTTCTGGTTGCTGCTGCATTTGCGGCAGCCATTTCAAAGAAATCAGACTTTTTGAAAAGAATTAGGAGGAATTCCCCTTGATGCCGCGTGCTTGGTGAAGAAACACCTGTCCAGCTTTTCATTAAATCTATTTAGAGAAATACTTGCTGTTTATTTTGTTGCTAAGCAAAAAGATCATTCAGGTTGGGAGAAGCAACCTATCAGGGCCTATTAGCATATTATGGATGGCGAGATTGCAGGTCCCAGCACTATTGCAGCCATCTGGAGTCAAAGAGAATATCCTCTTTGCATACTTCCAGGGTTTTTACAAAATATTTGATGATGGCAGGAAGGAAGAGGCATACAGTGGCAATTCAGCAAACATAGGTACAGCATGGACTTCTGTAAGGTGAGTGTTTCAATGACTTCAGTATTTGCAAAACCCACTGCATTAAAAAAAAAAAACTTGACATGAATCCCTGGGGGTAAGTTTTTACATGTCCACTAGGCTCATGCTAGGAAAGTCCATTCCATTCCACCCATTCCCCACTTTTCTGATTTCCCTAATGGCGGAATCTCCGTGTTCAGTGCCCATTGAATAGGCACTAATTTGGTGTCTCTGCCTCTTCAGTGTCTTTCTTCTATTCTTTTGCCTACTTTGCCAGTCTTGGATGCCCCTCTTCCCCCCCCCCCAACCCGTGTCTTCTCATCACTCATCCTGGACAGCATCACTTTCACCGTACCATATCGCTTGAAAAATGAGCTTGCTGTTTATATGTAAGCTGTTCCGTGCAGTGATTCTGCCTGACAGGGTGGAAGAGATTCGTGGGGGAATGATGGACCAGTTGATCTACATAGACGCCCTTTTGCATCAAACGTGGAACAGTAGCTATTTAATTTTGGTTTCTAAAATTGCCTCCATGGGCCTAGAGGAATAAGTGGGATGAAGCATGCATTGGACTTTTGTGAAATCTTACCTTCCTAAGCCATAGATGATAGATAGATAGATAGATAGATAGATAGATAGATAGATAGATAGATAGATAGATAGATAGATAATAGATAATAGATAATACAGATAGATAATGATAGATAGATAGATAGATAGATAGATAGATAGATAGATAGATAGATAGATAGATAGATAGATAGATAGATAATGATAGATAGATGATAGATGATAGATGATAGATGATAGATGATAGATGATAGATGATAGATGATAGATGATAGATGATAGATGATAGATGATAGATGATAGATGATAGATGATAGATGATAGATGATAGATGATAGATGATAGATGATAGATGATAGATGATAGATGATAGATGATAGATGATAGATGATAGATGATAGATGATAGATGATGATAGATGATAGATGATAGATGATAGATGATAGATGATAGATACAGATAGATAGATGATAGATGATAGATGATAGATAGATAGATAGATAGATAGATAGATAGATAGATAGATAGATAGATAGATAGATAGATAGAAAAAAATAAGATGAATAAGATTGAAACATTCTTGGTTTATTAGCTGTCCAAAGCGACTGGTTATTTTGAAAAAGACAGAAAAAAATGTAATTTGAATTAGAAATTGGAAGGCATGCAGGCTTCACTGGTGAATTTACTTTTGGAGATTGCAAAACGATACTTCTGTTTTGGAGGGAGCTTTAGAAACAACTTTGGTAGATGTGGAGATCATGTCTGCAGATACAACTGAAGAGACTTGATTGAGAAGAGTCAATGGAGATGCCTTTCCAAACTTCTCAGTTGTCTTCCAGAGTCAGCTCTGCCACCGATTCTGGGACTCCTTCATGCACCTGGATCGGCCTTGGGGGATGCCACTGCTAACGGTCAGGATGCAGGAACTAAGATCCTAGTGTTGGAAGAAATATCCACGTCCAGTTTCAAGCCAGGAAAAGGGCACTGGAGATAAAATGCTGGAGGCTGATTGGAAAGAAAGGTTCTCGTTATTGATGAAGCAGAACCACCAACCACATGCAATTCTGGGCAGCTGACCAAATGGGATTGAGAGTGGGTGGATTTTTATGCCTTCTTTTGGGTTTTTCTATTTGAGCTTCCTGTTCCTGTGCAAGAAAATGTCCTTTAATATTCTATTGGCTGTTGTCAGATTCCTATGGGGTCATGGCTGGCTCAATAGGCAGAAGGGGAAATGCAAATCCTAGGTCAGGGGTCAGCAACCTGCAGTTCTGGAGCTGCATGTGGCTCTTTCATCCATCTGCTGCAACTCCCTGTAACTGGTTGGCTCCACAACTGATAGGGCTTTCGGTTAGGACAGGTAGAGGGAAAAGGATGCTGCACTAGGAGGAGATTCTGTGGTGGGGGAACCAGACTTCCAGTCGGCTCCAGAATTGAATGAGGGGCTTCCAGTTATTACCTTTGTGGCTCTTTGAGTGTTTAAGGTTGCGAACACCTGTCCTAGGTGTTTGTCTGATCAACCTTTATCAACCTTTGCCTTGTCTAATTGTGCTGCTTATCTGGAGTCTCTGTCTGACCCAGTCTTTCTGAATGGATTACCTAATCTGCATTTCTAAAAACTGGCCTCCTCAGTTTCTGCTTGGGGCTGGGAAACGGAGTGGTTTCTGCCTTCCTTAAGATTTTTCTTCACTTCTCCTTTAGGGGAAATTGTTAATATTGCCTTTTTTAATATTTCCCAAAATATTTCATTCTTCTGGGGAGAGGGAGTGCTTCCATCACTAGTTATGAAATGTGTATCCTAGTCACAGGAATTATGAAAAGCCTTAGAGCCCCAGTGAGAAGCCACCATATCCCCTGCATTGCCTAGAAGTGATTGGCAGCAGGGGGAACTTTTCGACCTTGGGTGCCAGATAATGAAGTTAACCTGGAAAAACCATACATTTCAATTTCAATTAAGGACTTTTCTGGGGCTGCCTTTATTCTGGGGATAGGCAGCCTGGCAAATGCTGGTGTAAATATCTAATAATAACTGACATATACAGAGAAACAGATGTGTTTGTGTGTGTGTATGATGTGTGTGTACACACACACACACACACACACACACACACCAGTGGTAGGATTCAGCCAGTTCGCACCTACTTGGGAGAACCGGTTGGTAACTTTCTAAGCAATTCGGAGAACCGGTTGTTGGAAGAAATCTCATTTTGTTTTTTTCCACTTTACAGGGCTAATCCTATAAGGAAGGCAGGAAGGAAACATTCTGGTGTTGTTTCTAACCTAATCTTTATTGACCTGCTTGCAGAAATCACCTCTCCAGTTAACCCTTGTTACATTGTAACAGATAAGGTGAAGCGCCCATCAACGTGAGTGATGTTGAGTTGGCCCTGGTCACACAGTCACATGACCACCGAGCTCCACCTACCCAGCTGGTCATTAGGACAGAGAACCGGTTGTTAAATTATTTGAATCCCACCACTGATACATACATACATACATACATACATACATACATACATACATACATACATACATACATACATACATACAAATATAATTTTAGCAACAACAGAACAATGAATTTAGAGGCATCTGTTGTTTGACTAAATTTGCTTTTTCTTATAGACATTATATGGCATTGTTTCCTTCTCCCAGAGTCACTACCAATTAGAATTTGAATTCCTTTGGACTCTTCTTGGCCTTATGACATTGCCTGTCCTCCAGAGTCCTCGTTGCCCCTTCACTTTGGCTGTGCTCAGTTGGCTTCCTTTGGTCCACGGTTGTGCCTCTGGAGAACACCTAAGCCACAAAGGGAGCAAAATAATCTGGTGCTACGTCCCAGAGGTGGTATTCAGCAGTTCTGACAGGTTTTGAAGAACTGGTTGAGGAAATTTTGAGTAGTTCGGAGAACTGGCAAATAGGCTGGCCCCGCCCTTGCTTCCTCCCAGCCTCCCAGTTGATCTTCTTTTGTTGCTCTGAACAGGAGAACAGAGCTGGAAAGCAGGTTAGTGGGGTGAGGAGGGAATGGGGATTTTGCAATAACCTTCCCCTGCCATGCCCATAAAACCACACCCACAAAGCCACACCACACCCACAAAGCCATGCCCACAGAACCGGTAGTAAAAAAAATTGAATCCCACCACTGCTATGTCCCACTCCACAATGGGAAGTTGCACTGAATGAGTGGGAATTACACCTGAGTGTAATTACAGGGCGGTGTTTTCTGCACACCTGGAAGTCTTCATTTAGTCTAAGGACCTATTCAATGTGTAACCCACCAATGCAAATATTACCGAGATCTTGTTTCTGGAAGGCATAAAATATAGCCTACAAAGGCTAAGTATTATAGCTGCATCAGAGGAACATGTCTATACTTCTCCTAACCCTTAAGAAGAAAAACAATGAACAATGATACTTGCTGTCCAATATGCGCTCCTGTTCCAGAAGGGTATTAGCAGCTCTGTTAAATAGTTATACTTATTGTGTATTTTGCCACTTTGGAAAGCAAAGCAAACTGGACTTTCTTGTTTTTCTTTTGAAGACATTTTGCTTCTCATCCAAGAAGCTTCATCAGCTCGCTTCTTGGATGAGAAGCAAAATATCTCAGAAGGAAAAGAAAATCCAGTTGCCCCTTAAAAAAGCACCTTGGGGACAACTATGACCTGGATGACTGAGAATCTCCCTAAACACATAGGTGAGTGCTTCCCTACATCAAAATCCTCTGAACCCATTATATCAAATGATCACATAATCTAACCATGTAAACCCATTTAAGTCAATGCAGTTTAGCTGAAGTTATTCTTAGTATACAAAGACCCTTAGATTGTTATCTCAGTCCTTCTTTTCATTATAAGCGGTCCTCAACTTACAACTGTAATGGAGACTTCCTGTTACTCTTATAAGTCACGACAACGCAGCTCACAGGATCCCAAGTGACGGATCCAGTTTTATGACCCTGTTTTTGCAGTGGGTGTTTAGTGAATCCCTGCAATGGTTAAGCGAATCATCTTAGCTATCAAACAAACCCATGGTCATTAAACAAACCCACTGTCACTAAGCTAAAACTACCTATATAGAATAAAAACATCTTCTGGATTAAGAGAGAGAACTGAGCTAAGAATATAAGAATGTCAGGTTTCCAAGACCTATGTTGCAAATCATATCAAGAACATCATATTGCCAACTTTTCCTTACATGTTTTGCTTTCTTTTTTCTTTATCCATCACCCTTTGCTGCTGAAATGTCACGGGAGTTTTCATCATCACTGTGCATCCTGGGCAGGAAAACATCTCAGACTGACTCTTGGTAGGACCAGCATCTGCTAAGATCAGAGAAAGTCACAACAAAGCACTGGGCTTTTTAATGCTCAGATTCAGCTATTACCTTAATGGCAGCAACTTTACCAGCCTTGCTAAAGTTCCCCTCCCTGCCTGCAATGCCTTGCACATCTTTGTCCAAAGACAACAGGTTCAAAACTCAGGGGAATTGAGGGGGGGGGGGAATAGAACTTCTAAAGGTCATTGATGAAAAGCTGCTAATAGAAGACCTTTGATGTTTTCCCCTTGTTGATTTGAATCCTGAAACTTGGCTGCTGTGCCAGAAATGTTAAAAATGCAAAACGAAGCAAACAAAAACAGCATCCTGGTGAGATTGAAGGTTGCTTATTGATACACAGCAGTCCTCTTGGGAAGCTCTGTCTGCAAGGATGTCTCCCATTCATGGAACAATTTGCAGTTAGTTAGCAGTTTGGTTATCTAAGACTGAACTGACAGCCAGGGATTCTCCTAAGGACGCGGGAGGCAAAACCTGTCACTATCAGGCTTGAGAAGACTGAGATTGGTTCAAAGCAGGCTAAATTTATCACCCGAGTCTGAAACACTTGGAAACAAAGAGAGATGTTGCAGTCATTTCATCTCAATGTGGGAAAACACTGTTCTGAAAACTCCCCCACTCTCTTCCAGTCCAGAGGCAAGAAAGCTTCTGAAATTCTCCTTGGAGAAGCACATTGCTTGGCCCTGGATATAATCCAAAGACCGAAGGGCAGCCTTGCTCTAGATGAGGGAGGTAAAGAGAGTTAAGTAATGGGCCATCCATAATTTAATGAAGATTTCCAGCAAAAAACGCTCTTCAACCTAGATAAAGTCGTAAACCAGGCAAGGTGGTGGCTCTTGTAAGAGTCATACTGCAAAACGTGGTGAGCCTCTGTGTAGATTTTGTCATACTAGGTCCATAATAGAACACATCTAGTCTTAATAAGTGTTAATAAGATTAACATATCTATGTACATATGATAAGTAGAAACTGTATTTGTTGTTATGTTAAAATATATATGGAAATGACAAAGCCAGAACGGTCACTCTATTCCAATGCTTTTAATGTTTATTCAATTATATATATATATATATATATATATATATATATATATATATATATATATGTATGTGTGTGTGTGTGTGTGTGTGTGTGTGTGTGTGTGTGTGTGTGTGTGTGTGTGTGTGTGTGTGTGTGTGTATGTATATGTATATGTATATGTATATGTATATGTATATGTATATGTATATGTATATGTATATGTATATGTATATGTATATGTATATGTATATGTATATGTATATAAAGAAACATGTTTCTCCTCTAGGGAAATATAATATTCTGCCTTTTTAATATTTCCTAGAATATTTTTTTTTTCTAGGAGAGGGGTAGCTGCTAACTTTCTACAAGCCAAAAGTCAACCCCTGGCTACATAGACTTGGAAATCCTTGTTCTGCTATGGATGACAGAGGGTTGTGTTCAATTCAATTCAATTTATTAAATTTATTAAATTTATATGCCGCCCTTTTCCCCCGAAGGGGACTCAGTGTTAAGGGAGCTGATCCTTGTCTGCAATGAGGTTTGAAAAGTAGCCAAAGTGTATCTGGGAGTCATCTCTAATGGAGTCCCCAGGAAGGACATCAGCACTTGAAAAGCAGGGATTTATTGCCAGAATGGAGTGGGAAGGCACACCAGTCATTGAGCTAAAGTCTGGAATCTTATATCACAGAATTGGTTTCACTGGACTCTCCTTTGATATCAGCAGTGGTGAAATTCAATGTTTTCTTACCGGTTCTGTGGGTGTGGTTTGGTGGGCGTGGCAGGGGAAGGATACTGCAAAATCTCCATTCCCACCTCACTCTGGGGCCAGCCATAGGTGACATTTGCTGGTTGTCTAACTACTCAAAATTTCCGCTGTCAGGACCTGTTGGATTTCATCCCTGGGCACCAGGTTTAGATTATGTAATAGTAGCATTTCCTTTTTGAAGGCCATCTTATTGGTTTGCTTCAGACTGCAGTTTTAAGCAGCCAAATTACTTCGATTGCTTTTCTCAGTGAACTCTGTTCGGTAAAAGCTTTTCTGTTTTGCACTTTGCACACCTTCAGGGAGCTTCCTTTGAGAGCATTTACAAATGAGAAAACAAGGCAACTTCAAAATGAACAGCCACAAAAGGTTCAGAAAGAAAAAAAAACTTGAATTTACCCATTTGCTCCATCAGCTCCTGAAAGGTAATGCGTAATGTTAAGGGAAGTACGAGATAAGGTCTCCCAAAATTCTTCATCACTTCCCCAACAGAATTACAGACAGCCCACCCAAGAACAGCATGGAGCTTGTTTTGGGAATTAGAAGGTTAGGGTAGGGAAAGTCCTGTACTCCACCTCCAAGAAGCAACGTTTAATACAGGGGTGGGCTTCAAAAATTTCAGCAATGGGTTCTCTGCCCGGTTGCTGGGTGGGTATGGCCATGGTGGGTGTGACCTAGTCAGCTCCGGAGGCCCTCTGGAACTTATGGAATTTCTGGGAGGCCCATTTCCCCCTTCTCTGAGTCTCCAAGTGGGCCCTGCACTTACCTCGCATTCAAAATGGGCTGCGTGAAGACTCCTGGGAGGGGCAGGGTGGGGTAGGAGGGGTGAGGTGGGATGGGTGCAGCAGGGTGGGATGGGAGGGGTGAGGCGGGATGGGAGGGGCAGGGGTGGGTAGGAGGGGTGAGGCGGGATGGAAGGGGCAGGATGGGGTGGGAGGGGCGAGGCGGGATGGGAGGGGTGGGGTGGGTGGGAGGGGCAAGGTTGGGTGGGCAGGGTGAGGCGGGATGGGAGGGGTGTGGTGGAGTGGGAGGGGTGAGGCAGGATGGGAGGGGCAGGGTGGGGTGGGAGGGGTGAGGCGGGATGGGTGGGGTGAGGTGGGGTGGGAGGGGTGAGGCAGGATGGGAGGGGCAGGATGGGGTGGGCAGGGTGAGGAGGGATGGGAGGGGTGTGGTGGAGTGGGAGGGGTGAGGTGGGATGGGAGGGGTGTGGTGGAGTGGGAGGGGTGAGGCAGGATGGGAGGGGCAGGATGGGGTGGGAGGGGTGAGGCAGGATGGGTGGGGTGAGGTGGGGTGGGAGGGGTGAGGCGGGAGGGGAGGGGCAGGGTGGGGTGGTAGGGGTCAGGTGGGATGGAAGGGGCCAGTCAGGGGTGGGATTTGGAAGTTCTACGAAGTGGCCATAATGTTAGCTATGGGTTCTCCATACCCGAGCAAACTCGTAGCAACCCACCCCTGCTTTAATAATAATATATTTCTAAACTCTTCCTGATTATTTTCCCAGTGAAAGAAATATTAGAATGGTCGGAGACTCAGTGAAGCCTGGAATTTTACCTGGGAGGTTTTTTGGGGAGGGTAGGTTTTGACTTGAAGAAAATCTGTTTCCTGCATAATCTTGCATTTTCCATTACACATTTTCTCAAAGATTCATTTATTGTATCTCTGCTGGGGTGACAAGAACTTGCTAGGGCTACTCTGGATTCGATAGCAAATGGTTTTCTGAACAAAATCTTCTATTCTCCTTTATCTGAGTTTTAGAATTAACAGCTTTTTGCTTTCATTTAAATCCTAGTATACAAAGATTTGAAGATTAGTCTTGTTCTTAGGGTTAATTGTTAATTGTTTCTTTCTATAGATAGATATAGCTAGATGGTGGGTTGCCCTGATTGATAGACGATAGATTTCCAATCTTTTAAAGAAACATAGCATTTTTAGTAAGTATAGATGGGGCAATTTATAACTACTTGTAGACCTCTGATGTAAGTGGGGAGAACACATCAGATATTTAAGTTATTTTTTTCAACATTCAAACAGGGTGGACATCTTCTGGTTAATGTTAATAATACCTTTGTTAGTTGTTATACACACATACTTTAGATTTGTTTGATTGTTTTGTTTGTAGTTGATTTCTTTTTCTGTTTTATATTTTAACTTTAAAAATGTACATATACTTGTTGAGTCATGTCAGATGGACAAACTCTAGCTTCCCCTTTAAATCTCGGCGATGACATCAGTGTGGTGAAGCTCATTGGGAGTTTCATCCCGTGCAACGTCACCAGCTCGTTTTTACTAAACAAACAAACAGTGTACTTGCTCAGTGTACAATTTCCATCTGTAGAGCAGAGTAGAAGCAGAAAGTGGCGTTTTATCTTCTGAACAGTTTCCAAGGGAGTAATCCCTCAGGATCATGTAACATACGGCACGTAATGTGCTTGGATGGACAACACTTTGTGGTGGCTTGCAATACCCAGAGGCTAAAAAATAATGTGACCATTCTTTTCCATCTGTAAATTGTAATCAGGGCTAAATTGACCTGATGGAATTAAAAGGGAAATGATACAATGCTGTGCACACATCAGAGGTGGGTTCCTACCGGTTCAGCCCGGTTCGGCTGAACCAGTAGTGGTATGGCGGTTTGGGTTGCTGGAACCGGCAGTGACCCAGGCCTGCCATGCCCCTGAACCTGTTCCCTGGTCAGCACTGATGGCATCACCATCTTGTTTTAAAGTTCTGTGCATGCACATAACAATTTTAATTGTACTGTGCATGTGCACGCAGCAAGCATCCAGCGTGTGCACGAGGAAAACATGTGCATGAGCAAAGTGCGTGCATGAGCAAATTGGCAGTAAAGCTACAAGAACCCACCCCTGGTGCACATGTCCAGAGGTGGGCTGCTGCTGGTTCGAACTGCTTTGGGTGAACTGGTAGTTGCAACCTGGGGGTGGCAGCCACCCACCCTGGTGCTATGCTGTCTATTTAGCCTTGTTTTTGATTCAGCATGCATGTGTGCAAGGTGCGTGAGTGATGCACATGTGCAGAAGGCTGGGTGCATGTGTGGATGGATGGATGGATGGATGGATGGATGGATGGATGGATGGACATAATAGATAGATAGATAGATAGATAGATAGAGAGAGAGAGAGAGAGAGAGAGAGAGAGAGAGAGAGAGAGAGAGAGAGAGAAGCAGAGTTTGAAGGGACCTGGTAGATCAACATTTTAACAAATTCACTATCAATCAATTGCAAACAGAACAGCTTATCTCCTGCAACTATACCTTTAACACTATGAAATAACAACTGCCTACTCCAGGTCCTTGAAAAGGACTCAATAGGTAGACAAAAATGCCAACTCCAGTCTGAACATCTGGCTGTGCGATAAACCGTAATAATAAAAAAATAAGGCAGTAATGTTTGCAGAGGGATTTGTCACTTGGGTTTTTTCCTGGTAACCTCGCCTGATTGGGGCAGGTGAAGCAGCTGTTTGAGAGTGCAGCAGAAATGATGTTCCCCAGAAACTATTATCTCTCTTTCACTATTCCATTGCCTCTTGCGATTAGGAAGCGGTGCAGTGCTGGTAGCCGATACTTCCAACAGAGCTTGCTATTATTAGAACGATTAAGGAAATGAAAACAGGAATGTTAAAGATAAAAGGGCTTTAACTTCACATGTAATTTCATAGTGTTCCAATTGACCATCAGAACCCATGACAATTAAATTGCCCAGCTATTATAATCCATAATGAGAAATATTACTCTTTTATATGTTCAGTTCAATATGACTTTAACTCGCATAACTTCCCACCCGGAATTTTGGAATTAGAGTTGGATAGGAGAGAGAAATACCCTCCGCTTCCTCCTCCTCCTCCTTCTTCTCCTTCTTCTTCCCTCTCCTCCTTCTTCTTCTTTCCCTCTTCCTCCTTTCATTCCTTTTTCCACCACATATTTGCATGTCTTCAGAATAACACCCACCTCTGCCTGAACCATGGAGAACAGGCTCGAGACATGCCTTATGTTTATTTTTATAACATGGTAGGTCTCTACAGCAGCTCTTTGGAGGCTTTCACCATGGAAACCATTAAGCTTGGCAATTTATTTTTGTAACTGTTGACGATCCACGTTGACCAAACTCTGAATCTTTATGGATCACACAACCTGGAAATTGAGCCGCAGGGAACGTAGTCCTTTCCCGAGTGGGTTTGGCCAAACCGATCCTTGCCGTCAAATTTTTCTGCATTCTAGCATTATATTCCCATACATCACAGCCACCCCCCCCCCCCCAAAAAATGTCAAAGTCACTCACCTTTTATATTTATTCAGAATCAGGAGGCACTTTAAAATCAAAAAGAGAAATGCCTAAAGGTAAGAATGCAGCAGTGAACATGGAAGGCAGTTTTCCAAGAATTTTTAAAGCAAATGCGTGGCTCCTATAAATGAGATATATGTTATAAACCAGTGATGGCTAACTTTTTTGCCGTTGCAGGCCAAAAGCCATAATGCAAAGCGCACGACATCACCCGCCTCCCTGTGCATGTGCGCTGCCCTTGCACTGCCCCCAACCCCCGTGCATGTACACGCAACCCCCCCCCCGGTGCCCCGTTTTGGGACTAGTAAGCCTCCCTGCAAGCTCCTGGGAGCAAAAATGGGCTGCAGAGAAGGAGCACCGCACCCCCTCCGCTTCCCCCACCCTGCGCATGTGCGTGCAACCCCCCCCATGGATGCATGCATGTCTCCCACATGCGGCCTCCCCCCAATGCATGTGTGACAGAGACCCGAAAATCAGTTGACTGATGGGAGGCGCATGCGCATGCGTGGTGGAGCTGAGCTGGGGCAACGGCTCGGGTGCTTGCAGAGAGGGCTCTGTGTGCCACCTGTGCCATGCGTGCCATAGGTTCGCCATCATGTTCTAAAGGGTAGGGAATCTTTCTGAACTCTCAGGAGCCACAGGGGTGGAAGGAACAACACAGATCAGAAAACAGGCACGATGAAATGCTTTTACAAATACAATTCCGAATTTTTGTTTTTAATGGGCTGAATTTGTTTAACACCCTGGGTGTGTTACAGAGACGAAATGCCTCTTTCCCCACCCTTGCTTATATTTTCTGTTATATGGGGCAGTTATTCTTTCAGCAAAGGGAGTGCGTGGCCATCACTGTAATTCTTATGGGTAAAATGTTCGCCCATACAAGATGTTCCTTTTTCTCTTTAGGCATAGTTATGTTGGGCAAAGAAGCAAGAACTCGGCTTTAATCACGACTGGCCTTTCTTCATGAAAAGTAGATGAATCAAAGAACTGTAGGAAGTTAGCACCCACTCCTCTCCTAGAGAAATGAAACAGTTTAAGAAATATTAAAAGGACAAAATATTTCCCCTAAAATGGAGGCAGAAACTCACCCCCCCACACACACCTCTGTCAATGGGCCATTAAGGCATGGGCCAGTCTGTTCTACATAACAAAAATCTACGTCCTTCAGGCAGAGCCATAATAGGAATCCCAAAGCCCTTTCATTACATCATCACCCAGCAACAGCTCAACCAAGATTGGGACTCAGGACAGAGTTGTCCCTGCATGGCCCCATGGGAGTCTGACAACCAATCAGAATACAAGCTCAAATTTAAAGCCCAACAGAGGGTATAAATCTCTCTCTCTGTATGTCAGGGTTCCAAATAGCATCCAAAAGTAAATCAGAGTCCAAGACAAAGTATTGCTCAAAGTTCAAATTTATTAAAAGAACATGTTGGCATATCAGGAAAACCTGAATCTGAAAGCTTCCAGGTTTTCCCCACCTAGTTGAAAGTTCAAAATCTTGTCCCCAAACCTACAAGCCCATCACATGGTTCAATCTTCCACTGCTGTCCTGGCAGCTTCCATCCATCCAGTTCCGGTCAGGTGCAGAGGTGCAAAGATAAAGGATGACCTTGGCTTTCTAGAAAGAATTTTGTTATGGCTACATATCATCTAACTCCATACAATCCCCTCTCCCATTTCCCCACAATAGAAAATGTATAGTAGAATAATAGAAAGCGTGGCAGGCCTAAGATCCACAAGAAAAGATGGCTGCAGGCCTGACACTCTCTCTCATCCATGTACTTTTTTTTTCCCAGGACTTCAAACCATGTGGTCTGGTCTACCATTAAAACCATCTTTCCATCAGTGACGTGCAGTGAAGCTTATGACTGGTGAGGCAAAAAGAAAGAAAGCGGCTTTTGCCCGCCCCGCAACTATGTGGACCCAGCTGTGGGGCGCGGGATGCCTCTATGTCAGACAGAAGCGGCAGGGCGCTTTCTTTCGGCTTTTGCCCACCCCACAGGGCAAACATTTCCACCTTGAAAGCGCCGGAGCCACAGGCCACCAGGAGTACGTCCTGCCTGCAGCAGAAGAGCGCCAGTTCCTGCTTCGACCCGAAGGGGTGCAAGTTCTAGACCTGCACCATGGCTCCAGCTTGCCCAGGCTCCACACCCAAAATCAACAGTCTCCTGTGCAATCCTCGCCTTGTAGCCACTGCAAAGGCTGCTGCTTCCACAAAGGGCCCCGCCTCAGGCCGGTCAGCTGGAAGGAGGCGTCAGTTGAGCCCCCAATCCAGCCACCGCTTCCCGCGAAGGCAGCTTCTCTATCGGAGGCTGCTTGAAGCCATTTATACCAGGTGACAGGGCTTAAGGCTGCAGCCTGCAATCGTTAGCGTGGAACAGGATTGCGCGCTTCCGTCTCAGGCTGCAGCCTTAAGCTCTGTCGCCTGGTATAAATGGCTTCAAGCAGCCTCTGACAAAGAAGCTGCCTTCGCGGGAAGCGGTGGCTGGATTGGGGGCGTGACTGATGCCTCCTTCCAGCTGACCAGTAGCCTTTGCAGTGGTTATGAGGCGAGAATCGCGCAGGAGACAGTTGATTTTGGGTGCGGAGCCTGGGCAAGCTGGAGCCATGGTGCAGGTCTACAACTTGCACCCCTTTGGGTCGCAGCAAGTGATCCCACTGAAGCAGGAACTGGCGGCCATGATCCCCCCTCCCCAGCCAGCCAGCCCACTCAGCCTATTCCTTCCCCAGTGCGGCGAGCTCCAGTGGGCTGGGCCTGGCAAAAGAAAGAAAGCGCCAGCCCTCCAGCAGAGGCAGGTAAAAGACCCGTCTCTGCTGGTGGGCTGTCCCTCTCTTCTCAAACAAGGCTGCCCTTCCTGCGTCTGCCCCTTCCCTCTCTTCTCAAACAAACTCTCTCTCTCAAATTGAAACAAACAAACAAACACACAAACACACACTCACACACACAAATTACTTACAATAAAAATTACTTACAAATTACAATAATTTTGAATTCCTCCCCCCTCCCTCTCACCCACATACCTTTTCCAGCTGTGTCACAAAGGATTTCAACTCTGCTCTTGTCTGCCATGATGGAAATGTAAAAAATGTAAAAAGAAAAAGGCAAAAGCTGCTGCTGCCAGAGCCTCCAATGGATGACCCTGTTTAACTGTTTTAAAAAAGCCTCTAAAAAAAGTGCCCTCTGCAGGAGGAGGCGAGAGAACCACGTGCCTCCTTTGCATAAGGAATTTTTCGCCTTTTAACCCTTCTTAACTCTGCTCAAGTGATCATAAAGCACGTGGTTCTCTCGCCTCCTCCTGCAGTTAAGCACTAAGCAGAGTCATCCACTGTGACTCTGGCAGCAACTACCTCTGCCTTTTTCCTTTTAATTTTTTTTTCTTTTCATCATGACAGTGGTGAGGTCCTGCCTCCCCTGCCTCCCCTGCCTGCATGCCCCTGCTTTCCAATCAGTCACCATGTTTCCAGTGTCTTTCTCCCCACTTGGAACTGAACCCAGATGGACATTTCTTCCAACAGAGCATTTCCAAATTCCCAGATCTGGAATCTCAGCCCTAAATCCTTGGTCCTCTTAGAGTCCCTTCCAGAAGTAGCATTTGCAGCTCCTGCTGCGCTCTAACATTGACCCATCCAGATCAGGGTTGACATCCAGACAACTATATGTTGATGATACTAAGCTATGCTTCATTCATCACCTAACCTTTCATCATACATATTCAACGTGGGAGAGGAATGTGTTACATGAAGGTTGAAGGTTGCTTATGGCAGAACAAATCTGCCCAATGGCTCTTCTTGCCTTAATTCATCTCAGTCAGGACATCTGACCTTCTAGGGCAGTGGCCCCTAGTCTTTTGGGCACCAGGGACTGGTTCCATGGAGAGAGTTTTTTCCGCAGACTGGAGGGGGTGTGGTTGTGTGTGCTGCCTGCATTCCATGTATGGGCCTTTGCTTGCTTGTGCAACCTGATTTCCGGCATGCCACGGACCAGAGGTTGGGGATCCCTGTTCTAAGCTTTTCCCTCCAATCAGCTTCTTGAGGTGGTCTCCAAAACGTTGCCATTTGAATGTGAAAATCTCCCAGAGGGGGATGTATCAAATCACAATCCTGCATGGCATCTGCAAGGGAGACGAAGATGGTGCCCACCACAACCAGCCACTCAAAGCCCTGTGACATATGTTCCAGTCACACTCAAGGCACCTTGACTTCTTTGAACTCTCTTGTAGATGCCTTTGCACACCTGCCACATGAATTCCACGTTCTGTTTGCTTCCTTTTGTCCTTTTGTTGAGTTGCTGCCCTTGGAAGGTATTAAGGCATCATGTATTCTGCTTCCTGTTACTGCATTCTCTCATTTTCTTATTCTCTCTCTCTCTCTCTCTCCCTCTCCCTCCCTCCCCATCTCTCTCCCTCCCTCCTTCTCTCCCTTTCTTTCTCTTTGTCTCCCCCTCTCTCCCTCCCTCTCTTTCTATTTCTCTCTCTCCTCCTCTTCCTCTCTCTCCCTCTCCCTCTCTCCTCTTCTCTCCCCCTCCCTCCCTCTCTTCTTCTCTTTCTCTCTCCCCCTCCCTCCCTCTCTCCCTCTCTTTCTCTCTCCCCCTCTCTTCCTCTCCCTCCCTCTCTCCCTCTCCTTCTCTATATCCTTCTCTCTCCCTCCCTCACCCTGTCTCTCTTCCTCCCTTCCTCTCTTTCTCTCTCCCTCTTTCTCCCTCTCTCCCCCTCCCTCTCTCCCTCTTTCTCCCTCTCTCTCCCTCTCTCCCCCACCCTCTCACCCTCTGTTTCTGTCTCTCCTTCTCCCCCTCTCTCCCTCCCTCCCACTCCCTCCCTCCCCGTCTCTCTCCCTTTCTGTCTCCATCTCTCTCCCTCGGCCTCTCCCCCTCTCCATTCCTCCCTCCCTCCCCCCTCTCTTTCTCTCCCTCTCCCTTTCTCTCTCTCATTTCTGCTGCTCCAAAACAACAGCCAAGATGCCAGCCCAGAAACCCTGAATTGACTGCACCGACTCGGTAATCATACGCAGTAGTACAGATGAATCTGTAAAAGCAGCTTCCATGTCTGCCGTCATGCAATGAATGGGCTCCTTGTGGCTTCCCCTCAGCTCAGCCAAACAACAAAGCCTTTTCCAGGGCAGATTAATAAGCAAACCGTTGAGCCTTCAAAAAAGGAAAGGCGAAGAAATGTGGGCAGGAGGTGGGTCGTTGCTCTGTTTTTAATTTCGCTGCAGATTCACCCAGCAATTTTAGAGGCTCCCCAGGCTCCCCATCTGAGCAGGGGGCTTAGTCTCAGAGAGGGCTTCTGGAGGCACGGCTGTCATTCTGGGGGAGCAAAGAGGCTTTCAGCCCCTAAGCCAGTGCTTCCTGCTCTCTGGAGGCCTCCTCGTAATAAATGTTTTAGTTACGAGCTATCCATGGGGCTCTTTTCCTTTTGCCAAAGGAAAGTTATTCTTAGACGGAGAGCTATTCTGCATTTTCTTATTCAGCTGGTTTTGTTGTCAGCAACAAGTGATAAGAATGATAATAGGAAATCATGGAAGGTTTCCACCTTTCGAGAAATAGCTTCCCCCCTGACATTCACTAGCCAAGGTTGGACATTTGCGCAATGAAAGCCTTGAATGGGACACCTCGGAAGGAGATGCTTCAAAGAGGATTAAGAACCTTCTGGATTCCAGGAAGACGAACTCCACAATTACCACTACCTTACAAGAGGAAACAGCAGTCCTCTTGGGTGAGTTTGCAATTCTCCTTCCAGCTGAAGTTTAATCCTTAAAGATGTTAATATGTCTGCAGTCAATTTGGAGTGGTGATTTTCTCCCCTAATTTAATCAGACTGGTTGCACCTTTTTAGTTGGGTTGGGAAAACTGTGTGTGTTTGTGTGTGTGTGTGTCTGTGTGTGTGTGTGTCTGTGTCTGTGTGTGTGTCTGTGTGTGTCTCTGTGTGTGTCTGTGTGTGTGTGTAAGGTTCATTTATTATTTGATGGGTTAGGATAAAAACTCAGATCCAAATGCTGTTAAAAACCCAACCAAAGCTGGAGAGAAATGTTCTGGCTGGGATTATGCTATATTCTTAAACCTGGATCCAGTTCCAAAGGCTGTGGCTATTCAGGAATTTTACCCCAGCAAGGAGGTCTAGATATACCTTCTCCAACTGCCCAAATTAAGATTATTTAGGGAAAATCAAGAGAGCACAATCTGTATCCTAGGGGAGACCGTACAATATGGTAATTATCTACCTCTTTTTCAGCACACACAAACAATTTGCTATTGCAGATCAAAAGCACATTGGCACGGTTTGCAAAACTTTATTGTAGGTCAGAGGGTCCTTTTATTATGGTACCAAGGCTACCCAGAAGGGTGACTTAGACCCAAATTTGGAGCCTTGAGATGCTTCAGCCAGTAACTGCTGGATGTGAAATAGATGAACCAGTGGATCTACTTTGGACCTGCCAATGGATCTACTCTGAAGTTGCGTCAAGAGTTACGACTGGAAAGTTTTTCTGTTGTTCTGCTTCTCTATATTTTAAAATATAGCACTGCTCTCATGTTGCTGTTATTAGTTGCAAAGTCATGTCTGACCCATCATGACCCCATGGACAACATTCCTCCAGGCCTTCCTGTCCTCTAACGTCCTTTGGAGGCCGTTTAAGCTCACACTGACTGTTTCGGTGACTCTATCCAGCCACCTCATTCTCTGTCGTCCTCTTCTTCTTTTGCCCTCAGTCTTTCCCAGCATGAGGCTCTTCTCCAGTGAGTCCTTCCTTCTCATTAGGTAGCTAAATATTCATCTTCAGGATCTGGTCTTCTAAAGAGCAGTCAAGGTTGATCTCCTCTAGGACTGACCGGTTGGATCTCCTTGCAGTCCAAGGGACCCGCAGGAGTCTTCTCCAGCACCAGAGTTCAAAGGCCTCAGTTCTTTGGCGCTCAGTCTTTCTTATGATCCAACTTTCACAGCCATATACTGCAACTGGGGACACCATAGCCTTGACCATTCACAATTTTGTTGGTGGGGTGATGTCTCTGCTTTTTAGTATGCTGTCTAGATTTGCCATAGCTTTCTTCCCCAGGAGCAAGTGTCTTTTAATTTCTTGGCTGCAGTCCCCTTCTGCGGTGATCTTGGAGCCCAGGAAAATAAAATCTGTCACTACCTCCATTTCTTCCCCATTCATTTGCCAGGAATTGAGAAGGCCGGATGCCATGATAGTTTTCTTAATGTTGAGTTTCAAGTCAACCTTTGCACTCTCCTTCTTCACCCGCATCAAGAGGCTTTTTAGTTCCTCTTCACTTTCTGCCATTAGAGTGGTATCATCTGCATATCTGAGGGTGTTGATATTTCTGCTCTCATACCAAGCTTTTAACCTGCTGGCTGAAATAAACCATTTTTAGTAACCAAGATCAATACTTACCAAACTTCTTGTATTTTGTGAATACATCTTTCCTTACTTGTTTCTTCTGATTTCATTCAGAATGACACATTAAGGAAGGGGGGGGGAAAAACGTTTCTATACTAATATAGTTTTTCTGGATGGATTTTCCCGTGCCATCCACCACTAACACCCATATGGAGCAGCTGAAGTTTGAATGTCCCTATTCAGCAGGCAGCTGTATATATTTTCTGATTTAATCCAAGAGAAAAGAGCAAAGGCTTTTTAGCATTACTTAATGGCACTGGGAGGCATTTGATTTCAGACACAAATGAAAACTTGTTTCTGTGGGATATGTTCACCGGTGCAAAAATGCATTAATTTTTCAGGAACAACCCAGATTTGGAGTAGAAAAAAAAATAGACTTACTTTCTAAATGGGTTTTTGACATCTTCATTGCTCTACCTGTATCCTATAGAGGGAGGCAGCTAATCAAGAATGCTGAAACGTTCTTTCAAAATCAAACTTTGCGAAGAGGACAACATGTTTCACACTAATATAACTTTCTTCTGAACAATTTTGGCACCAGCACCAGTGAGGAGATCTGAATGAGTGTCAAACCAGTTGGGAAGGCCTCAATTTTCAGCATTTTAACTATCTCAGGTGTAGTTGAGATGCAGCTCTTAGACAGGTCCAAAGCTTTGGGCAGACTAAAATGAGTATGTGCAGCAATGTGTCAACTGATCTGTAGTCAAACTGATCGTTTACTTAGGCATCAGGTAATTTTATCAGCTTCATGACATGATTAAAAAAAAGAAAAAAAAAAGGCTTTTCTTAGCATCCCCATTTTGCATGGGTTGATCCCAAAATAAGACAGAATTAGATCACCTTTGTCAGTGGTGGGATTCAAATAATGTAACAACCGGTTCTCTGCCCTAATGGTTTCTTCCAACAACCAGTTCACCAAACTGCTCAGAAAGTTAACAACCGGTTTTCCTGAAGTGGTGCAAACTGGCTGAATCCCACCACGGATCTTTGTACAATATACACATTTTTATGCACAATTTCTAAATGGAGAGAACTGAGATGACATTGAGGACCCAGATTGTTGGGGCAAGATGCTGATTCTGCAAACTGCTTAGAGAGGGCTGCAAAGCAGTATGAAGCAGTATATAAGTCTAAGGGCCATTGCTACTGCCCTCCCTCCCTCCCTCCTTCCCTCTTTCCCTCCGGTTAGATTGCAGTATTGTAGGCTAACTCTGGCCACTGCCAGCAGTTCAATCCTGACCAGCTCAAGGTAGACTCAGCCTCCCTCCTTCGAAGGTCAGTAAAATGAGGACCCACATTGTTGGGGGTAATATGCTTACTCTGTAAACCACTTAGAGGGGGCTGCAAAGCAATATGAAACAGTATATAAGTCTAAGGGCCACTGCTATTATCATCTCACAGATCATTGCCTTGATTATCTTATAGGTTTAAGATGTATAAAATTAGGAATGTTCACTAAAATGTATACGTTCCAACTTTGGTCTATAGAAAAGAAAGTTGACCTCTTAGGGACTGGACAGAAGTTGGCCCCTGGGATCCTACAATCAGTTTCTCATTTTGCAAGTGGCAGGAGAGAGTTATGAAAAATCTGAGGATTAACCATATTGACTGCACTAATTAAGTTTAAATCAAATCCATCCATTTCATTTTATTTTTATCCTGGTGCTATGATCCCTGATGACATTTTTGTCTTGCTTGGCCTGTGTGAGTGTGTGTGTGTGTGTTTGTGTGTGTGTGTGTATGTGAGAGAGAGAGAATGTGTGTGTTTATGTATGTATGTATGTATGTATGTATATATATATCACGAATCTACATTTATATATAGTATGCTGGTCTTGTTGTATTCGGGTGTTTTCCCGTGTAAGATTGAGATTGTCTTGGCAATGTTTCAGTGAAGTGTCACACACACACACACACACACACACACACACACACACACACACACACACACACACACACACACACACACACACACATATATATATATATATATATATATATATATATATATATATATATATACTTAAAGTCACAACCCCTGGTATGCCCAAGTGTGGGAGGAAGGTCACACTTCCACTCTCTGTCATTAGGCTCGTCACAAGAGTCCATCCAGACAGAAACCCAATATTTTTACTGTTGCCTTTGTTATATTTGTGTTTTTATTTGTGCTGATAAATAAATAAAGGAAGACTAGTATAGATCTATTTCAAGCTATTTAGCTCTCATCAGCTAGCCATATCCTTACTGGGATTCGAACCTGTGCTCTATTGCCTCCCAGGCAGGGAGTTAACCATTTGAGCTACAGAGAACGACTCCTTTTATCAGCCAGCCAGGGTGGGAGGTATATACTTAAAGTCACAACCCCTGGTATGCCCAAGTGTGGGAGGAAGGTCACACTTCCACTCTCTGTCATTAGGCTCGTCACAAGAGTCCATCCAGACAGAAACCCAATATTTTTACTGTTGCCTTTGTTATATTTGTGTTTTTATTTGTGCTGATAAATAAATAAAGGAAGACTAGTATAGATCTATTTCAAGCTATTTAGCTCTCATCAGCTAGCCATATCCTTACTGGGATTCGAACCTGTGCTCTATTGCCTCCCAGGCAGGGAGTTAACCATTTGAGCTACAGAGAACGACTCCTTTTATCAGCCAGCCAGGGTGGGAGGTATATACTTAAAGTCACAACCCCTGGTATGCCCAAGTGTGGGAGGAAGGTCACACTTCCACTCTCTGTCATTAGGCTCGTCACAAGAGTCCATCCAGACAGAAACCCAATATTTTTACTGTTGCCTTTGTTATATTTGTGTTTTTATTTGTGCTGATAAATAAATAAAGGAAGACTAGTATAGATCTATTTCAAGCTATTTAGCTCTCATCAGCTAGCCATATCCTTACTGGGATTCGAACCTGTGCTCTATTGCCTCCCAGGCAGGGAGTTAACCATTTGAGCTACAGAGAACGACTCCTTTTATCAGCCAGCCAGGGTGGGAGGTATATACTTAAAGTCACAACCCCTGGTATGCCCAAGTGTGGGAGGAAGGTCACACTTCCACTCTCTGTCATTAGGCTCGTCACAAGAGTCCATCCAGACAGAAACCCAATATTTTTACTGTTGCCTTTGTTATATTTGTGTTTTTATTTGTGCTGATAAATAAATAAAGGAAGACTAGTATAGATCTATTTCAAGCTATTTAGCTCTCATCAGCTAGCCATATCCTTACTGGGATTCGAACCTGTGCTCTATTGCCTCCCAGGCAGGGAGTTAACCATTTGAGCTACAGAGAACGACTCCTTTTATCAGCCAGCCAGGGTGGGAGGTATATACTTAAAGTCACAACCCCTGGTATGCCCAAGTGTGGGAGGAAGGTCACACTTCCACTCTCTGTCATTAGGCTCGTCACAAGAGTCCATCCAGACAGAAACCCAATATTTTTACTGTTGCCTTTGTTATATTTGTGTTTTTATTTGTGCTGATAAATAAATAAAGGAAGACTAGTATAGATCTATTTCAAGCTATTTAGCTCTCATCAGCTAGCCATATCCTTACTGGGATTCGAACCTGTGCTCTATTGCCTCCCAGGCAGGGAGTTAACCATTTGAGCTACAGAGAACGACTCCTTTTATCAGCCAGCCAGGGTGGGAGGTATATACTTAAAGTCACAACCCCTGGTATGCCCAAGTGTGGGAGGAAGGTCACACTTCCACTCTCTGTCATTAGGCTCGTCACAAGAGTCCATCCAGACAGAAACCCAATATTTTTACTGTTGCCTTTGTTATATTTGTGTTTTTATTTGTGCTGATAAATAAATAAAGGAAGACTAGTATAGATCTATTTCAAGCTATTTAGCTCTCATCAGCTAGCCATATCCTTACTGGGATTCGAACCTGTGCTCTATTGCCTCCCAGGCAGGGAGTTAACCATTTGAGCTACAGAGAACGACTCCTTTTATCAGCCAGCCAGGGTGGGAGGTATATACTTAAAGTCACAACCCCTGGTATGCCCAAGTGTGGGAGGAAGGTCACACTTCCACTCTCTGTCATTAGGCTCGTCACAAGAGTCCATCCAGACAGAAACCCAATATTTTTACTGTTGCCTTTGTTATATTTGTGTTTTTATTTGTGCTGATAAATAAATAAAGGAAGACTAGTATAGATCTATTTCAAGCTATTTAGCTCTCATCAGCTAGCCATATCCTTACTGGGATTCGAACCTGTGCTCTATTGCCTCCCAGGCAGGGAGTTAACCATTTGAGCTACAGAGAACGACTCCTTTTATCAGCCAGCCAGGGTGGGAGGTATATACTTAAAGTCACAACCCCTGGTATGCCCAAGTGTGGGAGGAAGGTCACACTTCCACTCTCTGTCATTAGGCTCGTCACAAGAGTCCATCCAGACAGAAACCCAATATTTTTACTGTTGCCTTTGTTATATTTGTGTTTTTATTTGTGCTGATAAATAAATAAAGGAAGACTAGTATAGATCTATTTCAAGCTATTTAGCTCTCATCAGCTAGCCATATCCTTACTGGGATTCGAACCTGTGCTCTATTGCCTCCCAGGCAGGGAGTTAACCATTTGAGCTACAGAGAACGACTCCTTTTATCAGCCAGCCAGGGTGGGAGGTATATACTTAAAGTCACAACCCCTGGTATGCCCAAGTGTGGGAGGAAGGTCACACTTCCACTCTCTGTCATTAGGCTCGTCACAAGAGTCCATCCAGACAGAAACCCAATATTTTTACTGTTGCCTTTGTTATATTTGTGTTTTTATTTGTGCTGATAAATAAATAAAGGAAGACTAGTATAGATCTATTTCAAGCTATTTAGCTCTCATCAGCTAGCCATATACTTACTGGGATTCGAACCTGTGCTCTATTGCCTCCCAGGCAGGGAGTTAACCATTTGAGCTACAGAGAACGACTCCTTTTATCAGCCAGCCAGGGTGGGAGGTATATACTTAAAGTCACAACCCCTGGTATGCCCAAGTGTGGGAGGAAGGTCACACTTCCACTCTCTGTCATTAGGCTCGTCACAAGAGTCCATCCAGACAGAAACCCAATATTTTTACTGTTGCCTTTGTTATATTTGTGTTTTTATTTGTGCTGATAAATAAATAAAGGAAGACTAGTATAGATCTATTTCAAGCTATTTAGCTCTCATCAGCTAGCCATATACTTACTGGGATTCGAACCTGTGCTCTATTGCCTCCCAGGCAGGGAGTTAACCATTTGAGCTACAGAGAACGACTCCTTTTATCAGCCAGCCAGGGTGGGAGGTATATACTTAAAGTCACAACCCCTGGTATGCCCAAGTGTGGGAGGAAGGTCACACTTCCACTCTCTGTCATTAGGCTCGTCACAAGAGTCCATCCAGACAGAAACCCAATATTTTTACTGTTGCCTTTGTTATATTTGTGTTTTTATTTGTGCTGATAAATAAATAAAGGAAGACTAGTATAGATCTATTTCAAGCTATTTAGCTCTCATCAGCTAGCCATATACTTACTGGGATTCGAACCTGTGCTCTATTGCCTCCCAGGCAGGGAGTTAACCATTTGAGCTACAGAGAACGACTCCTTTTATCAGCCAGCCAGGGTGGGAGGTATATACTTAAAGTCACAACCCCTGGTATGCCCAAGTGTGGGAGGAAGGTCACACTTCCACTCTCTGTCATTAGGCTCGTCACAAGAGTCCATCCAGACAGAAACCCAATATTTTTACTGTTGCCTTTGTTATATTTGTGTTTTTATTTGTGCTGATAAATAAATAAAGGAAGACTAGTATAGATCTATTTCAAGCTATTTAGCTCTCATCAGCTAGCCATATCCTTACTGGGATTCGAACCTGTGCTCTATTGCCTCCCAGGCAGGGAGTTAACCATTTGAGCTACAGAGAACGACTCCTTTTATCATAGATCTATACTAGTCTTCCTTTATTTATTTATCAGCACAAATAAAAACACAAATATAACAAAGGCAACAGTAAAAATATTGGGTTTCTGTCTGGATGGACTCTTGTGACGAGCCTAATGACAGAGAGTGGAAGTGTGACCTTCCTCCCACACTTGGGCATACCAGGGGTTGTGACTTTAAGTATATACCTCCCACCCTGGCTGGCTGATAAAAGGAGTCGTTCTCTGTAGCTCAAATGGTTAACTCCCTGCCTGGGAGGCAATAGAGCACAGGTTCGAATCCCAGTAAGGATATGGCTAGCTGATGAGAGCTAAATAGCTTGAAATAGATCTATACTAGTCTTCCTTTATTTATTTATCAGCACAAATAAAAACACAAATATAACAAAGGCAACAGTAAAAATATTGGGTTTCTGTCTGGATGGACTCTTGTGACGAGCCTAATGACAGAGAGTGGAAGTGTGACCTTCCTCCCACACTTGGGCATACCAGGGGTTGTGACTTTAAGTATATACCTCCCACCCTGGCTGGCTGATAAAAGGAGTCGTTCTCTGTAGCTCAAATGGTTAACTCCCTGCCTGGGAGGCAATAGAGCACAGGTTCGAATCCCAGTAAGTATATGGCTAGCTGATGAGAGCTAAATAGCTTGAAATAGATCTATACTAGTCTTCCTTTATTTATTTATCAGCACAAATAAAAACACAAATATAACAAAGGCAACAGTAAAAATATTGGGTTTCTGTCTGGATGGACTCTTGTGACGAGCCTAATGACAGAGAGTGGAAGTGTGACCTTCCTCCCACACTTGGGCATACCAGGGGTTGTGACTTTAAGTATATACCTCCCACCCTGGCTGGCTGATAAAAGGAGTCGTTCTCTGTAGCTCAAATGGTTAACTCCCTGCCTGGGAGGCAATAGAGCACAGGTTCGAATCCCAGTAAGGATATGGCTAGCTGATGAGAGCTAAATAGCTTGAAATAGATCTATACTAGTCTTCCTTTATTTATTTATCAGCACAAATAAAAACACAAATATAACAAAGGCAACAGTAAAAATATTGGGTTTCTGTCTGGATGGACTCTTGTGACGAGCCTAATGACAGAGAGTGGAAGTGTGACCTTCCTCCCACACTTGGGCATACCAGGGGTTGTGACTTTAAGTATATACCTCCCACCCTGGCTGGCTGATAAAAGGAGTCGTTCTCTGTAGCTCAAATGGTTAACTCCCTGCCTGGGAGGCAATAGAGCACAGGTTCGAATCCCAGTAAGGATATGGCTAGCTGATGAGAGCTAAATAGCTTGAAATAGATCTATACTAGTCTTCCTTTATTTATTTATCAGCACAAATAAAAACACAAATATAACAAAGGCAACAGTAAAAATATTGGGTTTCTGTCTGGATGGACTCTTGTGACGAGCCTAATGACAGAGAGTGGAAGTGTGACCTTCCTCCCACACTTGGGCATACCAGGGGTTGTGACTTTAAGTATATACCTCCCACCCTGGCTGGCTGATAAAAGGAGTCGTTCTCTGTAGCTCAAATGGTTAACTCCCTGCCTGGGAGGCAATAGAGCACAGGTTCGAATCCCAGTAAGTATATGGCTAGCTGATGAGAGCTAAATAGCTTGAAATAGATCTATACTAGTCTTCCTTTATTTATTTATCAGCACAAATAAAAACACAAATATAACAAAGGCAACAGTAAAAATATTGGGTTTCTGTCTGGATGGACTCTTGTGACGAGCCTAATGACAGAGAGTGGAAGTGTGACCTTCCTCCCACACTTGGGCATACCAGGGGTTGTGACTTTAAGTATATACCTCCCACCCTGGCTGGCTGATAAAAGGAGTCGTTCTCTGTAGCTCAAATGGTTAACTCCCTGCCTGGGAGGCAATAGAGCACAGGTTCGAATCCCAGTAAGGATATGGCTAGCTGATGAGAGCTAAATAGCTTGAAATAGATCTATACTAGTCTTCCTTTATTTATTTATCAGCACAAATAAAAACACAAATATAACAAAGGCAACAGTAAAAATATTGGGTTTCTGTCTGGATGGACTCTTGTGACGAGCCTAATGACAGAGAGTGGAAGTGTGACCTTCCTCCCACACTTGGGCATACCAGGGGTTGTGACTTTAAGTATATACCTCCCACCCTGGCTGGCTGATAAAAGGAGTCGTTCTCTGTAGCTCAAATGGTTAACTCCCTGCCTGGGAGGCAATAGAGCACAGGTTCGAATCCCAGTAAGGATATGGCTAGCTGATGAGAGCTAAATAGCTTGAAATAGATCTATACTAGTCTTCCTTTATTTATTTATCAGCACAAATAAAAACACACACACACACACACACACACATATATATATATATATATATATATATATATATATATATATATATATATATATATATATATATATATATATATATATATATATATATATATATATATATAACATGAAATTAATTTTGAAGGAACCAGGTTAATCTCCAAAACAGAACACTTCAACAAGAGAATAATTATGAAAGCTATCGAAATAGAGAAACACCCCCACAACATGAATAAACGTGATGATACCTCCCACCTACCAGACATCTGGAAACCAGCCCTAGTCAACAAACAATCCCCATCCACCACCCAGGCCATTACAACACGAAACAACAACGGACACACAGCCAGCACCAATCAGCACCAATCTAACAATCATGATACCACCACACAGTCAATCAATCCACTTACTGAAACAAAGCCAGCACTCCACACACACCCCACCAAGATTTATAGAAAGACGGCAGCTCTGATCATACTTTAAGCCCAAAACCCAGCCTGAAGATGTATCTGTGAAATCTTCTTTGACAAGTATGAAATGTTAGGAGTAGCAAAGTAAAGCAGGAAGAGGATCCTAAAACTCCAAAATTCACCTGCAAAGAAGAGGCACATTTGAATCCTGAGGTGTAATTGCAATTGAAAAGAAAGGAAATGTGTGAAAATGAAAGTGTTTTTATGGCTGATTAGAAATAAGTACATATCATGTGGAAACATTTCCCCAGGACAGTCTTATTTGGTTATAATGGAAGGTTAGATTGTTTACCCTCCTGGAATCCAGCAATGGGGAAGGCACCGAAGGATATTATAGCTATTTAAAAATGCAAATAACTAGGTTTGAGTTTGGAGCTATCAAGACTCATTAATATGGGATTGGATAATCCAAGAACATTTGAGTATGAGAAAAAAACTGTGGAGGAAATGGATGAATTTAGGGCTTGGAGATTTACAGGGTGAGGGAATTCTACAAAATAGGATCCAAGCTTATGAAATACAGCTATGAAGGAGGAGAGGGAGAAAGGATTCTGGTGAGCACAGTTAAACGTTGCAAATAGTGTGGAGGAAAACATACAAGACAAACACCATCCATTAGCAGGGAAACACAGATTTTTTATTTCATATTTATTTTTCCCCATATATTTATTTATTTGTCAACATGTACAAGGTAACAGGTATTAGTATAGACATGGACATTATCACATGAGATTGGTACAAATAGATGGATATAAAAAAGTATAACATGGCCATGAAAATGAGTACATATAATGGGGACAGTAGGACAGGGATGGTAGGCACGCTGGTGCAAATTATGTACGTCCCCTATATACTAGAATGAACTATATGCTAGAATGAACACATATTGCAACTGCAAAGCTCCAATATCTGAGGGGCTGCCACAGTTAGGAAGGGGTCAAGCTATTTTCCAAGGCACCTGAAGGCCAGGCAAGGAATAATGGATGGAAACTGACCAAGGAGAGATTCAACCTGGAAATAAGGAAAAATTTCCTGACAGAGAGAGCAATCAACCAATGGAACAGAAGTTGCCTTTGGAAGTTGTGGAAGCTTCATCATTGGAGGCTTTCAAGAAGAGTTTGGACTATCATTTGTCAAGAATGGTGTAGGGTCTCCTGCTAAGCAAGGGGGGTGTTGGACTAGATGACCTACAAGGTCCTTTCCAACTCTGTTAATCTATTAAAAGTAGCCCTGAATGTAAAGATGGAAAGATCAGGGATTGACTTAAGATGGTTTTGAAAATCCATCAGTATAAGTGATCAGTGTAGTAACTGAAAATGCTAATTGAGTAGGATCTGGAACCAGGAATGATCAGAGTAACCATAACACTTATACATGCAAAGTTCTTAAATAAAGCATCTCGAAAAATCTATTTCTTGTACTCATTCATTTTGTTTGGGCCATTGAATTGGATGAAGAAGCTAGTTGTTGGATGACACCTACCACATGTTTTCAGAGATATCATACTCTGACCATAGTACCTTTTGCCATCAAATCAAGCCAACTGCACCATAGATCCAACCGGGCACAATCAGAATTTGGTGGTGCTATTAGTTCATTCTGAACAGATTCAGAAAATTGAGTGGGACTTCCTGCACTCCATGAAACACCCAAGAGTTTGCTGTCAGGAAAACCCCATTAAGTATCACTGATGGAAAGTGGAAGGGAGATCTCATAGCACAAGGCTGACCAGATCATGGCAGGATCAGATGCCTTGATTTATGGATTTCAGGAATCTCTTTCCGAAGTCTGCATATACTGTATATGCACTCAGTCACTGCTCTGGGGGCTGTTCAGCCTCCCCCTTCCCTTGTGACATCTGACAGAGACAGCCAAACAGGGTCACGAATATCCTAGGAGAAAAACGAAATAAATTACAAAATTAAAAAAAAAATTGAAATATGTATGGAAAATAGGCCATAGCTGGTTCCATAAGATGGAATTAGCAGGGATGCAGTCTTTCCATTGTCATTTCCTTGCTGTGGATAATAGAGCAGGATTTGAACTCTGCTCCCAAAGGCCCTTAGCACTGTAAAGTTTAATGATGAACGCTGTATGAAGGCTGGATTGTGGTTTGAAAACTAGGTGTAAAAAGGAAAGGAGAAGCTTGCCCCAAAGTTAATTGACTCAGTAAATCATTGTAGCTCAATGATTAAAAGGCATTATCCAAGAACGTTAGGAAGGCAAGAGAAAGGAGTCATAGGGGCTGCAAAGATGCATCAGAAAGGATGAAGAATTGAACCGGTTTTAATTAGCTATGCAAATTACACATCCAGAAATTCAGATGATTGAAAGTGAAAAGTGAGAATCAAGGTGTCATGCCATAAACTGAATAATTATGTCAGGTGACTTTTCAGGTTGCAGTAGGTAATAATGTAGATGATGACAAAAAAAAACCTGATCTAGAAATATCTAGAAGACAGAAAGATCAAGGAAGCATTGGAAATAATAAAGCAGTCAATAACAGCCATGACCAAGAAAATCAGCAGATACAAAGTTCAAACTGCACACCATAGGCAGTGTCAGCAGGCCAAATAGCATCCAAAAGTAAATCAGAGTCCAAGGCAAAGGATTCCTCAAAGTTCCAATTTATTCAGAGAGCCATCTTGGAACATCTGGAAAAACCTGAATCTGAAAGCTTCCCGGTCTTCCCCGCCCAGTTGAAAGTTCAAGATCTTGCCCCCACACCCATAAGTCCATCACATGGTCCAATGTCCCACAGCTATGCTGGTAGCTTCTACCCATCCATCTCCGGTCAGGTGCAGAGGTGCAGAGACAAAGGATGACCTTGGCTTTCTAGAAAGAATTTTGTTATGGCTACATTGCATCTAACTCTGTAACCCTTCCATTTTCCCACAATAGAAAATGCATAGTAGAATAATAGAAAGTGTCGCAGGTCAAAGATCCAAAAGAAAAGATGGCTGCAGGCCTGACAGGCAGAATGTCCAGTTTCTGTTGAATCAGGAACTAACAATCCACCAATACAGAGACTACAATGAATGAGCCGACAGTAATGTTTTATGAACTCACGTTTAGGATTCAGCGGGTTGTGTGAACAAATGGGAAGCTTAACTGTGTCTCATATAAAAGTCTTCTTTGCACCTAAGGATATTTGGTTGACTGGTTGACAGCTTATATTTGTGGAGAAACTGATTCAAAGAATTTTCAGGGTTTAGGTTTGATTTGAACCTTGGTCCCAGAGGAGATCGGCTCTTGACGTCCATTTCCTTTGGATCTTTGTCAGCCCCTCCTTGCAATTAAGCAATGCAGGTGTCAGTTTCTTCACAAATATAAGCAGGGCGAAATATGAAATGAATAAGTTCTACTAACCATCAATCCAAGCGTTTCTCCATAGAGTTATGACAATGATGGCTAAACTTTTTGTTGAGGTGTGGCAAAAGCAGGGGAGGGGGGGAGTAGCATGTGTACATGCCAGCACCCATGATGCAATGCCCTTCCACCAAACATGCAGGCACAACCCCCCCCCCCCTTGAACATACACGCAGGCCTCACTGAAGCCTCCGGACTTCCGTGAGGCATGTTGGGCTGTTTTTCACCCTCTGGAGGCTTCCAGAAAACCTCGAGGTGCCTCCAGAGAGAGAAAAATTGCCCAACGGGAACTCAGAAATTCATTCCCAAACATCCAGTGGGCCCCATTGGGCCATTTTTCGCCCTACCCAGGCTTCAGGGAAGCCTCCTGAAGCCTGAGGGAGGAAAAAAACGGTCCAACATGTAAACTGGAAGTCCATTCCCACACTTCCAGTTTGCGTATTGGGTCATTTACTCCAGAGGATTCAGGGGGTTTCCCGGAAGCCTCCAGAGGGCGAAAAACAGCCCAACATGCAAACCAGAAGCCCGTTCCCAAAAACAGCCAAAAATCAAGGGCGAAAATCAGCTGGCCAGCAAGCGAATGCATGCTGGAGGTCACAGGGCAATGCCTTGCGTGGCCCCTGAAATGGCTCCGTGTGCCACCTGTGACACATTTGCCATAGATTCGCCATCACAGAGTTATGATGTCTTCCAAGAATTTTCAATGTATACATTTTGACTGCCTACCTAACACAATTGAAAAGGAATTGAGAAATCCATGCTACAGGGCTTAGTTTGATGAGCTATAAGTCAGGATTCTGATATTAAAGAAAATATTGGAGCTGTCAAAAAGAATTAATGCTGCGTCTGCAGGATCCGGTAAAGAAAAAACCCTGTCAAACTTCACAGGCCTAAAGAGGAAGAGACCATCTATTTTCACATAAGCTAGTATGAACACAATGTGTTGGACGCAGCCGGAATACAGATACGCTGGCTGTTTTTGGTACCGCAAGAAAATATTGCTTCCTTCCCCTTTGGAATTCTGTGTAAGGAGCTCAATATCTTTTTGGCAGTTTTAGTAAGCAGTTTTGCACAAAGATTAATTTGAGGGTTTCTGCAGCTTCCCCTCTCTGGCGAGAGGCCTCCTGAGAAGATGGCAGCATCATGGCTGACACGTTGCAATTTCTTCTCAAATCCTTCTCCGAGTCGGTGTGTGGCGGGATCAGGGAAGCAATTGCTTAGCAACAAGGTGGAGACAAGCAGATGGTGAGCGATGCAGGGAGTGTGAGACAGAGAGAGACACACACACACAACACAGGTTGTGGCTACTCTGCTTCCTCTTCCTCCTCCCTTTTTCCATGTTTATCTGAAAAAGAAAATGCTGCTTCTGGCAAATAGGAGGGCCAGAACTTCATGCTGGCAACTTTGTTCTCTTATTTTTTGTTCAATATAAAGATAAATGGTAAAGGTTTCCTTGGTGCTCATCTCCGTTTCAAAGCCGAAGAGCCAGTGCTATCCGGAGACGTCTCTGTGGTCATGTGGCCAGCATGGCTAAACACTGAAGGCGCATGGAACGTTGTTACCTTCCCACCAAAGGAGGTTCCTATTTTTCTACTTGCATTTTTACGTGCTTTCGAACTGCTAGGTTGGCAGAAGCTGGGACATCACTCCATTATGCAGCACTAGGGATTCAAACCACTGAACTGCCGACCCCAACCTCCTCACAGCAGAGTCGGACAGTGAGGAGCTTGGGGAGGAACTTGGGCCAGTCCTGGAGGCTGGGGAAGGCTCTGATGTGGGCTCTGTGTTGGAGGCAGAGAGGGGGCCAAGGCAGTGGTGGATTTTGACTGATACGCCCCATTATGGGCGTACCTATGTCTCCTGGGAGCACCAGGTACTGTTCCGGTATGGTGTTCCGGAGGGCCCACCCGCCCGCCCGCTGTCCTTACCTGTATTTGAGCTCTTTAGGGCTTACGCACACGGAGCGTATAGCACCTGTGCGATGCTCTGCCGAGCAGCCGGAGCATTGTGGAGGCATTGCAGAGCGTCACAGACGTTAAGTACGTATGCGCACTCTGCATGTGTTCATGTGGTGGATGCCAGGCCCCATTGCTCCATACTGGTTAGAATGGAATCCGGAACTCACCACTGGGCAGTTATCAGCTGCCTTTGGAACTAGACAGCAGTGAGGCAGAGGAACAGCTGGAGCCTGTTCCCAGTATATGCATGCGCAGAGCTGCCAGAAGAAAAGAACAGCTAAAAAATCAGGGTTGACTTCGAGTGAAGCCACAGGTGGACTGTGAATGGCTCCTCCCATAGAAAATAAAAGAGGAGTGAAAGGGGAGTGGGCTTTTGCAAGAAACAATTTGTTTGTTCATTCGTTCATTCGTTCGATCTGTCCGTGAATCTCAGGGACTCTGTGCCCAGTCTTTCCTTCCACAGCACCGCTTTTGGAAAATATTTACATGACAGCTTCCCAAGCTAGATAAGGTCTGTGGTCATAAATTCACCTTTGAAAGACTGTTTACCGGGCCTTTGCTGAATGTGAATGAGAGGAATTGACTTTTGTTTAATAAAAGGGGTTTGGCCGGGACCAGGAATCTCTTTCGTGCTTTTTGGCGAAGCCGAAGTCAGAACACCAGAAGGGAACCCACTGCGAGTCACAGAGTGGGCCATTAGAGGCCTAGAAAATGTGGGTTGCAAAAAATCGAGATGCTGGTCAGAGCCCATGAGGCTATTCATTCAATGTCGTGTCTGGTGTTTGGCAGTTTCCTGGATTTGAGATTAGGCATTACAGTTTTGTCTTGGACGCTTGCTGGATGAGATTTATATTCCAGTTCTCTCAAGAAACAAAGGGTGCATTCATTCACGGTTCTTCTGAGCCACCATTGTCTGGATTTGCACAACGCACTAAGCTATAAACTACAGTTAACAAGTCTGCAGCGACTACACTTTCTCAGTGTGCTAGATGAAACAAATGTTATGATGGCTTAGAGCAGAGATGTCGAACTCAAGGCCCAGGGCCTGGATCTGGCCCACGGGATGCTTAGATTTGGCCTGTGGGGCTGCCCTAGAAATAGCAAAGGATTGGCCTCCAGTGCCTCTGCCAGCAAAAACGGAGCTTGGGAGGGCCAAGCTCTGTAACCCAGGCTCCATATTTGCTGGCAGAGGGTGGCAAGAGGACGTTGTGTCTAAAAATGGAGCTCGGGAGCCCGTTTTCACTGGCAGAGCACTCGGGCCACCACAGACGCCTCCGACATGAGTGGCCACACCCTAACCCTAACCCTGGCCACACCTCCCCCCACCCCGAGGGCAAACACAACCCTGATGCAGCCCCAGGGGTGAAATGCTACCAGTTTGGGACAGTTCGCCTGAAGTGCTACTGGCTCCCAGAACTGGTAGTAAAAAATACTAAAAAAAAGTTTTTAAAAAAGTTCTGATGATCGCATGTTGCACAGCTGATCTTCAGAACTTTTTTTTTTTACATTTTAAGCATTTTTTAAAAACCACAGGTTCTCTGGAAACGCTGGGGTGAGGGGTCCGTTTTTGCTCCCAGGAGGTTTCCCTGCGGCTTGCTAGGCCAAAAACAAGGGGGGAGGGTGCATGCTGAGAAAGAAAGAAAGAAAGAAAGAAAGAAAGAAAGAAAGAAAGGAAGGAAGGAAGGAAGGAAGGAAGGAAGGAAGGAAGGAAGGAAGAAAAAACAAGGGGGGAGGGTGTGTGCTGAGAAAGAAAGAAAGAAAAAAGAAAGAAAGAAGAAAGAAAGAAAAAAAGAAAGAAAGAAAGAAAGAAAGAAAGAAAAAGAAAGAAAGAAAGAAAAAAGAAAGAAGAGATAGAGAGAGGGAGAGAAAGAGGGAGGAAAAGAGGGAGGGAGAGAAAAAGGAGACGAAGGAAGGACTACAAACCTGGCACTAGACACAGCTTCAGAGCATAATGCAGGGCCGGAACGGACCTAGAGGTCATCTAGTCCAACCCTGCTCCAGCCAGACATTGTTAAAGTGAGTTTCTGTCTTTTGATCCCCCAGTTACATGACTACATAGCAACATCCACCCAGTCACATAACCCACACCAATCCCCACACCCCACCAAGCCAAGCCCACAGAACCGGTAGCAAAAAAATTAGATTTCACCACTGTGTGGCCCTCAATGAAATTGAATTTGACCACGCTGGCATCGAGGAACACACTGGCTGCTGTGTGCGTATTGTGAATTCACTTGCATTCTCGGGACTGAAATTCTTACTCTAAAAGAAACCACAGTAGACTTTTGCCAATTGTCAAAAACCATGAAGATTGCTGTAGACATGTAGCATTTTTGAAAAGGAAAAGACCTGCAGGGATTTAAAAAAAAAAAAAAAACCACCAGCTTTTGACCCTTTAAAAAGGACTGCAAAAAATTCTTCCAAACAAAATCTATCAGAGAAACTCTGCAGAGCCCGGATTTTTGCAAACGACTCCTGACATTTCTCAGGAACAATGTCAAAAAGCCTCTCTCAAGTCATTGTGACAGACCTTTTGCAGATAGCTGACAGGACCAGCAATGCCCAAATCTCAGCTTGACCACAGGAGCCAGTTGTCCACTCTCGGATTTTAAGGACAGCCTGCCATCTAGTGGCGGATTGAAGAATAGGAATACTTGCCAGCGGCTAAGATTCGCTTGTTGGTTTTGCACTCTCCAGATTCTTGTCACAAATGTCTACAAGGAAACAAACCAATGTTGAGAAGGATTACTGTATTTTGGGCACTTTTCCTATTTTGAAGCTTTTTTTGTTTTTGTTTTTTTGCAAAGTAAAGGGGTTGATTCTCCTCTCTTCGTTGATAGCGGCAATTTTAGACACAAGCAGCCTCTCTTGCAAGATCAGACCAGTAGTGGGCTTCAAAATTTTTTAGAACCTATTCTGTAGGTGTAGCCTGTTTTGTGGGAGTGGCTCGGTGGTCATGTGACTGGGTGGGTGTGGCCAACTTGGAAAATGTGGTGAAACTCACTTAACGATGCCTTGCTTAGCAACCAAAATTTTGGGCTCAGTTGTGGTCATAAGTTTTCTTTCTTTCTTTCTTTCTTTCTTTCTTTCTTTCTTTCTTTCTTTCTTTCTTTCTTTCTTTCTTTCTTTCTTCTTTCTTTCTTTCTTCTTTTTTTCTTTTTTCCTTTCTTTCTTTTTCTTTCTGTCTCTCTCTGTGTGTCTGTGTGTCTGTCTGTCTCTCCCTCCCTCCCTCCCCCTCTCTGCCTCTCTCTGTCTCTGTGTGTCTGTCCGTCTCCCTCTGATTCCCTCGCTCCCTCTCTCTCTGTGTGTGTGCCTCTCTCTGTCTGTCTCTCTCACTCTCACTCTCACACACACAGACACACACAGACACAGACACACATATACTGTGGTCACCTTGTTGAGTGTTCCAATCACATTTGAAACACTCAACAACAATTTATGTTTTTTTGCAGCATTCTGCAGTCATAGGACCAAAATATATGGTTAAAAGTACCTGGCAGCGGTGTTTTTCCCTGGGGGGCTCTGCAGAACATCCCAAGACTGATGCCACCACATCTGCCCTTTTCGGGGACAAGACCTCTTCAGAAGGACGAGGCCTCCATGGTCCCCCTTGAGTTCCTTGTCTTCCAGCCATGGCCTCACACTGTGGAAAACAACACCTGCACAATTACAGCCTGAAGCAGGACCAAAGCCCTCTCCCAACTGGCCCTTCTTCCCTCAGAGGGCTTCGGAGGGAAGCTTCTGCAGAAGCCCAGGCGAGTGAGAACAAGTTCCTGCCGTTATGAAGTCTCCAAGACTGTAATTGTATGGGCTGTGCACGTGCGCCTGTTTTCCACGGCGTGGAGCCAAGCCGAGGCTCTGCGTGGCTGGAGATGACTCCGGAGCCCATCCACGGGGGTGGGGTCCCCCTCACATTCCCCGTCTTCCCGGATGGGCTCCGGAGTCCTCACTGGCCAGGCAGAGCCTCTCTGCGGCTCCATGCCATGGAAAACATAGGCGTGGGCACCTGGGGAGATTACATCATCCAGCAAGAGTCAACCAATCCTGAGACTCAAGACAGCCTACAAAGTTACCCCTGCATGTTCCCATCTGACAACCAAATACATGTCTTTCACAGGAACAGGAAGTAGGTTTAAAGCCCAAGAGAGGGTGTAAATCTATCTCACTCTCCACTCCATGTGCTTCTTTCTGCCCAGGACCTCAAACCATGTGGTCCTGTCCACCATTAAACTATCTTTCCAAATCAGCCTCCATGTTTCCAGTGTCTTTTCCCCCACTTGGAACTCAATCAGTGGTGGGTTTCAAAATTTTTAGAACCTCTTCTGTAGGTGTGGCCTGCTTTGTGGGAGTGGCTTGCTGGCCATGTGACTGGGTGGGAGTGGCTTACTGGCCATGTGACTGGGTGGGCATGGCCAACTTGTAAAATGTGGTGAAACTCACTTAACAACGCTCTTGCTTAGCAACCAAAATGTTGGCTCAGAAACTCTGGCATTTGAAGCATACAAGTCTTAAAGCTGTCAACTTACAAGACCCTTCCACGCCTAACCCTTTAAAAAGAACCAGGGGTGTTCAAACTTGACAGCTTTAAGGCTTGTGGACTTCAACTCCCAGAATTCCTCCTCTCGCTCTTCATCTTGATGATGTGCGGACGGGCGGGGGGGGGGGAACCGGTTCTAAACAGCACAGTAAATTTGTGGGACCTCTTCTATAGAAGAGGTTAGAACTGGCAGGAACCCACCCCTGAACTGAACCCAAATGGACATTTCTTGTAACAACACACAGAGAGATTTTGGAGGCACATTTTCTTCCTCAAAACACAATGAGAGTTTTGTCAAAACTTATTCTCAGAGACTAAGACCACATCTTCATTTACAAGTGGGCTTCCAGACAGCCACATTTTCTGAATGGTATTTGCATTGCATCACAACTGGAACAACTATCGCTCAGATCATTCACTGTCATATGAAGAATGAGCTCCTTTGATCTCTGGGGACCAAGTTGTACATTTGGCCTTCAGTTATAAGGAAAAAGTCTTATGATCACTTCTCAGCCCAAATCTTAGGGACTGTGAGGAGCTTTCAACTTTTGATGATACTACATTGAGGAAATATAGTATGGGAAAATTAAGACACTATCGAAAGTTATTGGGTTCTGCTCGTATTTAAACACAATGTTGTCCAGGAAAATCAGAGCGTGAAGGTCTTCCTCCACCATTTCAGTTCAGTACGGTAATTTACTTGCATTTTTGTTGTTCCACCAAATCAGGAAGGCTATCACCAAGTTTGAACTGACTGCTGAATTCTGATCATTGTTTTTATTTACACATGCTTATGGCGTTTCAATGTTATGGTAACCTATAGTAAAGTTCTTCTTAAAAGTTGATGGCTAGAAATATTTGGCATTTGTATTTATAGCCAATGAGACTCCAAAGCCACGGAATATTCTCTAGCACAGTGCAAAAGGACCCTGAAGGAGATTTTTCCACAAAAGAAGACTGGCAAAATATTATATACTTTTCTTTCTTTCCATGTTAAGGAACTCAGCTCACAGAGCAGCAACGACCCTATAGTTGTTCTCTTCCTCCTCCTCCTCCTCCTCCTCCTCCTCCTCCTCCTCCTCCTCCTCCTCCTCCTCCTCCTCCTCCTCCTCCTCCCCCTCCTCCTCCTCCTCTCCACAAACCTCACTCCCTTCTAGCATTGATGATGTAACATAGTTGGGTCATAAAATGTCTGTAAAAAAGGAACTCATCTTACAGAGCAGCAACAAACCCATAGTTTTCCTCCTCCTCCTCCACCACCACCACCATGACCACCACCTCCTCCTCCTCTCCACAAACCCCACTCCCTTCTAGCATTTGATGTAACATAGTTGGATCATAAAATGTCTGTAAGAAAGCAACCTAGCTCAGAGAGCACCAAGGACTCCACAGTTCAACCCTGAGTTGCAAATATTCTCTTCTATTGATTGCTTTCTTTTTGCTACACACTTCTCAGCAGTGTTGTCTCTCAAGCATCCTCCACCTGGCTTGTTCTATCATTTTTCTCCGTTGAATGAAAGAGCTGAGAAAAAGTTCCACATTTTGGCAAGTGTCACTGCTGTATATTTTGAAAAAGCGGGAACCGCTGACATCAGAAAAGGAGCCTTTCTGAGTCAGTCATCATAACCCAGAAGAACATTCAAAATATTATGCAAAAACGATGTTTAATTAAATCCAACTTTCCCACTGAAAGCACTTTTCCTTTTAAGCTCATCTTGAGTCATATTTCCTCAATGGCATCTGCCAAATAATTCAAACTCGAGTTTATCTCTTTTTAGCAAACAGTCCTAGCTACAATTTTGGTTGAATGAAAACGAAGGCTGAAGAAGGGGGTCCATCATGTTAAATATAACTTGAATGGTTCACAGCTGACTCTTTAATCTCCTGTTGTTTTTGTTTTCTTTTTGTTTTGGTCTGCTGAAAACTGCAAAACAAAACAGTGAAAGAAGTGGGGGAATGTGGAATAGTTAGCAGGCTACGCGAGAGGCCATGGGCTTTGGCTGGGGGCTCGGATTCCTTGCTAATCATTTGATCACGGAATGTTTGCAGATTGTGATAAGTTTTAGAATGAATGAAACCAGAAAGGGGGTAAAAGAGACTCTTGTTTGTGCCACCGCAAACTCAACCTAAAAGCTGAGCTACTCCGTTTTATCTTGCCACTGCTTTCATTTTCTAATTAACTCCTTCTGTGCCCTTCCATAATGTAGTGATTACAATCTCAGCTCAAGCCATTCATTCTGTACTTCCCAAAATTCAGATTCCTTCATTGTAGATATTGCCAATTCTTTCCATCTTTGTGCATGCAACAATTTTGCTGCAGTTATCATATATTTAAAAAAGATTCATGAGTTATTTTCACTTGCAGAGCTCTCAGGCCACCACAGGAAACCCCCCCCCCCAACATGAGTGATAAGCTAGCCACGCCCACCCTGGCCATGTCCCTCTACCCCCCCCCCAAGGTCAAACACAACCGTGATGCGGCCCTCAATGAAATTGAGTCCAACTCTTGCTCTAGAGGCTGTCAATAAAGAGGTATGGGGTAAGAAGAGAGAGAATGAATTTATTTATTTCAATTTGCATAGTTTTCAACATTTAACACTTTTTCTATTTATCTTTTGAGGATCTGTAAGCCACCCAGAGTTGTCTTATTGAGGGGATAGGTGGCATATAAATTTAATAGCTGGCATTGGGACCTTCGGTCTCAAAAGACGATGGTATCGTGCTCTGGAAAGAAGTCCTAACGCAGCATCTGGTGTGGCTAAAAAGGCCAATTTGGGAGTGGCAATCCCTTCCACACTGAGGGCAGGTACATTCTGTCCCCTGCCCAGCCCCCAGATTGTGCTGGTTCCGGGACTGCCTCTAAGCCTTAGCCTGCCTCTTCAAATTGGAGAAGGCCATGCTGTGTCTTTAGCCTCCAAGCTGAACGGTCAGAGATCAAGGTTTCCCAGCTGTTAATGTCCATTCCCAAGGCCTTTAGATCTCTCTTGCAGATATCCTTATATCACAGCTGCGGTCTCCCTTGGGGGGCGCTTTCCCTGCACTAGTTCTCCATACAGGAGATCTTTCGAAATCCGACCATTGGCCATTCTCACAAGATGCCCAAGCCAGCGTAGACGTCACTGTTTCAATAGTGTATACATGCTAGAGATTCCAGCATGTTCCAAGATTGCACTCTTTGGAACTTTGTCAAGCCAGGTGATGCCAAGAATACATCAGAGACAGTGCATATTTAATAGCTAAATAATAAATAAACAGACCCTTCTTCTCAGAATAGGTGGTCGTTGTTTCTTCCTCTGCCCTTATATGCTCCAGTCCTTCCTCCTGTCCGAAAGCCTTCTGCTGATAGCTAGCAGACCTTCCAGACGCACAGACCTGTCATGCCTCCAGAAGCAAAATCTGGATGTGGAAGTCCTTCCCACTACACTGTGGCAGCAAGTATGGATTCATTCATTTGCTAAACATTTAAATGGCGTTTTGAGAAAGAAAAGAAAGAATCTGTTTCAGAAAACGGAAGCTGCTGTGTTAGCAGAACCTGGAATTCAAAGGAGAGATGCAACGGGCTCTTGGCTTTGAGAGAAACCAGCCTCACTCCACAGCTGACATCCATGTTGTTGCAGGAGGCCTCTTGGACGTCCTCAGGCTTTCTTGTTATTTCTGGATGACACTGAAGGTGGGGGCTCAGGGAGCGCAAGAATGTGGTGGTGAACTTCAAACAGGAAGCAAATGATGTACTGAAAAGTCACACTTTAATTGTATAAGTATGAAATAACACGAGCGCAGCAAAGGAATGGCTCCTGCGTCCAAAAGAAATACAACAGCAGGATCGAGCTTTGGAAAGTCCCAAAATTTCAGAGCTTTGTGGAAGTGCTTGGAAATGTAGTCTTGGAGTTAGGTTTGTGTCAGCCGTCCTAACCTGGTCAGTTAGAAAAGACTGGTTCCTGGCCCACAATTAGCCAAAAGTATACTTTACTAAAGCCAATGTCATTACAGAAGAGGCAAAGCTGGATCTAAGATTTTTGTGTGCAAAAAATTCGATGAACTTTCTCTTATACCTGGCCAGCTCCCTGCTCTCTTGTTATCAGTCAATCTCCAATCAGGTATTAACAAATTGTTTGGGAAACAATGTCTTAACAGGCTCCCGGGTCTGCATATCATTCTTTTGGTGTGATCTTGAGAGGGTTGTGCTGCTTCTCACAAGGTGCTGCTGTGGCTTGGTTTTGATTCTTAGTTCCCTCCCTACACCCCCTTCCTCCCCCTCCTGTTGCTCCCTCCCGCATTACTGATGTCAGGCTGTCAACTTGCGATGCGTAACTTAGCAGGATGGCAGCCATGATAGTTTGCATGATGATGACTGTTCTGATGAGAGTGTTCTGACCCAGGCTTCCTTAGAAAGCAAGAAGCACAGTCTCGGTCCTGACAAACCTCTTTTATTTACATGACTGTGAATTCCTTTTATTCACAGTCAGCAAGGGATAGCAAGCAGACTTTTAAAGGAATGTTTATCCACACTCACCTTATCTCATTTAGAGAGCTGCCAGATAACTAGTTTCCAAACACAGGACAAAGCAAAACTTGGCACAGAGTCTCTTATAATCACAAATAGAACTTTCTGGACCGAATGAATGAATTGTTTCCTGCAAAGCCTCCTCACTCATTCCTCTTTTGTTTGCTATGTGTGTGGGGGGGGGGAATCACCTCCAAGGTGTGGCTTTACTCCCAAGTTGACCCTGCTTTCTTAGTTGTTCTTGTCTTCTGGCAGCTCTGTGCATGTGCACACTGGGAACAGGCTCCAGCTGTTCCTCTGCCTCACTGCTGTCTAGCTCCCTCTCTGCCTCCGATGCAGAGCCCTTGTCTGAGCTCTCCTCAGCTCCCAGGACTGGCCCATGTTCCTCCCCAACCTTCTCACTCTCTGACTGTACTGCCAGCTCCTCTGGCCGCCGGTGGGCCACAACAATGACATAGTCCTGTTTGGGAGGCAGAGTCTTCATTTTTTGGGGTGGGGGATTGAGTAAAGGCTGCTGAGTACAGGAGCTCTTGGGTACATACCAAGTTGGGTGATTCCATGGGGTCATCCCACACCAAAGCATTTTTCTACGCAAATGCAACATGGGCTACCAATCACTTTCCAGGTCATGTCTATCTTCATAAGGGCCTTTTAATTTCCTTGCCTTGAAAAGCAAATATGGTCAAGGCCAGGAATTGGGGAAAGGAGGGGGGAGATGGGGTGAAGACAAGCAGTGATCCTGGTGGATCCCCTTTGGCTTACTGGCTCAAACAAATCCTCTGAACAGAGACGCAAAGAATCTTGTTGTTCCAGAGGTGCTTTTTCAAAAGGCCACTGGACTTTGTTTTGCCTTAAAGATCTTTCACTATTCATCCAAAAAGCTTCTTCAGTTCGGATGAGAAGTGAAACATCTTCAAAGAAAAACAAACGCCAAAGAACGTTGTTGTGCTTTTAGTGTAAGACAGTAAGTGACTTCCCCTCCCCTTCAAATATTCTAATTTGGTAAATAAACAACTGTTGACCTTTATTTTATTTTATTGCTGGTCTTCCAAGATGTTGAAATATGAAAACCGAGGATAGAAAAGGCAGAAAACAGAGCAAAATATAAATTATACTGGAAAGCATTCAGTGGGAAAGATACCCTGAGAGGAAGGAATTCTTCTGCATTATATTGCAACGTATCATTACTGTGTTTTTATCATTTTCCATTTGGCAAAGCCTGGCTCTTTTTCCTGTCCATTCCTACTAAAGAAAAAAAAATAGACCAGATGTGGCTACGTTTCAATTGCTTTAAATCCTGCCAGTGGCAACAATAAATAACTGAAACATTTCACAATTGGTTGGCGTACTTAAAAGTTTTTTAAAAATTAAAAATGTACACAGTCGCAAACTTTCAAGGATGGTGCCAGGAAAATTGCAATTTTTTTGGTCTGTCCTTGTAGTAAAATGCATAGAATTATGGAAGAGAGAGCAGACAAGAATGAAATTGTTAAGGATTTCAGATGCATTTTCTTTAAAGGCAGTGGAGATACATAGGTATCCAGATAAAATTATTATTGTGGTTGTTTTTGTCCAGAGTAGATGATGCTGTAAAATATTTCTCCCAAATCTTCACTCTCCAAAACAAAAATCTATCTCCTTTGCTTAATTTTGTTGCGCTGCCAATTTGAAAATGTTCACAATCTGATGTATATCTCTTCTTAACAAAGTCCAGCTGTGTGCAATCGGGCATGTTATTAGCTAGCCTAGAAGATGGCAGCTTCAGTTATCCATAAATATTCCTACACAGTGGTTTCAGGGTCCAGATGGGAGAATAATTGTTAAACTGGTTTGGCATCATCAAAAGATCAGGCCGATGAGTTGGTAACAGCTGAAGTTTTCTACAAACAAGAGCTCTTCTTAGCATTGACTTCCACTCTTATTGTCCTCTGCTACCAGATACTTTCGCCTCAAGGTTTCATTCCCAAGACTGAGATTTAATTTCATTTTTTGGAGGTTTTGCATCCTGCTCAATTACTAAGCTTCAAGGCAGTTCACAATAACAGAAAACTAAAGCGCAAACAAGTCTTCCCAGAATGGACTGTTGGAAGGAATGTCCATCTGGGTTTAGTTCCAAGTGAGGAGAAAGATGCGATGAAAGCAATGTCCTTCTGGGTTCAGCTCCAAGTGGGGAAGAAGACACTGGAGACATGGAGGCTGCTTGGAAAGATGGTTTATTGGTGGACAGGACCACATGGCTTGAGCCCTGAACAGAAAAGGTGATCACATGCTTCAATGTTGATGGAGAAGAAGAGAAGGGCTGAGGGAGGGGCTTGCTAGGCTTTTCATAACCTGTTCAGTCCCACCTCTCTGTTTCCTGTTCCTGTGTAAGAAATTTATTCTGATTGGTTGTCAGACTCCCATAGGGCCATGCAGGGTCAACTCTCTGGGCTGTGTTTTGAATCCAGGTTTAGTTGAGTTCTCAGATGCCATGTGGACAGTTGAGTAAAGGGCCAATATTATCATGCCTTTACTCCCATCCCCCCTGGGGCTGCAGTGGAGTCTTTATTATGTAAAAGGGACTAGCTTGGCCTTCTTAATTGCCCATTAACAGTGGGGATGGGCAAGAAGCTACAGGCAACTATTCTGTCTTTTTAAAACATGTTTCTTTCTTTTAATATCCAGAGAAATATTCTTCCTTTTCAATATTTCCTAGGATATTTCATTTTTCTGTGAGAGGGCTGGATGATAACTTCCCACAGATGCTGGAAACATGGTGGCTGTTTGGAAAGATAGTTTTAATGGTGGACAGGACCGCAAGGCTTGAGGTCCTGGGCAGAAAGAAGCACATGGAGTGGAGAGAGGGATATATTTATACAAACTCTTGGGCCCCGCCTTAGAGTTTCCTGTTCCTGTACAATAAATTTATCCCATTGGCTGTCAGACTCCCAGAGGGTGGGGGTCTTAGCTAACTTTGTAGACTGTCCATGTCCCAGGCCTGGTTGAGCCTTGCTGGGTGATGTAATCTCCCCAGGTGCCATGTGATGAGATGAGTAGAGGGCTAATGCTATCATGTCCTGAGGCCCATGTCTTCATCCCATCACCCTGGAGCTGAAGGGGGAGGGAGGGAGCTGCAGGGAGCTGCTCTTTGTCTTTAAAAACATGTTTTTCCTTTTATCATCCAGGGAAATGTAATATTCTGCCTTTTAAATATTTCCCAGAATATTTCATTCTTCTAGGAGAGGGCTGGGTGCTAACTTCCTACAGGACTAAGTAATGCAAGTCCTTTCAGCATCCGAAGGTTTGCAGAATGAAATTCAAAAAAGGCAGGGACTTTCCAAATTTATAAATTAGAATGCGTTCTTGGCTCTTCATCCTAAATTGTATTCATCCTATCTCTGTGTAGGAATCTCAAAAGCTGGCATGAACATATGCTGTGATGCTTACCATATGTATTTTTGGTCTTCTCCCACAAAGTACTCCCAATACTTGAAAATATTTGATGGGTATTAAATAATACTGCACAATTAAAACTCTGATGCTTCTCATTTCTGTTTAGCAGATTTGTGTTTTCGTTGACTTTTGAAAAATCAAAACAGGCTTGCACTCAGTTAAGTACTGTTTTTACAGTGTCTTTTCATGGGAATATAAGCAGCTCTTTTACAACTGTGGTGGCAAAAAAGGATAGAAATGCCAACTTTCTGTAATTTGGAATCTTATTTCCAAAGTATTCTTTGGATATTGCTCAATATTTTTATTGTGGCAATTTAAAATTGTTTTTGTTTCTTTACACCAACATCACAGTATCTTTCTGCAGGACCAGCCCTGCTTAAAGAGTTTGGAAGATTTTTCTTTCTGCAGTCCTGGAAATACTGAAGAATGACAGAAAGCAGACTAACAATTTAGAAAGTGGTTATAAGATTACATTTTACTTCCAATTGACATGAGAAGACATTCATCTGGATAGGAGGAAAATCTGGCTCTTGCACAGTGATATATTCAAGGAATTAAGACTCAACGGAATTGTGTTTGTGTCTCTGTCTGCTTCCAAACTCAATTGCTGGCAATCTGTGGCTGGAACGCCATCCAAGATTGGGAACCCACACAGAGATTGGAGCAGAGCGGAGCGTTAAGGGAGGCCACAAAATAAATGTCAGATATGCACAGCAATGAAAAATCCCACCAGAGCATGTGACCAAACACCAACAGAGCAAATGCGGGGATGTTTCCGTCCAAAATTGGGGCAGGTGATCTCCTACCTCCTATGAAGAAGGTGCATAACAATTTCCTCTCTCCACAATCATTAATGTCAACTATCTCTGGTTTTCATGCCAGACTTAATAAATAGAGTTTTGGAACGTGTGTGGGGAAATTGAGAGCAGTAATTGGTCCTCCCGGTTGGGCAAACATTCATCAGTTGAGTGGGGCTTTGGCCAAATGGCTGAAAATAGGGAATAAGGGAGCCAAGGCATTCAGATCAGCCTTGAGTTTGGGATGGTGGACTTCAGCCAGGCCTGGAGGGGAAAAATGAACTTATATCAAGAAAGGAAATGGATCCAAGATAACCATGCTGACCAAGTCAAAGGCCAGCTCCAATCTCCTCTATGCCCACAAATATTGCTGGTTTTACCATCAAAGAATAGAATGGGCACTCATCATTATGAGTGCTGCTCCTAAACAGTTTGTTACCAGATATACCATCTGAACAAAAAATGCAGGAGGAGCCATTTGTCAGATTGGCTGAAATATCAAGGATCTCTAATACAGATGGCTAAAGTTGCATGTTTTATCTTAAGTGTAGGAAAATCTTGTAACCCTACCCAGAAGCCTCCTGAGAAAGGAGATTTTCTTCTCCCGGATGGTTTTTAGCTAAGCTCATCATAAATCAGAAAGAAGCTCAACACATTCTGAGTACCAAACGACAAGGCTTAAAAATCTTCGAGCAATTAAAATTAAGCCCCTGGCTGTTTTCTTGAGAAGCCAAAGATAAGGCAGCCATTCCTGCTGACAGAAAGAGAAAGGAAGAGAGCCACACTCAAGGAATGTCTAAGTCTTTCTCTTTTCATTATTACAGCCCTGGGTTTTTCCAGATACAGCAGCTGCTTTGGTGAATGGCTTCCAAAATAACTAGGATTATAATTGCCATAATTCCTGACACCCTGAGATCTTGTGTTGATCCCATCACATGTAGACATAGACATTAAGGTGAGGAAACTTTGTAAGAGAAGTGAAAAGTGCAACAGAATAAAAGAGATGGAAAGGACGTTGGAGGTTTCCTGTTCCAGCCCCCTGCTCAACCAGGAGACACTGCACCTTTCTGGACAAATGCCAGTCAAGGGTGAGTTGCTCCCAGCATTACTGCCTGTTTGTTGCATGCAAACATTTTGCTATGCGCGGACATTTCCACAAAAATAGGTCTGCAAAATGTTTAAAAAACATTTCCACAAAAATAGGTCTGCAAAATGTTTAAAAAAGGAAAAATAATAATTTGTGCAATTACAATTGTTCTGCGCATGCGCAGAACAGAAAATCAAAATGGTAGCCCAGTGGAAGAACCTGTTTGGGGGGTGTGGCAGGCCTGGGTCACTGCCGGTTCCAGCAACCCAGGCTACCAAACCACTACCGGTTTGGCTGATCCGGTCAAAACCGGTAGGAACTCGCCTCTGATACCAGGCCCATTTCTTCTTGAAAACCTCCAATGGGTATAAATATTAAGAAAGAAGTTTATAAATTGAGGGCATTTGCTGATGATCTGGTTAATTTTTACAGGATCCAAAAAACAATAGAGAATATTTGATGAGGACATTGAATGAATTGAAGGCTTTGGCAGGTTTCAAAATAAATAAAAAGAGAACAACAATGCTGATCAAGAATATGACTTCTCAATATACCTAATATTACATAGCTTGACTGCAGTAAGAATTGTGTATGCACAGCAGTAGAAGAGCAAAAAAAAACCCTTCAGAAAAGGAGACAATAAGGAAGATACTAGTCTGTGTGGAAATGGACAGACTAATGATAAAAATAAAAGATGAAGGAAATACAGAATACTATGCTACATGGATCAGATTCCACCAATGGTTAGAAACACAAGATAGAAGTTGGAATGTGAAAGAATCAGGTTAGGTGGACATGGAAAGAAATACTATGTAAGTATTAGGATATAGGTATTAGAATGATAGATAAGTTGACTAGAATAAGATGGTCAGAAACTACTGTACAACACTAGCACTGTTTAAAACGGTATATATCAGAGGTAGGTTGCTCCTGGTTTGGCCTGGTTCAGTAGTGGAATACAGGCCTGGGTCGCAGAACCAGCAGCGACCCAGGCCTCCCACACCCCCCAAACAGTTTCCCTCACCACCGCTGGGCTGCCACCATTTTGATTTTTAGTGATGGTGTGTGCAGAGTTCACTGTAAGTTGTTCGGCGTATGTGGGAAGAACAATTTACATTGAACAGTGCACACCTGTAAGACAATATATTGTTGGTATTTAACATCAGATAAGTTATCTAAGATATATAAAGGTATGTCAAATGAATGTTGGAAGTGTAAAAATAAAAAGGGACTTTTTATCATCTATGGTGGACATGTGATAAAGCAAAAAAATGGAATATGATTCATATTTTAATACAGAAAAAAATTGAAAATGGAGATAAAGGTGAAACCAGAACTTTTCCTCTTGGGCCTAATGGAAAAAGATCTGGAGAAAAGAATTGGAACTTTGTTAATATATATGTCCACAACAGCAAGACTCTTGCATGCACAAAAATGGAAGGACACTTTCATTCCTGCCATGGATGAATGGTTGCAGCAGTTGATGGAGTTGGCTAAAATGGCAAAATTGATTATTTTGATTAAAGAAAAGAATATGCCATATTTTTTGGAGTATAAGATGCTCTGGAGTATAAGACTCAACGTAGTTTTTCAGAAGGAAAACAAGAAAAAATAATTCTGCCTCTTCCTACCAACATCTGTCGGTATTCATCTGGCTAGCGTCCTTGCAGCAAACAGCAAACAACCTGGTCAGCTTCAGGACGTTATCGCAGCCTGTTTCAGCACGAGAAGCTGATGGGTGGTTGAATCAGCCTCCTAGAATACCATCAATCAGCTGCTCCAGGCTGTGGGGATCACCACAGCAAATCACCGCCTCCGCGCGTTGTGTTTTTGGCTGCTGCATGGTCTGTTTTTGGCCTCTGCAGGTCACATTTTCAGCTTGTTCCAGATAGCGGGGAATCCTGCTGCCGCCGATCTCTGCCACCTCAAGCTGGCCAAAAACACGACACGTGGAAGCCGAAAACGCGGCATGTGGAGGTCAAAAACGGCTGAAGGGTGGAGGCTGGTGGGTTGGCGGGACTTCAGCAACATTCACTGTATAAGATGCACAGACATTTCCACCCACTTTTAGGGGGCAGAGTGCATCTTATACTCGAAAAATACAGTAAGTACAGTAAGTTTCTACATGGAAACCGCTTCTGAACTTTGTGCTTGATGTGGAAAAGAATGAAACTCTCGCTTTGGGTTTTACAGATTAGACATAAATCTTTATAGAAATGGCTTGCTTATACTATTATGGAAAAGCAACAAGTTGTGATTTGAGGTTCATGCCTTATTTTACTGTAACAGAGAGAGTCAGGTCGATGCTTCTTTTTCTTTTCCTCCCTCCCGCCTCACTGCTCTTCCATTTACTTTTGTATTTTGAATTTTATAATACTCTATAACTCAATAAAACATGTTTTAATAAAATAAAATAACAATGTTAAACCAAGAAAACCTTCAATGTTGGAGCACCCACAATTTCTGGAGGCAAAGACGTTCTACGAATTGTTCTCACTGGCAGGAAATTTCTCCTTATTTCTAGTTTGGGTTTCTCTTCAATACGTTGTCACCCATTATTTCTTGTCTTGCTTCCAGGTACATAGGTTGTCCCCCCTCTTCTTCGTGACAGTCCCTCAAATATTGGAAGGCTCTGTCAGATTTTCTGGCAACAGGGGAAGCTCATGTTCTCCAACCCTAACCCTAACTCTCAGGGGTGGGTAGCTGCTGGCATTGCTGCCGGTTCACTTCACGCACGCGTGCCAGACGCACACTACACGTGTGTGCAGTTGACTTTTAATTGCTCTGCGCAGAACATGAAAACATTAGTAAAAAACACATGCCGGTAATGGCAACGCTGACCAGGGAACCAGTTCGGGGGCGTGGCCAGCCTGGGTCTCTGCTGATTCAGTCAACCAAGGCTAAAATACCACTACTGGTTCACTTGAACCAGTGCGAACTGTTAGCAACCCATCTCTGCTAAACCTTAAGCAGCGTAAAGGCAGGCAGCTCTGCCCTTGACAAACCCTGCCCATTATTCCTCTTGCACACCTGCCCTCCCTTTTTGCACTTTCACATTTAAAATAGCATTCAATGAGTTGCAATTTTTAAAGCCGATTGTGCTCAAGCAGATATGAATTGTTGAATTCTTTTATCGTAATGGATCTATTTATTCCAGCACAACTTGCTTCTTATCAATGCTGAGGCAATCAAAAGATTTTTATGCCACAGTGGGTTGCAGGCAGCGTGAAACGATATTAAGACAAGAGGTTGGGAAAAATTACACCAAAAGGTTTTTCCAAACATCAAGGAAGCAAAAACAGTGATCAACGGTGATACTTTTTACTTCCGGCAGGGGTGGGTTCCAGCCAGTTCTAACCTCTTCTATAGAAGAGGTTCCACAAATCTACAGTGCCGTTTAGAACCGGTTCCAGCTCCCTCCCCCTCCGCCCGTCTGCACATCATCAAGATGAAGAGCAAGAGGAGGAATTCTGGGAGTTGAAGTCCACAAGTCTTAAAGCTGTAAAGTTTGAATACCCCTGGGTTTTTTTTTCTAAAGGGTTAGGGGTGCAAGGGTCTTGTAACTTGACACCTTTAAGATGTGCACACTTCAATGCCAAAGTTCCTGAGCCAACATTTTGGTTGCTAAGCAAGAGTGTTGTTAAGTGAGTTTCACCACATTTTACAAGTTGGCCACACCCACCCAGTCACATGGTTGGCAAGCCACTCCCACAAAGCAGGCCACACCTCCAGAAGAGGTTCCAAAATTTTTTGAAACCCACCATTGACTTCCAGGCTGCAAAAAATTTCAGGTGAATGTGGTAGAAGGCAAGAAAGCAAAACTTGTGCTAACTCTTGAGCATTAGCAACATTAATATTTTAGAAAACAGATAATACATAGATAAGGGCTCAGGGCTGCATGGAAACCTGTGGAAGAGGCTTTCATCCTGTAGTGGATAGAAAATGGCTAAAATGATGATGACGGTGAGATATATTGATATAAAGTTTTTTTAAAAAACAGTTTATCTTAATTATTGCAGGATTGTTGCAATCCTCTTCCATCAACTGTTCATAAATACCATTGTGTCTAAATAAGACAATATACTACTTGTGTTTTAAAATAATAAAACATTGCTTTTTTTAAGAAACAAAAGACTCTTTCTTTATTAAACTCTTAAAACTCTTACCTCTTTGTTGCCTTTTGGCAGCTGACTGGAGTTTCCCGCAAAAAGATAGTTCAGTTATTGGTCAATGTGGCTTATTTTCTCTACAAATGTTCAGAGGATCTCTGAATTGTTTCAAATCTAGAGATGAGAAGGGGTTTTATCACCAATAAACCCATTAACCCAGCAAAGTATAGATAAATAAGGTTATCTATTTTAAAGCTTTACAAGGTTGCCCACTTTTGGTGGCTTGGAATATTGAAACAAAGTATAAATTATATATCTATATATCTATATATCTATATATCTATATATCTATATATCTATATATCTATATATCTATATATCTATATATCTATATATCTATATATCTATATATCTATATATCTATATATCTATATATCTATATATCTATATATCTATATATCTATATATCTATATATCTATATATCTATATATCTATATATCTATATATCTATATCTATCTATCCATCCATCCATCCATCCATCCATCCATCTAGATAGATAGATATATAGATATATAGATATAATGACACTATATATGTCAGAGTTTGTTGCGTAAATTCAAATCCAAAAGCACACACAGATAACTGATGCAGCAGGATTCATTAACTTTTTTACATACATAAGAATAGTTAAATGTACAATACCAACAGGTGATTCTTTCAAGTAAGCTTAAGGCAGGAGAGTTATAGGCAAACACAAGCTTCATTTCAGCGGACAAGCCCAGACAGACTGCTAGTTTACTTCTCAGAGCAGCAGACTGCTTCCTTCGTAAGTTTCTGTTTCAATTCTCTGCACAGACTCAGATCAGTTTAAGCTTCCATTGGCGGACTTAGTTGCTATGCCTATTCATTGGCTGACCTTGTTCCCATGTCTCTCCCAGTCATGAATATTTTAACAATATACAAAGTACATTCAAAGTATAAAGTGAAAAACGGCAGCCAAATGGTAAGATTCCTTCTACCAACATCTCAACACTGTGCACCTGGTTTTCTGAAGTGATGCTGTTTAAATACTCATAAAATGTCATTGTAGTCCATTCACTGGTTCATAAACCAAACATGAGTGTGACAAGTCCTCATTCCCCTTCTAGATACTTCCAGGGACAGCCTGGTCCTTGTTTTATTCAACCTCGATCATGGTGTGAACTGGGCTGAAGAGCACGGAATTATTACCCAGAGTATTGAGGAGCTGAGTTGGTGGCAGAAGAGCAGAGAAAAGAATAATTCACCATCTTCCTTTTCTACCTTCCTGGTGTTCAAGTTATAATAACAACACAAGTAGTCCTCAACGTACAACAGTTCATTTTGTGACCAAGTTACAACAGCACTAAAAAAGCGACTGATGACCGTTTTTAACGCTTATGACTATTGCAGTCATCAAAATTCAGACACTTGGCAACCGACTCATATTTGTGATGGTTGCAGCGTCCTAGGGTCATGGGATCACCTCTTGCGACCTTCTGACAAGCAAAATCAAAGGGGAAGCCCGATTCACTTAACAACTGGTTTATTAAGTTGACAACTACAGTGATTCACTTAACAACTGTGACAAGAAAGATCGTAAAATGGGGCAAAATTCACTACACCACTGTTTCACTTAGCAACATTAATTTTGGGGTCATTGTGGTCTACCTGTGATCCAGTGGTAGGATTTAAATAATGTAACAACCGGTTCTCTGCCCTAATAATTTCTTCTAACAACTAGTTCACCAAACTGCTCAGAAAGTTAACAACTGGTTCTCCCAAAGTGTTGCGAACAGGCTGAATCCACCACTGCTATGATCTTTTTAGATTAACCTCCACACTGGGGATAGTTTTGAAAATTCCTGGGTTTGGTCCTTTTTTGGAACAGCTACTCTGCCATTGAATCAATTTATTTTATCTCCTCGAATTTAATTTTTTTTTGCTAGCATGAAAAAAAAGTTCCAAAGTAGGGCAGTTTTAATCAGAAAAGGAATCTTTCCTGCAGCCCTGGGATTGTTCTGGTTGCTCTGGAAACTTCAAAATCTGGAGCCAATTTCTTCCCCGTCACTTTCTTGGCTTGCTTCTCCATTCTGCCTTTTCCTTACCAACTTCTTCTTTTCTTCCTTGGCTGCCCCACAAGCAGGAATTTAATAATGTCCTCCAGAGAGTCCTAAGGTGACTACGCCATTTCTAAAAATTAATCAAAATCCTTTTAAGAGTGGCCTCAGATGTCAATCCTTGATAGCTTCTAACACACCAGAAATTTCCTAGCACAGTACAAAAAAGCACACAACGATTTTACATGTAATAAATATTGGAAAAGGACATTTCCAATAAAACGGACATTGGGTAAGTTATAATAGACAGTATATATTATTATTTAGGTATAAATGAGGCAAACAAAATATGTCCGTTACCATCACCAGTCATGAAAGGCCCATGAAAATATATCTTCAGCGATGGTGGAACAATTTGCCTCCAGATGTTGTGGATGCTGCTTCAGCTCTGGAAGTTTTTAAGAATAGATTGGAAATCCATTTGTCAGAAATGGTATAAACTTTTCTGCCTGAGCAGAGGGTTGCACTAGAAGAGCTCCATGGTCCCTCCCAACTCTATTATTCTGTTATTGGAGAAGTCCTCATCTCACAGTCTGATTCTACTAACCGTAACTATTATCTCTGTAATTTTCTTTTTTAATTAAATGTTTTTATTGTACATTTTCCTTTATTCTACATCACAATTTCAATTTTGCAACAGCGGTATACTGGTTGTATAAAGTCATTTTTAAATATATACATGGTATTATATACCCTAATCATAACTGTTATTCTCTTAAATCATATAGTAAATTCTCTTTTTAAATACATGATGTTGTACAACATAGTTATATCCATTATTTCCATGGTTGTGCCATAACACTCTATACCTGTGATGGCGAACCTATGGCACATGTGCCACAAGTGGCACGGGGAGCCATTGTTAAGGCACGCGAGGCATTGCCCTCAGCTCCAGCGTGCATGCACGCACTGGCCAGCTGACTTTGGCATTCTTTTGAGACCGTTTTTTGCCCTCTGGAGCCTCTGAAGTGAAAACACTTGGCCCTACAGGCAAACCGGAAGTTCAGGAACAGACGTCCGGATTTTCACCCTCTGGAGCCTTCAGGAGATTTCCCTGAAGGCTCTGGAGGGCAAAAAACGGCTCTACAAGCAAACCAGAAGTGACTTCTGGTTTGCCTGTAGGGCTGTTTTTTGCCCTCCAGAGCCTTCAGGAGGCTTTCTTGTAGGCTCTGGAGGTCAAAAAACAGCCCTATGGACAAACAGGAAGTCACAGTTCCCAAACTTCCAGGTTCCCCGTAGGGCCGTTTTTTCCCCTCTGGAGGCTTCAGGGAAGCTCCTGAAGCCTCCAGAGGGCCTTCAGGGGTAGAGACACAGGAAACCTGTTTTCACCCTCCCCAGGCTCCTAGAAAGCCTCTGGAGTCTGGGGAGGGCAAAAAAAGCGCCCCCAAAGTGGGGGGGAGTGCTGGTCACACTCACGAGTATGGACGGAATGCGTGCACGGACATGGGGGTATGTGTGCATGTGCACTGGGGTCATGCACATAGCATTATGGGTTGGCACGTCTGCATATGACGCCCCTGCACCCCCCCCCCCCGCTTTTGGCATTGGAGACAAAAAAGGTTAGCCATCACTGCTCTATACATTTATCACTCTATACATTTTAATCTATCATCACATATTGTCCCATAATACTATTGCTTACAATATATATTCTTATGTATATCTTTATACCTGTATTTATTTCTAATTTGTTAATCTTCTTTCATTGTTAATTTTGTAATCTCTGCACCTATTGTCTAACCATTTATACAATAAGTCCCATATTGAGTCATATTCAGTTTCTCCTTTATCTTTAAATTCCATCTTTAACCTGTCCATTTCGGCACATTTTAATATTTTCTTTATTACCATTTCATCTGTAGGTGGACTTCCATTTTTCCAGTTTTGTGCATTTGTAATTCTAGCTGTTATTACATGTAACATTAAATATATAATTCTTGTATTGTATTTCCCTGGTAGTATACCTAATAAGAATAATTCTGGTTTTAGGTCTATTTGTTGTGCTATCATCTCTTCTAGCCACCCTTTTATCTTTGACCAGTATTTTTTCGCCTATGGACAGCTCCACCACATATGATAATAGGTTCCCTGTGCCTTTTTACATTTCCAGCACTCTGATGACATTTATGTCATTCTTGCTGGTGGCAAATGCAATCTATAGAACATTTTGTACAAATTTTCTTTATATGCTTTGTTAGTTTATAATTTCTTTCCCACAATTTTTGCCAGTTCTCTATTTCTATTGTGTACTCAAAATTTTTTTGCCCATACTATCCTTATCTCTGCATTTTCATTGGCTGAGAAGTAGCAGAGAAATTGTCATCCAGCTTTTGGGGCCTGTTGTCTACCTTTCCAAACCAGGAACGGAGGTAGCTCTTTCAGCCTCTCTTTGTCACTAGCCCACAGCCAAGCAAAACAGCAATTTAGAAATACTTTTTGCTGGAAATGTAAAAATTAGAGGAGGGATTTATGTTATCATGGTTGACTTGGCTAAGAAGTATTGGCTCAATCGTAGAGGAACAATTTGTAGAATTAATGGAAATATCTTTAAATGCAGACGGTTGTGTATTTCTTGTATAAGACCTCTATATATTGTACAGTTATCCTCCTTGGCTTAAAGCATTTTCTAACAAAAACGTTATAAGATGTGTTTTATATCTACAGGGTACACCCCAAAACCAGGCCCCATAGACCCTTTATGACGTGAATTGGAGTAAATGTTCAAATCGGGTGCCATTTTCTTCTAAATATTTCCTTATGCCTTTGATGCATGATCTTTGAACGTTCCTAAGTACATAAAAAAAATTTCTGAAAAAAAAGCCATATTTAATAAAATGTTATTGAACCATGAATCCTGATTTTTGATGCATCTTCCCTCTCCTTCCCTTCCACCCTCTCTCTCCTTCTCTTTCTCTCTGTGGTGTGTGTGTGTGTGTGTTGTACACTTTCTCAGCCATTCTTACCTAAGAACCATCAAGCAGGTCTGCTATTCAAGACAGCTGATATTTTCCATCTGTTGTGGCCAACCACCAGCCAGCGAAGCTGGCAGCAGATTCGGACAGTGAGGAGGTTGGGGAGGAACTTGAGCCAGTCTTGGAGTCTGGGGAAGGCTCTGGTGTGGGCTCTGTGTTGGAGGCAGAGAGGGGGCCAGAGCCGTATGCCAGTTATCAGCTGCCTTTGGAGTCAGACATCAGTGAGGCAGACAAATAGCTGGAGCCTGTTTCCGGTGTGCCAGACAAAGGGAACAGCGAAAGAACAGGGGTCAACTTGGGAGTAAGGTGGATGATGAATGACCCCTCCCAGAGGAAATAAAAGAGGAGGGAAAGGGGAATGGAGTTTGCAGGAGACAATTAGTTCGCTTAATTGGTTTGTGACTTTCCGAGATTCCTTGCCAAGTTTTGCAGATATTGGCCTGTCAGTTCTCCAAGCCAGATAAGGTCTGTGACTGTAAATCCTCCCTTGAAAGACTTTGCTGGATGTGAATGAGCAGAATTCACAGTAAATTAATAAAAGGGATTTTTGTCGGGACAAGGAGTCTACTTCATGCTCTTGGGAAGCCTCGGTCAGAACACCATCTTGCCATTCTTTTCTGTGGGATCCATGAAATATAATTATTTATTTATCACTTATACAGGTAAAAAGCACTTTTAACTTATTGCTTTTATGGGGTTCCGAAAGTCTAGAGAAAGGGCAGCTCCTTTAAACTAAGGAGAGCTTTTAGGAAAGGGATCTGCAATGTTACTAAATGGATCTTTTCATTGCTGGAGGCATCCTAACCTCCAAAAGATTCAGGTGAAGATTTCCCGGTACTAGTGGTGGAGGAGAAAGAGGAGATCATTGTTTCCACAACTTCATTCCCTGGGCAACCACACAAGGAATGAACACAACAACACAACCTTTCCTCTGTCATCTCCCTTGACACTTTCCAGGTCCAGAGGACCATTATGCACAGTTTAAAGCTTCCTCTAGCATTTAAGCCTCTCTCTTTTCCTTGCAGAGCATTCACTTCCCAGGAATCAGGAAGCCAAGCTATCTGTGGGATGGAGCCTGAGTGGGAAGCAAATTGGCAAAGTTTCCTACTAAGACATGCCAATGTAAAATTGTGAAATTCTTTTGAACAATGATTGAGGGCAATCACATTCCAAACAAATGTGTTGAGTGTGGGTTTTGTATCTCTTCCAATGAAGTCCTGCAATGAAAAAATGAGGTGTGTGTTTATGTGTGTGTGTGTGTGTGTTTGGTATATCCATTTATTAACTTAATGAGAGAATTGGTCCAAGGTGACACAAGATCTTCTCTGCCACATTCCAATGCTCTATTTCTACCCAACCTGCTGTCCAGAAAATCTTCTCCCTTCAGACGTGACATTGCACATGCGACAATTTAGATGTCCAGATCACTCTGGCAGATTATTAGCAAATCTGTTCTGTTATCCCCAGGAATTTCCAGCAATCAACCTGAAAAATGTGTGTCCCCCCCAAATTTCAGAGACCACAAGGTAGGAAGGTGCTGCCAGATTAAACTCCTATTTGATTGTTGCCTATATAAGGGGGTGAGAGTACCTTGGTCCATATACCAAACAAAGGACCCATATCAAAAATACCCTTACTTAATGTGCGGCCAGAACTGGAAAATAACATTTAACACAGCACAGTACTTAAACAAAGTGGTTTGGTTGAGATCTGCATATGGGAGACTGATTGGGGTAGATTGTAAAGGTGACACCAAAATATAATTTTATGCCATTTTATTTTATTTTTTATATTTATGTATTAAATTATATTGTATGTTATCCTATAACTATTGTGTTTTACCTTACTCCTATTTTAAATTGTTTGTAGAAGATTATATGGGTGGTGTGTTTTTGAACCTTGTGCTTTGATATGACCTATAGGCCTATCAGTAAAATTATTATATCATATTGATATCATATCAGACAACAAGGCAGGAAAGTGCTGCCAGATTAAACACTACAATTCAAAACAAAGGCAAGGTAGGAAAATATTTTAAGCAAACTAATAAGTGAGCAAAAGGACCTTTGATGTCCCAAAGGTGCTTTCTAAAAGGCAACTGGACTTTCTTGGTAAGGAAGTCTGGTTGCCTCTTGAAAAAGCACCTTTGGGACAACCATGACTTGGATGCCTGAGAATCTCCAGAGAGATTTAGCCATGAACTTTGGGATGAACACCCTTCAAATGGTGCGGGAGTATGAAAGGATTTCCAGAAAACTTGGAGACTACAGGAGCCATTTGAGCTTCAACTTGTGATGCAGACAACACAGGCTCCATCCCAATAGTCTGCATCCATGTTCAGAAGGACAGGACACAGGGCAGAAAACATCCTGCAGAAAGCAGAGTTCCAGCTTCTCAAGGAAAGAATAAAACAGATTAATTTTACAACCAAGGTGTTGTTGTTGTTTTTTGAACAAGAACATGGAACACCAACTCCAAGAGCTGAAATCACTTCTACCTCACCAAGAAAGTTCAGTTCCCTTTTCCTGGATGATTGAGAATCTCCATAGTCAAGGAAGTGGATGGCAAATAGTTCAAGGTATGGAGCAGTGGTGAGTTCCTGCCGGTACGGCCTAGTATGGCTGTACTGGTAGCAGCCAGGAGCAGCTGACAGCATACCTGTACGGTGGCCGGTTTGGCCCACCCACCCGCCTGTGTTCTATACCTGTTTTTAAAGCAAGCATCCAATTGCACATGCATACACGGCGTGCAGAGGCTGCACGACCTCCAACAAGCAGCTGGGTGTCGCAGGGGCACTGGAGTGCGCATGCATGTGCAGCGTGCATTCCCGAACAAGATGCCTGAAGCCGTGAGCAGTGTACCAGTAGCGATGGGGAAAGGAACCCACAAGTGGTATGGAGGTCACAAGTACTCACCTTCTTAACTGATTACATTGTACAATCGTCGTCCCTAAATGGACAGAAATGATGCTGCAAAGATAGGACAGGGCAGGCAGATGCTTTAAATGTCCTTTCTGTGTGGTTCCATAAACAAAAAGCAGTTGGCTAGAATGTCAGTACGATGAAGTTGGACTCACACCTGTCTGGCCAGGATGAACAACAACTGATTCATGTCAACCAAGGGCTGAATATGTAAAATATTAAGCATACAGCGTAGCCTTAGGTTTCACATCATGTCCTATTAATATGGATTGAAATTCAAGAAGACAAGTATGAGAAAGAGACCAGTGGAAGTGTGACTCACCCACAGGCCAAATAAAACCACTTAGCTTGCACATATGTCAGTTTGATTTTATACAAGAGAAGTGCCTGCACTCTAATGTTTTACAAACCCCATCAGAAACCACCCCACACATGCCAGATAAAGCCCTGACTTATCTACATTTTTAGGATATGGACCCCTAAAATTCCGTATTGGTACATGGTCATGTGCAAAGTTTAGGCATCCTAGTCAAGGTATATGCTATAATAAATCCCTAAGTGAACACAGTAACAGAATAACAAAGTTGTAAGGGACTTTGGAGATCTTCTAGTCCAACCCTCTGCTCAAGAGGGAGAACCTACCATTTCAGACAAATGGTTGTTCAATCTTTTCTTAAAAACCTCCAGTAATGGAGCAGCCATAACTTCTGGAGGCAAGCAGTTCCACTGGTTAATTGTTCTCACTGTCAGGAAATTTCTCCTTATTTCTAGGTTGTTTCTCTCCTTGATTAATTTCCATCCGTTGCTCCTTATCCTGCCTTCTGGTGCTTTGGAGAATAGGTTAATAACCTTTATAAAAGAAGCTGTCAGAAATTATATCTGGTACAAAATAAAACATGATGTCTTTCTGCCCATTTGAAAGCATTCCTCATATTTTTGAGCAATTGTTTGCAGATCCAAAGTAGGAAGGCAGTTACTATATGAAGGTGCCAAAAATTGATCAGCTTTTAAACAATCCTGTACTTTACATCCCCCGCCCTTAGGCAGAAATAACAGCATCCAAATGTTTTCTGAAGGCAGCTAATAGTTTAGAATCTTTGCATTTGGATTTCACTCTGTTTATTCTAGCTCAGAAACGTTTTGTGATTTTTTTTTTCCAGGCCAGGCAGCTCTAAAGGCCATTCCAAAACCTGTATCTTTCTTGCAAATAATTCCTGAGTGGTTTGGAAATATATTTTCTCATCTATTGAAATGTCATCTGACCACCAAATAACCAGCACTGGATAAATAACATTAGATAAAGCTCTTTTCTCTGTATTTCTTTTCTATTTTCATTTAATTCCTCTCCCCTCTTTCCTGCACTCCGCTTTAAAAAATACTTTTTCCTGCTTACTTTACAATAATTTTAGCTTCTATATTCTTATTTAAAGTTTGAGTAAAAATTATAGTTAAAAAGAGAAATAACTTGCAATGTCTATAGCTATTATATAATGATGCAAGTAGCAGAAATGAGAGAAAGAAAACATTTAACGTACATTAAAGTTCCTAAGGAACTTTTTAGCGCTGCCTGCCTTTTCCATACATGGATTCTCCACGTGAAAACATTTAACATTATGACCCTTTCTCATGGGATGTGGTGGCTCAGTGGCTAAGACACTGAGCTTGTCGATCAGAAAGTTCGGCAGTTTGACGGTTCAAATTCCTAGCACCATGTAATGGAGTGAACTCCCGTGACTTGTCCCAGCTTCTGCCAACCTAGCAGTTCGAAAGCATGTAAAATCCAAGTAGAAAAATAGGGACCACTTCAGTGGGAAGGTAACAGCACTCCGTACACCTTCAGCATTTAATCATGCTGGTCACATAACCACGGAGATGTCTTCGGACAGTGCTGGCTCTTCAGCTTTGAAACAGAGATGAACACTGCCCCCTAGAGTCAGGAACAACTAGCACATATGTGTGAGGGGAACCTTTACATTTACCCTTTCTCACAATGGTGAAGAGGTAAGTTAAAATTTGGGAGAGGAGTGCAGATCAATTTTCTTCACCAAGCCTTGAATAGTTCTAGATGTGTGTTTGCTTTGTGTGCTTTGAACACACACACACACACACACACACACACACACACACAGCCTGAAGTGTTCCTTTTGACTTGCTTTCAGATCTGGAAATTCTCCACGTTCATCACTTGTATTTATGTAAGTCTGAGATCCATGGAGTTGTGTGTGGTTCCAAACACTGTTTGGGCTTTTAATATTCAAAGGTCGGAGACAGGATATGATGAAGAAGTGATTAAACAAAAACTGGGAAATCTGCAGCCAATTTTCACGGAGGACAGCTGTGATTCAATCCTCAGTTCCTGAATTCTTGGGATTATGTCTACCAGATGCCCCAAAGTGACTTCTCCATTTCAGCTATTAAAATGCTGCAATCCTCCCACACAGCTCCAGAGATCAGCTCTCCTGTCATTTGGGTGGCTTTGAAATGCACACTGTGCATTGCGCATCTTTTTCAGAGACATGTGAAGGAACTCAAGACCGTGAAAAAGATTTCAAGAGTGACAAAGCTCAAACCCTTCTTACAGGCAGATGACATATCATGTCAACATTTCTCCTCCTCGGGTTTGTCCCTTCTCCACCTCAGGATGGAGCAATTGGAATACTATTTGTGTAACCAAGAGCTTGGGGAATTGATGAGTCAAAAAGAAACTGTTCCTGGATTCCGGATAGGATGGTAGATATTTTCCCTGGTAATGAGGCTAGTGCCCCTTGTGTAAAGTATCACCAGATGCAGATTGGCCCACCTTCTCAGAAGAATCAGGTTCAACCCTTATTTCTCTGAAAGAGTAGGAGAAGAAAGAAAAGGAAGGGGGAAAATGAAAGAAGGAAGGAAGGAGAGAAAGGAAGGAGAGAAAAATAGGGGAACGAAAGGAGGAAGGGAGGGAAGAACAAAGGAGAGAAAGAAAGAAGAGGGGAATGAAGGGAGGGAGGGAGGAAGGAAAAAGGAGACTTCCTGTCTTTTTTTATTAAAAGTTTTAATTTTTTTTACAGATATATACCTCCCCCACCCGAACCCATCCCCCCACCAACCTCCCAAAGCAAATATAGGGTATAAACATTAACAACCATATTCTAAAATAAACTAACAGACTTTAGCATCATCCCTCACTTGTACTTTAACTTGCCTTTTATAAAGCTAACTTTAAACAAGTTGTATCATTCCTTGCTCATTCACTCATAAGCTATCTGGAGTTTCTTAGTCCCATATTTATTCTGAATATAATCAATCCATCTTCTCCATTCCAGCTTGTATTTCTCATCTGAATGGTCCTTAAGACAGGAACTTCTTGTCTTGACTCCTGCAACATGCTCTACATGGGGCTGCCCTGGAAGAGCATCCAGAAGCCCCAGTTGGTGCAAAATGCAGTGGCCTGCATGGTTTTGTGCAGACCTTGGTGTGCACGTATCCCCTCTCCTGCGGGATTCCTTGGTTGCTGATTTGCTTCTGGGTGCAAAAGTTGTCACCTTTAAAGCCCTTCGTGGCTTGGGACCAGGTTATCTGAGGGACCGTCTCTTGCTGGTCACATCTACCTGACCCATCAGAGCGGGGAGGCTGGGAATGCTGCGGGTCCCATCCCTGAGGGAGATACACTTGGTGGGACCCAGAAGAAGGGCCTTCTCAGTGGTGGCTCCCTCTCTCTGGAACATCATTCCCCCAAGAGATTAGAATGGCCCCCACTCTAATTGTCTTCCGGAAGGAGCTGAAGACCTGGTTCAGTGAAAGGGCCTGGAGAACACAGAGCAGGATGGAACCCATTAAATGGATCATGTGATTGGCTGTTGCTGGGGCGGGAGGTGATTTTATTACATTAATTTATTTGATTTTTGATTAGTTTTACTGTTTTTAGATGTGGTTTATATTCTGTAAGCCGCCTTGAGTTGCCATGGGTGAATAGGCGGCAATATAAATTTAAGAAAAAGAAAGAGAAAAGTGGGAGAGGAGAAGGAAGGAAGGAAAGCTCAATTGTATTTTGAATTCTGCATGTATAAGGTTTGCACTGAAAAGCAAAAGGACACTTGAGATACTTCAAGCCTTAGGCTGTGTCCCACCACAGAGTACCATCAAACAGTAATTTTACAAGTTTTAGAAAACGGATTTTTTAAAAATTAATTGCACCTATGTAGTTGTATTTAAGTGATTTCCAGCTAAAACTAAATTGATCTGATCCCACTGAATTTTTTTTGTTTCTGCCCCAAAGTCAAACACCCTGATTTTCTTTTCGCATTCAATGACCCAAGTTTTGCCCTGATGTCTTTTGGCATTTTGGGGGAGATCCTTCTTTCTTCAGATGCAACTCCAAACTTTGAGCAACTGTTTGAAAGTAATCATTCCAGTTGGACAATCTTTTCTTTAAGTGTCTGCTTATTGCACAGCATCGCTTCTTCTGTGCAGAAATTCATTTTTTGCATGTTGATTTGATTTTTGCACTTTCATGCTGCTTGTTTCTATGTTTTACATCTTAGCAGGAATGACAATTCCATCACTTTTTGACAGGGCTGAAAAGTCATTGGCGATGTTGATGAAAATAAATCAACTGGCAAGCTTTGAAAAGACTTCAAAACTCAGTTTAAATTTTAGCTTTTTGCAAACCTTCAATCTCTGAATTATCTTTCTCGAATTCAGATATTCTATTCATTATTTTTATTAGTATCCCAATTTTCTGCCGAAGAGGCTACCAGTACGTGGGTCTTAACTCACAATTCCTGGGAAGGGAAAACAGAGATCTAATTTCCCCCTCTTCTCAAGAACTTTGCACCAGAGACAGCAACACAGTGCTGGAGACATCTGCATAGCTCAATGGAATCAAAGCTTCAATACCTATCATCCATTTCGTCCATGTGTCAGTTCCAGCACAACTAATTAGAGGCATGCATCATTGTCAACACAGGCTCCCCAACTAATGTGAGCAAAGAGGTGATCTTAATTTATAGTACCCAAATCACATTAAAGAGAAGTGTCAATTTCAAGGCCACTTTCCAAAGAAAGGTGTTTTGGGGAAAGGAAAGAAGCAGCATTAACAGATTAACAGAGTTGGAAGGGACTTTATAGGCCATCAAGTCCAACCCCCCACTCAAGCAAGAGACTCTACACCATTCCTGACAAATGGCAGTCCAGTCTCTTCTTGAAAGCTTCCAGTGATGAACCTGCCACAACTTCCGACTTCTGTTCCATTGGTTGGTTGTTCTCACTGTCAGAAAGTTCCTCCTTATTTCTAGGTTGAAACTCTCCTTGGTCAGTTTCCATCTATTGTTCCTTGTCTGGCCTTCAGGGGCTTTGGAAAACAGCTTGACCCTCAAATATTGGAAGACTGCTATCCTGTCTTCCCCTGGTCCTTCTGTTCACTAAACTAGCCATGCTAACTGTTCCTGCAACTGTTGTTCATAGCATTGAGCTATGCAATCCCTACGTCTGCATTTGGAAATTTGGGGGAGTGGGGTGTCATTGTATTTCCAGTTGTTTTGGTAGCACTAGACGCCATGCATAAAAGAGAAGGAACTGCACCCAAGCGCTCCACACCACCATGGCAACAGAAAAATATTGACATAATGCTTCACAGAATACATACCTTAATCCAGGAAAAAAATAATTGAGATCCCACTGCTCTTCCTGACTTCCCTTTACAATCACTATCTTAGCTTAAGGAAAAAGTGAGCCACCTCACTCTTGTAGTCTTTAGTTTAGAGCAATCATTCCGGTTAAGTAACATGTTTAGAAATAAAACCAGACTTCCTTTAACCAGCAATGTAACAAGGGTTATATAAATTTATTCTTTCATGTAACATTTGATTAGTTTGAAATTCTCCATTTGTAAATGTTTCATTCCATAGTTTATTTATTTATTTACCTTTAAAAAAAATCACTAAAAAGGATCCATCCCTCCCCAAATACAATCTGTATCTGCTCTATATTTACAGATAACTGGTCGCTATAAAGGCACAATATTTTAAAACGAATGCTTCGGTACTCTTTGTGCATTAATACAATACTGACAATACTGAATGTTGCGTTGCCATTTTTTCTCCTCTCGTGGAATCCAAATGAGTAACAAAGTTTTGCTTTCCCAGTGGGGTATGTGGGTGGGTGTCTCAGTGGAAGGGGAATTTCTTATTCCCGTTATATCTCAGACATTCTTTGCTTCAGTATAGACCACTGCAGCTTAAATGCGTCTTCCAAGGGTATCACTATCAAAGCATTCGGCCATTTGAGTTCAAACTGGGGGGGAAAATATCACAAAATCCAAGAGAGAGAGAGAGTGAGAAATCTCCAGTGGAATACATTGTGTGTTAGGTCTCAACGTAAACCAAAAGACTCAACTGAATCACTCTGGCACAGATTAAACAACGTTAGTTTTCCACATGGGGTGAAATGCTTCACCACCTCCCGAGGTCCTGAACTTTTAACAACAGTTGTGCTTCACAACACAATGCCGAGTTTCCCACCGAAGGGAGCAGCCACGATAAAACACGTAGCGTTCTTTGAAAATATCTGGACCTCCATTTTGTACAAATTGACAGACAGACTATGTTTCAAAAGAAAAAAAAAACCAATATTTGTTTCCTGAATAATGCACAACTCCAGACTGAGAAAAAGCACTCGCTGTGCTCATCCGGCTGTTTTTTTCCAAAAATCAGAGAAATATCAGCAGCTATTTCAGCAGGAGTGAGAAGCTGTTGAGATGTCATAGGTTGTGATTAAAATGAATTCTGACGTACAGCTGATTATTATTTTCTAATTTTAACTAAGCTTTCACCTTTCTAATCTTCCCTTTGTGTTGGTGTCTCCTTCATGACGGAAATGAAATATATCCACAAAAAGTGTCAAAACTCTTCCTCACCTCTATGTTGCATATATATCTATACATATATATATATATTTAAAAACCACCATGGTAATTGTTAATGCCTTTCTGGAGAGTGGTTTGCCTCCACCCTAAAGGGTTTGTACATTGTACATAAATAAAAAAAGGAAAAATTACAGTACAAGTAATTCACAATATATGCAATGGGAATGTTGTTTTTCTTCTATTGATAAATTCGTGTTCAGAAACATCATTTTGCATCACTGAGAGGCAACTTCATTTCATCCTTCATAAATTTATACCAAATCATTTGACAGAGACAATATAATTGGATTTCTAGATCTTTTACAAGGTGAGAACATCACTGTTTGCCCTACCAAGACATCCCACAAACTCTTTGCTCCAATACAGAGTTCTGGAAGTAGCCCAACTCAAAACCTTGGTGGCAGACAATCGTGGACTTAAGTCAAGGAGGCAGATGTCACAACCTGACCAGCTCTTAAATGGGAGAATCATGTCAGCAATGTCCCGTAGGGGAATAGAGACAAGTCTTGTCAAATGAAATGTATGCTCTGTTCAAATGAATGAAGGGCCTAGAGATATGCTTCATGTTCCTCTACCATAAACTCTTTAGTAGAATCAGTTTAATTTCTTATGCGCTCTAAGTGTACAGGTTCTAAAAATAAGACGTTTGCTATAAATAAAGTGTCCTTTAGTGGCAGTTTATACTAAAAACAGTCCTTGGTTTGAGATCATCATTAAAATCCGGTTTAGCATTGAAGGCAGCAGCTAACTAGGATTAGCGATGGCAACACACTCTGTTTTGGTCTTTCACTCACTGCTTGGTTTGCAGTGGGCAAACTCAGTCGCAAATATTTCTCAAGACTTCCTTCCAAAGGAGGCTGCAGACTCCTCTTCATAGAACTGATTACGGGAAAATTCCCTACAGTTGTCTAAATAAAACCATCACCATCCTCTCTACATTTCAACTCGTTAGTACCTTTTAGGGGGGGGGGAGCCTTTTCACCTGGAGTGGAATGCACCTGGCAAACATTGGTTAGCGCCACTACCGTAATCTTTTTTTTTCCCATGGAAATTAGAGGAAAGTAATAAAAATTTCCACAGGAAAAGCAATCCGAACACATAAAGTGCAGAAAGACCTCTATTAATTATTAAGCAGTACCAGAAATTTCCTTGATAAAAAAACCCATAAGCAATGACCCCCTCTGGCATCCCTGCCCATCACTCTCTATTCAAAAAAGTTTTTAAAAAATCCATTCAGTGCATACAATATAGTTATTATAAGTCATAAAATACCAAACACCCCAACCCCCCCCCCAATATTATTGCAAATTCTGTCCAATCTAGAAGAGTAAGGCGTAATCCACATTGGGTGCGTGGAAAGACAGACGAGTGTTCTTTCTCTCTTTCTTTTGCCACAGGAAGTTGTGCAAAAAAAAAGACTTTGGTCCTTGGTACCTAAACTCCCAAGTGCAGAGGGTGGTGTGCAGTGGTGATGGTCCACAGGATTGCCGTATCCATGGAGTTGTGCAGTCAACTGTAAAAGCCTCCTGTTCCTGCTACCAACGACCGCTCACGCTGGCAATGTCCGAATGGTATTGGTGAGACAGCCGTCCACTAGCGCCGCCTTCCAGAAACGAGGCTCGGACATTGGAGGGTTCAAAGAGTTTTCTTCGGTTTTTGTTCAGTTCTGTGTGGGGAGTGGAGAGGAGAGAGAAGAGAAGCTTCCCTTCAAAATTTGGACACCAAATGTAATCTAGCAGGAGGCATTTTTACTATTTCATAGACCAGGGAAACTAAGTCCAATCAAATGCAATATGCACCTGTCGGGTGCAAGCAATAGCAATGATATTTAGACTTATATATCACTTTGTAATGCCTTAAAGCACTCTCTGAGCAGGTTACAATATGCTTTATTGCCCTCAACAATCTGGGGTCCTCATTTTACTGATCTTGGAAGGACAGAAGGCTGAGTAAACCTTGAACTGATCAGGATAGAACTCCTGGCAATGAGCAGAGGCAGCCTACAATATTGCATTTTAACCACTTGGTCACTATGGCTCATCCAGTCGGATTCTCTGTGGTCCTCAATGAGAACCACTTGTGAATAGCCTCAAGCAGAAGCTTTATTGCTAGGCACCTGTGTTACAAGAATGTCACCCGAGTGACTGCATTCCCTTGGGAATGGTCACATAAAGCTTCAGGGAATCTGGAGGAGCTCAGATCGGTGCTACTTTCTGCAATGCCAAGACTCCAAGCTTGGTCCCTTCTTAACACCTACCTCCCCTCTAGCTGGAGATTCTACCACAGTACCCACACAAGATGTAAAATAATTTAGGATAGATTTGGGTCATGAAAGGCAATAGATCTGTCACAGGTCTATTGAGACAATTGTTTTGGTTTAAAGTGAAAGAGGCATCAAGCTGCCAGCACATGAGATATACCTGTCTCTCTTCAAGGGGACCCTATAAAGACATGGGCTTCCTTATGGGGTTTTGCATGTCCCTGACTATAAATCATCATTGATATTAAGGTAAAGGCTCCCCTGCACATGTATGCTAGTCGTTTCTGGCTCCAGGGGGCAGCGCTCATTTCTGTTTCTAAGCTGAAGAGCCAGCGCTGTCCGAAGATGTCTCCGTGGTCATGTGGCCAGCATGACTAAAGGCCCACGGAACACAGTTACTTTCCGACCAAAGGTGGTCCCTATTTTTCTACTTGCATTTTACATGTTTTTGAACTGCTAGGTTGGCAGAAGCTGGGACAAGTAACAGGAGCTCATCCCTTTATGAGGTGCTAGGGATTCAAACCGCTGAACTGCTGACCTTCTGATAGACAAGCTCAGCGTCTTAACCACTGAGCCACTGCATCACTGAGCCACTGTGTGTTACAATCTTATGGTAGGCGAAACCTGATAGAATTTCTAACTTCACCTACCAGAAGTAACTCCCAGGGAAATCAATGGATCTCAGATTGAAAGATACATGAGTAGATTTACGAGGACACAGAGAGAAATTAAGGCTGGCAGAATAAGGGTGGACAAGAATATGGCTACACACAGGGGTACTTTTAGTTTCTGAAAACAGACATTCCCCCGTCAAGAAAAAAGAAGAGAATTCTTAGAAACTGCACAAGCTAGTGATTTTCCTTTACCTGAGATTGCCAGAAGCATTTTCCTTCGTGCACCAAAAGTGGTAATTCCAAGCTCTTTCAGATCCTGATCTGTTAGCGTGAGGAACGTCTGAAGATCAATCTAGGAGAAAACACAACAACACCATACTCTAAGATGCTCTTCCACCGAGAGGGCTTTTGTGGGAGAACATTCTGCTAAATATATTTTTGTACACAAATTGGTAACAAAGGAAAGAAGTCAAACCATTATTTCAGTTCATGGTAATTACGTCTATTAACAACATACAAAGCACGTTAAAATCAAAGGAGCAACATCTTTATAACAAATGCAACAGATTATTTTGACAGCCTAAATAAATAGTAGAAGAGGATTTAGGAGCTCAACCAAATGAATCACCTTGGAATTCCTTCATGGCATAGAATTCCTTCAAATCTCGTTTGGTGAGTCATAAAAAAATGGCTGGCAGAACAATTTGAAAGATGTTACTGTGTTCTAAAATTAGTTTATATAAATTGAAAATATCTGGATCTTTTCCGAGCTGTTGCCAGTGAATTAATGTACATTATTTTCTGAAAGACAATCCCTTTTAGTTATTTATGACAGTTTCTGAACAAATTTTTAAATTACTGAGCCATTATTGGTATTCCTTTATGCCCACAGGTTAATTGTCTGTATGTCCCAAGGCTGATGAACTACTGTAACACAGAAAATTAATTTGATTGTTGTGTTGGTATTGCAAAATATTAGATAATTGCATTTCTCTTTGGAACAGTGATTTTAAAAGTCAAAGAAATCACATCAGATGAAAAACGTATAACAAAGTCATATTAATTTTTATTCTGGCGTGTCAGTATATACAAACACATACTTGTGCCTCACATGTCTGCACATATGTTTGCATATGCATAAAATGTTTCAACTATCTCTCTATCAGTGAATATAACTGAGTGAATTAACACACAGTGTGAAGATTCACCAGAAATTCCATACTTTTTCTGCAGTCCCATCGAGGTATCCTATTCTGATCATTTCTTGGCCACCAATCTTATATATTTGCTTTTATTTATTTATTTATTAAACTTATTGACTGCTTGCCTTATCACAAAGTAACTCTGAGTGGTTGGACTTCGCACCATCAAGATCATTTGATGCTCTGATTAGTATTTCCCAAGCAGTGAGTAATGGGTTTTCCTATAATATCCAAATCAGACTCCCATTCCTTCAGAGAGCTAGTTTTTTTAGATATGATTACAAACCACAGAAATTGGATTGAGACTGCAGAACTGACTCTCTCAACATAGCACTTCAAAAACATCGAGGGCTGAAGCTAACTATTCCTACAGCCAAAGAATGAATCTGTGGTCTTGATTGTCAGAGTATGAATATTCATGGACTGGAATAGATCAGCCAATGGGGACTGAATGGAGACATGGAAACAAAGTCAACCAGTGAATAGGCACAGCAATAAGTCAGCCAATGGGAGCTAAATAGATCTGAGTCTGTGCAAAGAATTGAAACAGAAACTAGCAGTCTGTCTGGGCTTGTCTGCTGAAATGAAACTAGCTGCTTTTGTTTGCCTGTGCCTCTCCTGCCTTGTCTTTACTTGGAAGAACCACCTGTTGGTATTGTACATTTATTCATCTATTCTTATGTATAGAAAGAAGTTAATGAATCCTGCTGCATCAGTTATCTGTGTGTGCTTCTGGATTTGAATGTATGCAACAAACTCTGACAGGTTATAGGCCCAAAGCACACAGAATACTGAATTGTATTTAAGCTGAGGACTACCTGTGTTTAAAAAGAGAAATCAGGCAGAGAAAGATTGCAGGATGGCTGCTGTTGAATTTAAGGAAAGCTCTGTGCCTTGTTTAGGACAGAAGAACTATATTATTTGGGCTTCAAAGATGGAATGTTTCCTGAAGGCTAAGAAGCTGTGGAATATTGTTGTAAATCCACTACAGGTTTTTTACAGCTGCTGTTCAGAGGCAGCATGACAAAGCAGTGGCTGATATCATCTTGAGTTTAAAAGATGGAACAGTTCATCAATGTAGCTTATTTAAAGACTGCAAAAAAGCTCTGCCTGAAATTGTACAGTTATTCATCTATTCTTAGGTAAATAAAGAAGTTAATGAATCCTGCTGGATCAGTTATCTGTGGGTGCTTCTGGATTTGAATTTATGCAGCAAACTCTGACATTGCTTATCAATAAAAGTGCCACAGATGGGAGCAAAGCAATCAAAGTAGTCTACAAGGAACCATCACCATCACCAAACCTTTCACAAACACTGACCTCTTGTTGCTGAAATATGTCTGTGTATTTACCCAGGCCCAGTTTGCTGAATAACTCAGGTAGGTCAGATCCCTTAAACAGACTGTTCAGGTTACAGCCGTTGCTTCCAATCAGGGAGGAGATGCAATCCATGTAGTTGCTACTGCTGAGATAATGCTCGCCTAGATGTTCAAGAGACAACAAGCTTCTAGTTAGGTTGAGTTTGCTTTAGGCCGAGGAGCCCCTTCATCTGCTTAAGTTCTGGTGCTTGCAAACTGCCAAGAAGTACTGAACTGAATCTCTAAAGGACAATATTTATAGCTCAGGGTTCAAATGAGGGGTCCTTGGTGCTCTCTAGCTTGCTTGTTTTCTTGAAGACATTTCACTATCCTAACTAGGTAATATCATCAGTGATCACTGATGATGTTAGCTAGTTAGAGTAATGAAATGTCTGCAAAAAAACAAGCAAACTGAGAGCACCAAGGACATCTCAACTAAATCTCTGCCTGATGTTGGATTACCAAGCATTTTCATCTTTATTTTCTTGGAAATAGAACACAATAAATATTGGTCAAAGTAAGGCAAATATTGCATGCCATCTCAAACGTGGAGGGCACTGCTTTGGGGCACCCTAGCCAATTCTATCTCTTGTTATGTGGCCTGGGAGAATAAAATTATATTATGACATTTGGACATATAGAAGAAGAAACAAAGTCATCACAGAGGGAAGAAATGTGACACCAAGCTATTATTGTCACCAACTCTCTAATGTTTCTGATAGGATGTAGCAGAATTGGGGGAAACATGATAGCAGTATTTCAGTATTTGAGAGGCTGCCACAAAGAAGAGTGGGTCAAATTATTCTCCAAAGTTTTGAAATATACACTAACAATAATAGAAAAAGAAAGGGAGAGAGGAGGAGAGAAAGAAAGGAAAACGGGGGAAAGAAGAAAGAGGTAAGGAGAGGAGGATGGAAGGGAGAGAAAGAGGAGGTGAGAGGGTAGGAGAGGGAAGAGGAAGCAGTAGGAGAAAGGTAAGAGAAGAAGAAAGGTGAAGGAGAGGTGGAAGGAAGAAAGTAGAGAAGGGAGGGAGAAAAGAAAGGGAAAACGAGGTATTACAAAAGGAGGAAGGGACGGCAAATAAAGCAACACAAACTGTACATTATAACCTACTAAATGGAATAATAAATGTATAAGAATGATAAATGTAAAGAACAACAACAATTATGTGAATGTATACTTAAAATGCTATGTAAGAGAATAAAAAAAAATTCTTTGGAAAAAAATTATTCTCTAAAACACCAGAGGGCTGGACAAGAAACAATGGATGGAAACTAATCAAGGAGAGAAGCAACCTGGAATTAAGGAGAAATTTCCTAACAGTGAGGACAATTAACCAGTGGAACAGCTTGCCTTCAGAAATCATGGAAGCTCCATCACTGGAGTTTTTTAAGAAGAGACGGGACAGCCACTTATCTGAAATAGTATAAGTTCTCCTGCTTGAGCAGGGGACTGGACTAGAAGACTTCCAAGTTCCCTTCCAGCTCTATTCTATTCTGATAGCCTATCATTGATAATTATAGCTTGATGCAACTAACTGACCTTGGTTTGTCTAAACCAGGAGTGTCCAAATTTGGGAACTTTAAGACTTATGTACTTCAACTCCCAGAATTCCCCAGCCAGCATGCTGGCTGGGGAATTCTGGGAGTTGAAGTACATAAGTCTTAAAGTTCCCAAGTTTGGACACCCCTGGTCTAAACCAAACTGGAGCTAACTTTTATTCAAATCAGTAGCTCTGCATGAGAACTCTGACCTAACCAACGGGATAAATCCTTACTTGATTTCTGTTTCCGTTTAGGGCTGCCGATGGAAGAAACAAAGTCGCCCGGAGCAGTTGAACTGATGCCATTGTGATCTCTCCAGTTATCGGAATCGCTCCCGCTCCCCAGGTGTTCCCGGCTGTTGGATCGGGAGAGAGACATGGAGGAACCCTGCAAGGAAGTCAGCAGGAAGAGGTGTGACATGTGGAGATACTGTCAACTTGGCTGTACTCAAGGACATGGTGCCAATGTTGCAGCCCATAAAATCAATGAGCAATGTCAACTGCAATAACACAAGGGCTATCAATAGATACAAACTAAATGTAATCTGTTCTAATCTTGACTGCAGGAAAAATGATTTCAGCTATAGAGTAGTGAATGTGTGGAACACCCTACTTGATCCTGTTGTTAGTTCCTCTAACCCCCATACCTTTGACCTTCAGCTGTCTACAGTGGACCTTATGTGTTTCTTAAGAGGTCCTTAAGGGGGAGTGCATATGCGCAACAGCGTGCCTACCGTCCCTGTCCTACTGTCCCCATTTATACATACTCTTTGTATGTGTTTATGGCTATGTTTTCTTATTTTTATCCATTTATTTGTGCCATTTTTCATGTGTTTTCATACTTTTCCTTGTACTTGTTGACAAATAAAAAATAAATAAAAATAAATATTTTGTTAAAGAATTACTCTTGTCATAGAAGTCCTTGAGTCCTTTAGGGAAAGGCATACACAAATAAAGAATTATATTGGCAACACTTAATTTGTGTCATCAAAGCAAATTAATGTTAACTCGTCATCTGTGGCACACTGTGTCCTGCTAGGTTTGTCCCAATTCAGATGGATCATTTTTTTTAAGACCGTGGACGGCTCTGAAAACAACCTGATGCAAGCAGGGAAAACAAAAGAATAGATTGTTTTTGTTGTTTAAAAATTATTTTTCCCACATGTTTCAAGTGCAGGAAAAACATCAATCTCTGAAACAAAACAGCTTAGAGAGCAGAGGACTCAGGCTGCGGTTTGATCCTGGGGCTATAGCCAAGTGACTCAGATACAGTCTACACACACACACACACACACACACACACACACACACACTGTGTGTGTGTGTCCCCCCACTAATACACTCCTAAGGAGAAAGAGAAAATTTTCTGGAAGATAACACGAAACTGAGATATTTATGGCATAAACAAAATCCAATGAATTAAGATTGCCTCCCGCATGCATACAAAAATGTTAACACAACCCGCAGTTTCATGAAGGCCTGGAGGAGTCACGCAAAGACACCTTTGTCAGAGGGGACCTTGGAAGTCCCAGCAGCAAACCTCAGACCTAATCAGCTCAAAGTTCAGACCGAAAGCCTCAAATTTCTTCTTTTTTCATGCTTAGCACACACTGCAGTTGTGCATACCTCATAGGTTGTCGACATAGATGGTTTGTAGGCTACGTGGTTGGCCCTCCTCAGCTCCTTAATTGTTTCGGCTGGCATCGATTTGGAAAAGCCCAACCCACTCCAGGTGTTGGTGGGAGTTCTCACCTCCGTAACAACAGGCTTTTTCAGCATAGCTTTAAGGGGGCAGGAAGCATATTTATAAGCATCAGTATCTTTTTTCCCCATAAAAAGCAGCCAAAATTCTTTAGGCAGGAGATGATCAGACCCAGAAAATCTTCCACTCTGCTTTACCACTTTTCAAATGTTTTAAACTTGCTAGGGCCACTTCATATTTCAGTTTATATTTCTGAACATGCAGCAAGAGAAGATTATGCTAATATGTGATGTGACCTGGAGAGCGTATACTGTACCTATTTCTACACATTGCATACATATTCGCTCGCACAAAGTACATTAATTCCTATAAATTACATGAAGGTAAGTTTGGAAGCTAATTTAGATCAATATTTTTATAAAGCCAGAAGAGTCATTCTGAAGTTTCAGGAGACGGAAAAGAGAAACCTGAAATCTTCAGAAGTAGGAAGAAACTTAAATCTTTTCAAATGTAGAATGCGGCAAGATGGAGCAGCTGCATTTAAAAAAAGAAAAGGAAGTCAAGGATCTTTTGTTATTGTTTTATTTCTTATCTCAATTTCAAGCAAGAAGCAGAGAACAACCCCAGAAGCATAGGGGCAAACTGTCGAGCAAATATTTGATGGAAGGATTTTGCTAGCCAAGAAGAGGATAAGTATAGGATGAACTCTGTGTTATAAAAATGGAAGAATGCATCTGTTTAGACCAAAAACAACCTCACTCCCTTTTCAAAAACAGAGTACTTGAAACCTGCATCTTGCTGCATACCTTCATGTTTGATGGCTGCAGGAAACCTAAGGAGGGAGTTTAAGGCATCTGTTACAAGCCACAAGGACATCAGAATGGCATCAAATGGTTCACGATATCATTGCAATGATGCCATTGGGACCAGCTGAATTATATAACCATTAAATCTGTACACCGAGATGCACATTACAAGGCTTCTATGAGGCCTCTGCAGGTTGAAGGTATTGAAGGAGGGCATAATTGGCACACTCCACAGGGCACAGTGTTTTCTATCATACTCACCTCATCTTTCTGTGACTTTCTTGATTCTTTCCTTTTAATGAGTCAAAAATACATACAACATGCTGATGTGCACCTATCCGGAATGTGCCAACTAAATGAAGAAATTGGTCGGCCTGAGACCTTGTTTGTCTTTGTGGATGGTGAATAACAGAGTTCTGACCAGTTCTGGAGAACAGGTAGCAGAAATTTTGAGTGGTTCAGAGAACCAGTAAATGCCACCTCTGACTGGCCCCGCCCATATCTATTCTCTGCCTCCCGAGTCCCAGCTGATCAGGAGGGAATGTGGATTTTGCAGTAACCTTCACTTGCCATGCCCACCAAGCCACGCCCACCAAGCCAGCCCACGCCCACCAAGCCACGCCCGCAGAACCGGTAGCAAAAATATTTGAACCCCACCATTGGTGGTTGCATAAATCTTTCAACCCTCCCGAGTGGCAACACTTGTGATATACACAAGTGATATGCACTGCTTAACACAAGAGAAAAACAACTCCCAAAACCTGGGCCTTTTGAAGAGTGAAAAAGGCAAATAGAAATAGGATTATTATTTTTTTTAGAGTTGAATGCAATGAAATTTCATTTTAATGTATGGTGATTAATGTAATTCAATTGTATTCTGTTCTGCTCTGCTTCATTTCTCTTCTCTTCTTATTCCATATTCTACTCTACTCTACCCTACTCTATTCCATTTCATTCCAAATAGTCCTGTAACAGGCAGGGTAAATGTTCTGATCATCGCCCCATAAAAAGGAAGATAAAAAGGGATCCTGTTTGCTCAGAAAATTTAACCCCAGGAGCCTTTCAAGGGGAAGAAAAGGAACAAAGACCAGTTGGATTGCAAAACATGTTGTCTAAGCTACAGTTTCTCCACTGGAACAATGACAGAGCCCAAGCCGAGGGCAGAAGGGAATGGGTGGCAGGGGGAGGGCGAGTGCAGCCTCCTTTATCACTCTGCTTACAAACAGAAACATGCTACAAGTTGTCCCACATACCTTTGGTTGCCAGTAGCTTCTTCTGTTCGTAGTCAAATGCCTAGAAAGGAAACCCAGAGAAGGCAACTTAATCACTATCCTTGCTAAATGTCATGCCTTCACTCTTCTCCACATGCCACAAAGGCTTTGACCAGGATCCATCACTTTCTCTCGGAGGAACCCTTGGCACCACCCAACTATGTGCCCCCAGTCCAATGAACCTTTGATATACTTAAAACTCCCGTTTAAAACCAGCTAATTAGGGCTGCAATGTCCACTAAAGAAAAAACTGGGAGCATTAGCAATGCATTTCAATGTATCGAGAATCTTCAGGTGACAGCCTCACTAGAAGAGCAACACAAAAATCTCTGGTGCTGGTTGTATTAGTGCAACACAGAGACTGCTATACCAACAGAAGGGAATATTTGTAGCTCGGGGGTCCTCAGGGCTCTCTGAGCTTGATTGTTTTCTTGCAGACATTTTATTACCCAACTGGGTAACATCATCAGTGCTAGAAGAGAGTGGGGCTTACTCTCAGCAATCAACTTCTACATAAGCAGGGATTGACTGACACCAGGATTAATATTAGACCAACAATCAAACAGTAAAAAGCATCCCAATCAAGGAACTGCCCAAGAACATCACATCAACACTGGCAAAACAAACCAACTGTCTCTAAACAGAGATCAAACCCCACACCCTTCTAGTACAATACTAATGATAGCAAAAGCACTTAGATTTATATACCGCTTCACAGTACTTTACAGCCCCCTCTAAGCAGTTTACAGTCCATTTGCCCCTGACAATCTGGATCCTCATTTTACCGACCTCGAAAGGATGGAAGGCTGAGTCAACATTGAGTCTGGTGAGATTCGAACTGCCAAATTGCAGGCAGCCGGCTACTTCAGTAGAAGTAGCCTGCAGTACTGCACTCTAACCACTGTGCCATCACAGCTCATGATGTTACCTAGTTGGGTTGTGAAATAGCTACAAGAAAAAAAGCTCAGGCACAAAAGTGCTTCACGGAGTGGAAATCCATCCTTGGAGGAGTCAATACCTGCATGTCCACATATGTCGACTGGGGGCCCAGGTGTGCTCTTTCAGAGTTCTGCTGTGCCGCGGCCGCCCTCTCTGCTGCCCTTTCGCTTCCAGGTGCCTTTTTATCAGCCACTGTGGTCTCTGAAGCACTCATCTCAGAATCCGACAGCAATCTCTCGCCCGCGCTACAAAAAGACAGGCACTCATTTTAAGAAGAGATGGAATGCATGGCTTATGCTTTGGATAGTTAGACAGGATAGACTACAGAAAGAAAAGGGTTCATGGTGGAACTTTAGAGAGAGAGGTAAATTTATAATGGTGCTTGTTAAAATATGCATGACTGGGAGAGACATGGGAACAAGGTCAGCCAATGAAGAGACATAGAAATTACCATATTTTTCAGAGTATGACAGACCAAGATTTTGAAGAGGCAAATTAAAAAAAAGTGTTTGCACTCTGCAGACCTCCCCAAAATGACCCTCTTTTTTGCAAAAAATGGCCCTGGTTTTTTGTTTTGTTTTTTGTCAAAAAAGGGCATGCATAGCCTTGAGGCTTATAGAGTGCTCCTGGGGCCTGGGGCGCAAAAATGAGCAAAAATGGGCTGTTTTTCACTCATTTCTGCCCTCCCCAAATACTGCTATGGACTCTCCAAGTTCTCTCCAGAATCTCCTCATAATTCAAGGGCAAATTCAGGGTTTTCCAACCTGCTTCTCTCCTTCAGTTGACTGCTAATACTGCTGTTACAGCTAAAGGGGAAAGACACTCTCTGGAACTCATTTTGATTTTATTGTTCAAAGTGGGCCAGAGGTGGACTTCATATAATTTAACAACCAGTTCACCTAGTGCAAAACCAAAAATGTGAGCTTGCACGCGGCTTCAAACACATGGCGATTTGATATGCGTGGCTTCTAGTACACCTTCTTGGGCAGGCGCTGTGAATGGAGTGGGCTAGGCATGGAAATCAGCTGGGATGGAAGGGCGGGATGAGCGAGCCAGAAAGTGAGATAAATAGGACTGGATAACAATGGGGCAGGGAGGCAGGCCCAATCGGTGGTTGGAACTACTGGCTTGCTTGAACTGGTCCGAACCGAGCCGGTTCCTGGAAGGCACAGCTACAATCTTTTCTACTCTTCTGATCTGCTTGTTTTGCTGTCTTAGGATATGAAGAGGATTGGGAATGCTAGTGAGTAAATCATTTTACTGGATCCCAACTGTCCCCACCATTAAACAAGCAAGGAGGAAAAGAGGATGCAGTTACTCTCTGTGTAATCCTCCCTCAGAGTTAGTGAGGTGAAATCTTTTACATCTAACTTTCCCCCAAACAGAGTCCCCACTATGAATCATAATCTACCTCAGAAGGAATTTGGAAAGAAAAATAAAGATGCTTACAAATAACTTAATCCTGGACTGAAATATGCCACTAATTTTCTCAGAAGAGCAATAGCTAAGAGATTAATGATAAATAAAAAATGATGATGTCTCAACACATAGGTCTTTGCCAGTATTACTCTCACAGCCTAGCAAAAACCATATTTACAATGTTGGGACTGTTAAGATTGATGAAAGGGTAATATTATATTAATACTGCACGAGTAATATAATTTTGAAAAGGGACATGGTGGGTCAGTGGCTAAGACGCTGAGTTGTCGATCAGAAGATCGGTAGTTGTGGTTCGAATCCCTAGCACCGCATAATGGAGTGAGTTCCCGTTACTTGTCCCAGCTTCTGCTAACTTAGCCGTCGAATGCATGTAAAAATGCAAGTAGAAAATTGGAACCACCTTTGGTGGGAAAGTAACAGCGTTCCGTGCGTCTTCGGTGTTTAGTCATGTCGGCCACATGACCACGGAAACGTCTTTGGACAGTGCTGGCTCTTTGGCTTTGAAACGGAGATGAGCACCACCCCCTAGAATTGGGAACGACTGGCACATATGTGCAAGGGGAACCTTTATCTTTACTAATATAATTTTGAGGGGGAAAGCACATGAACCAAATAAAAACCATCAAGCGGTCATAAAAGATCATGGCTTTTTCACTGTGCGTGTCGCATAAGAAACTCCCTCCAGGGATGTGTCATGAATAGTGTGTTTTATTAACACAACAACCCCACAGAAAACATGTTAAACATCTCTACCCTTTGCACAACCTTATCTTTATAAACATTACGTACTGTAAATGAGAATTTTTGGTGCCTTGCAGTAATTCCACCGCCTGCCTCTTTGTGCAGGATTGCTTCGAGGCGCTCATCATCTGCTTGAGATCGTTGGCATTAGCGGAGTGCGAAGGACTCCGGGGCATGCCCACTTCTACAAAAGCATCATTGCAACCTGCAAAGAAACAAGAACAGAATTACATGGATTGGGTGAAGGAATATGAACAGATCTGCCCTATATGATTAAACAACATTGTGATTGATACTAGAATTGTTTATTGAAACACTGAACAATGAAAGAATGAAGGATGAAACTTTAATATATACAGATGTGAAGAGTTAACTAAGGGAAATATGAGTAACAAAGCAGGTGAAAGATGGAGGATAGAAAAGAAACATTTTTAAATACAATGGTGACATGAATAAACGTTAGAATTGAAATAGAAATAAGAAATTATAATATATATAAAAAACTATATAACTATGTGTGTGTGTGTGTGTGTGTGTGTGTGTGTGTGTGTATATATATATATATATATATATATATATATATATATATATATATATATATATATATATAGTTAGTTAGTTAGTTAGTTAGTTAGTTAGTTAGTTAGTTAGTTAGTTAGTTATATAGTTATATATAGTTAGTTATATAGTTAGTTATAGTTAGTTATATATATATATAAACCTGCCCAGAGCACCAGGTACTGTTCCAGTACAGTGCTCCGGAGGGCCCATCTGAGCTCCTTACCTGACCTTTAAAGCCTTCAGCGCTTCCGCACAAGTGCATGGCGCATACAGCGCCTGCGCGATGCTCCGCTGAGCAGCTGGAGCATTGCGGAGGCTTGTGGAGGCGTCACTGGAAGGTAAGACGCATGCATACGCTGCACGTGTGTGTGCACACGTGCACTTGTGTGGAGGACGCCGGGCCGCATTGCACCCGTACCAGTTGCAATGGGATCCGGAAACCACCACTGGAACAAAGCCCCCTTAAAGAATGAAGCACTTTTAAACCCAAATATCATATTTATATTAGCCTGTTATGGCTTGTTATTCTGAACCAAACCACCAAGAAATTCTTTTGGACCATACCCAGAAATAGGTATTTTAGGAATGTTTTGATCATTCGATCTTGAGCAAACTTTTAATCAAAATGCATAGGCTTCCGAGGTGGCGCAGTGGTTAGAGTGCAGTACTGCAGGCTACTTCAGCTGACTGCTGCTGCAGTTTGGCAGATCAAATCTCACCAGGCTGGTGGGTTCAGCCTTCCATCCTTCCGAGGTGGGTAAAATGAGAACCCAGATTGTTGGGGGCGATATGCTGACTCTCTAAACTGCTTAGAGAGGGCTGCAAAAGCACTGTGAGCGGTATATAAGTCTAAGTGCTATTGCTATTATGGTTTGGGACACATTTTTTATTTTTAGAACAGAAATAATCAGCTGGTCTTCCCACCACCCTTAAGACGAGTCCTTTAGCCCAAGAAGTTGCACTCAGTGGTAGGTTTCACTTATTTTTACCACCGGTTTGTTCCACATGTGCACACTTGCTTCGTCCACGCATGGACCTTCTGCACACGAGGCCAGCCTCAAAAACATGGCTAAATAGGACATCATACTGCTGAGATGGGTGGGCAGGTCTACCCGTGATCTCCGCTACCGGTTCGCTCAAAGTGGTCCGAAATGGCTGAATACCACCTCTGGCTGCCCTGTCTTCCTATAGTGGGGAGAGGACACAACTTCAGAGCACACCATGGTAGTTTTGGTTATACCTTCGCCAGGGTTTGTCTTGGCCGTCACTTGTTCAGAGGCATTATGGCTACCAATCGTCCGAGAAGGTTCGCTGTGGTTTGCACTTAATACATTTTCACCGAGAGCTGTGGCAGAGAATGCAGGATACTTCATAGCTGAGGTCTGGAACAGTATGTTTAACAACATGTTTAATCATCTTAAACTTTGACAAAAGAAAGCCCATGAATGACTCTCCTTAATTACTTAATATCTCTTTTCCATGCAAAAAATATATATGAGGTGATCTAATAATTTTACTCCCACTTCACCTGTCTGTGGATACTCAGGATCAATATTTTTCTTTAAAAAAAATAAGGCATTTCCCATTTTCTCATAGAACCAAATCATCAGATTTAAACATATACATTGGAAACTCATCCGGGGGGGGGGGGCATTTGATCTCTATGACCCCCACCCATCAACTGTGCCGCTGGGGTTTTTATAGTAACCATTGAGACTCTCACCCACTGACTTGGCAACCGAGTCATACCCACTTTGTTATCTAGACAGGGACAGATGAACTGAATCTTGAAAAATGATTTTTTTTAAGTACAAAGTTAAGTTTTCAGTTTTCAGTTTTCAACTTTGTTCTATTGCGCCAAAAGGAATCAGAAGTCAATGCTTTTCTTTTTCCCTTCTACCCTACACTTTTTTCTGTACCCCTTTCTCTCCCTTATTTTTCCATTATTATGTGAACAATAATCTTTAATAGAAGGAGAGCATTTAGAGAAGCTTTGGGCACAACATCACTTGGCCTCCTGGCTGCCTCTGAGTAGGATCGCTCCCCTAGGTTTACATCACGTCAAACCATCTACTTGAAACCATGTTTAGGGTTTTAGATATGGATCTTATAAGCTTCATTGAATCATTCCTTATTCAACCTGTTGGCGTTAGGTTTGGTACTGTTGAAAGATGAAATTTCAGGATGCCAATTTTAATTATGGCTGGAAACCATTTTCTACAACTTTCTATGATGATGCAAGAAAGCTACAATAATGAAATAACATAATTGTTTTCACACCATCCCACCATCAGAAGCCAGAATTTCTAATTTTATACTAATTTATATTTTATGATATGACAAACCTCTAACAAAAACATATCCTGAAAAAACTTTCCACTGAAAAAGTAACATCCTACTAAAAGTAGCAGTAACTTTTGTTGTGTGGTTGCTGAGTAAAGTGCAATAGAATTTAAACTCAGTTAAAAATAAGCTCTATTTTTTTCCAGATTGATATAATCTGAGCTGTGGTGGCACAGTGGTTAGAGTGCAGTATTGCAGCATTGCAGGTTAACTTTGCCCACTGCCAGGAGTTTGATCCTGACTGGCTCAAGGTTGACTCAGCCTTCCATACCTCCAAGGTCGATAAAATGGGAACCCAGATTGTTGGGGGCAAGATCCTGACTCTCTAAAGTGCGTAGAGATTGCTGTAAAAGAACTATGAAGCAGTATATAAGTGCTATTTCTATTGCTATTACACAGAACGTGCAGGAAAGAAATTCTGCTTAGTTAGTTGAAATGTACTCTCTCATAAATATGCTAGACTTATACCCTCAGGTTATTTTTTTACCTTTACATGACCATTTAATGATGAGGTTGCATTTTTCTTGTTCTCTACTTGCATGCCATTCACATGAATATCAACAGGTGTTAAGCCAGGAGGGGGAGACGGTGTGCTTTGACTGTAGTTGGGCACTCCCGACAACAGGATACTGGTTAATGTGGCTTGTGCAGTAGGCGGCATCATCAGGTGAGGAATAGCAGAGAAACCTGGAAGAAAATGTCATAGGTTCTGCCTTATTTCTGCCGAGATTGAAGATGTCTAAAGTCCTAAACAGATACAGGGAGTCCTCAGCCTACGACCACTATTGGGAACTTCTGTCACTAAGCGAAGTAGTCATTACATGAGTCACACTTGATTTTACAACCATTTTGAGTGCAGTTAACTGAATCCCTCAGTCATTAAGCAAATCTAGCTTTTCTCACTGACTTTGTTAAGCAGGCTGGGAAGGCCACAAATGCTGATCTTATGACCCTGCAACCGTCATAAATACAACCCAGTTGCCAAGCACCTGAATTTTGATCACTTGATTATGGGAGACGTTGCAAGGGTCGCCAGGGGTGAGGAAAGTCAATTGGCTTGCAAAGAGATGCAGAAGCTTATACCGTGTTTCCTCAAAAATAAGATAGGATCGTATTTTCTTTTCACTCCCATATTATTGGCCTTACTATCAGGGACGGGGGGCTTATTATTTTCTGGCACTTCTGGCAGTTGCCAGGTGGGGCGGGAGAGAAGCGAGATGCACATCTTACCTTTTCAGCTCCGTCGCATTCCTCGCCGTTGTGTCCAGGGAAACACCAAGTTCAAACTTCTCAAACCCGCAACAAGATTTTTTTGCAACGCGACAGAGCTGCCAGTAAGATGCATGTCTTATGGGTGCAATTTGTGGGGTGGCAGGTGGGGCAGGGGATGGGGCAGGGGATGGGGCAGGGCGGGCCACTAATGATTAAGTCGTCAATAACTAGTTGTAAGAGGAGGATTATCTCTAGTTGATTTCACAAGGGTGAGCAATTAACAACTTCTCAAATTCGCGAGAAGTTTTTCTTTACAGTGTAAAGTGTTTCCCTGCACAGACTGGCTGAGAGATGCAACGGAGCTGTCAGTGCCCGATAAGATGTGTGTTTTACACTGGGGTCCAATTTGGGGGGTGGCAGGTGGGGCAAGGGATGGGGCGGGGTTGGCTGTTAGGGATTAAGTCATCAATGAGGAGGATTATGTGTAGTTGATTTGCAATTCAGCAGAGCAAGATTTCATAGAATAGGATCTGAGTACCTTTATCTCCCTAGGACAGATTTTGTTTCACAAGGTCCTTGAAATGCCAAGGACTAAGCTAGGGTCTTCTGGATGCAAAGCACAAACCACAATGAAATGAGCAGGCACACTCTATGCCCATCTGGAAGTCCCAAGGACTCCGATGATCCCATCTTACAATGATGGCTTCTTGAAATAGGAGCATCATTTCCTGTTGTGCATGCTTAGGGGGGATGCTAGATTGCTCTATCTGAAATGTCTCCAATTTAAACCCAAAATACCAACCTGTAGTGCTTGTATTAGCGATTGAGGAAGCCCAGAAAGTTGAACTTGGCGTGTTTGAACTTGGACTCTGCAAAGGACTAACCGAACTATTGAGAGCATTTAGGAGGGAGTTTGGAGATGTGGATGTGTTGACAGATAAAGTGGTTGGACCCAAAAGACCTATTAAAAAAAAACAAGTAAAAGAGATTTTACACCCCTGTGGATGCACAACCAATGATTTTAAAGACCAACGCAAAACTGAATGAGTTATTTTACTCTTCTATTGGATGATGAAAACTCTCAAGACCCTCAAGACCCTCCCTAGGTGGGCAAGATGCCTACTTCTCTCCTTGGATGTTGCTCCTAACAAAAAATGGAACGTCTATAGAGATTCTCAGCCATCTGGACCATGCTTGTCCGAAAGGTGTTTTTTTAAGAGGCAACTGGACTTTCTTTGTTTTTCCTTGAAGACGTTTCACTTCTCATCCAAGAAGCTTCTTCAGTTCTGAACTAAAAAAGCTTCTTAGATGAGAAGCAAAATGTCTTCGAGGAAAATTTAAAGAAATTTTGCCACAAGAAATGACCTTCTGTTTTGTTCTTCAAAGAAGTGCAGCCAATAGTTTACCTAGATAGCCCATGGACACTTAACTCAACTACACCTTCACATCTATGACTGCAATTCTTCCTTCACTGCTGACTACCTCCACAAATCCCTATGTCACATTTCCAAACATTTCTCCAATTCTTCCATTTCCCCATATCAGTTAAACAGATGTTTTCCTTCCATTATTGTTTTTTCTTAAGTACAAGAAAGAAAACACACACACACATATCAACATAAACGTACATGTTGAAGCTATTGTTCAGCCTACTTTTTAAAATAAATCCGTAAACCAGGGATGTCCAATCTTGGCCATTTTAAGATCTGTGGACGTCAAATCCCAGAATTCCCCAACCAGCCATGAATTCAACTCAGTGTCAGGGTGCCAAATAGCATCCAAAAGTAAATCAGAGTCCATGGCAAAGGATTGCTCAAAGTTCCAATTTATTAAGAGAACCATGTTGGCACATCTGGGAAAATCCGAATTTGAAAGCTTCCAGATTTTCCCCACCCAGTTGAAAGTTCAAGATCTTGCCCCCACACCCACAGGTCCATCACAAGGTTCAATCTCCCACTGCTATGCTGGCAGTTCCACCCATCCAATTCCAGTCAGGTGCAGAGGTGCAGAGACAAAGGATGACCTTGGCTTTCTGGAAAGAATTTTGTTATGGCTACATAGCATCTAACTCCGTACAATCCTCCCTCCCATTTTCCCACAATAGAAAATGCATAGTAGAGTAATAGAAAGTGGGGTGGGCCAAAGATCCAAAAGAAAAGATCGCTGCAGGCCTGACATTCAGGGCGTTGAAGTCCACAGGTCTGGACATCCAGTGGCCAAGGTTGGAAACCCCTGCCTTAAACCTTGAAAACCCATACTGAAGAGGTTTGAAAATATTAGGTTGTAGATTATACCAAGTCCAGTTAGTCCAAGGCCAGCTGAGGTCAAGATGTCCAAGCCAGGGCAAGGAAGGCCAACTGGGCAAGAGATGGGGGAGGGGTGTGTTGCTACGGCAATGCCGTTGCTTTCCAGACCCAGGAGACATTTCCGTGCTTCGTACATATTTAAGGCATTTCGCTCAACGCTCTTCACAATCACAGACTGCAAAAAGAAAACACAGAGTATGAGTTTCTGACAACAATTCAAACAATTCCAGACAACTGGCAAGAGTCACAAGTCTTGTTTACAAATCCTCTCCTGAAGAAAGCTCCTCCTAGTAGCAAGACAGAGAGAAAGTAGTTGTGGCTCCTAAACTACATACTTTGATTTATACAAAAAAAAATCTGGAATGGTAGGGTGCATTTTGGTTGGGATTCTTGGCTACAATATACAGCCACTGAAACAATATCCCTGTTCTATAATATTTCAGATGATGAAATAAATGAGGTTTTGTGTAAAAGGTCCATTCAACATTTCAACATTGTGTAGAATCACATCACCCAACAATACCCAGTCCTTGATTTAAATGTAGTTTATCTCTGCTCTGGGCAGCCAAAATCTAAGCTCAGATTCCTGACCTTGTTTAGAACATTGTGGGAAATTATGGAGAGTTTGCTAATTTATTACATCACAGTGCTTTCCATGTCAAATAAAAAATATCAGATCATAACATTTTTTCCCCTCAACATACAGGTCTAGAGAAACTGGATTTCTCATTTTCTAGAGCTCTGAGATGCCCTACATTTAATTTTACGCCAACTTTCCTTCACAAACAAGTCACCACAATAATTGTGACAATGAAAAAGCATGTTTTGACCCAGAACAAGAACTGGTTTGATTCATCTTGGTGGCAAAACAATGGCTGTTTTATTTATTTATCTGCCTCTTGGGTTGTTATTTGCATCTTGTCAAGTTGTCAAAGGAGAATCTTCCCTTGTTGTGTGCATCTGCCTAAGAAGATCAGGGCTGTGAAGAGCTTTGAAAAAAAACATCTGGTCAGATTTTTTTCCTTGCTTGTGTTTCTCTGAGCTTTAAAATTACATAATAGTGAAAGACTGCCGACATCCTTGTTTTTCTTGGAAGCTTCAGACCAACATTGAAGACAAACTTTCTTGTACTTTTGTAGGAATTAACTTGATATTAAAAATATAATCGGATGAAGTCATTTCAAAGATGACATTTACTAATTAATAAAGATCTTTTTTTATTTACGTTAGCTATTACCCTGTGGTAACTCGATGTGCTTGTTTCTGTTAAATAACACAGACACCAAGACCAAAGAAAGAAAACTTAACAGTGTGCAAGTTATTACACAATATACTTAATTTCACATGACAGTGAAATAATTATTAGGATCATCCAACACAAATTAGAGCCCAGATGTTAAAGATGGTTTTAGGAAAGGCCAAGGAACAAGAGATATTATTGCTGATGTGTGCTGACCTATTTAGAAAATCAAACAATATCCAAAATAAGTCAATACGTGCTTCACTGACAATAGAAAGGTCTTTGATAAGTGTCAATCATGTTAAACTCTCAAGGATCCTTAGGAAAATGGGAATCATAGAATATCTCATTATTTTCATATAAAGGTAAAGGTTCCCCTTGAATATATGTGCTAGTTGTTCCCAACTCTAGGGGGCAGTGCTCATCTCCATTTCAAAGCCAAAGAGCCAGAGCTGTCCAAAGACGTCTCCATGATCATGTGCTCGGCATGATTAAACGCCAAAGGTGCACGGAACGCTGTTACGTTCCCACCAAAGGTGGTCCTTATTTTTCTACTTGCATTTTTACATGCTTTCGAACTGCTAGGTTGGCAGAAGCTGGGAGAAATAATGGGAGCTCACTCCGTTACGCGGCTCTAGGGATTCGAACTGCTGCACCCACCTTTCAATCGACAAGCTCAGCGTCTTAGCCACTGAGCCACTGTGTCCCTCCTTTATCTACATATAAAACTACACAAAGAAGAACAAGCCACAAGTCTGCATGGCACACAGTGAAACAAGCTGACTCCAGAGTGGAAACAAAGTGGGACAGGACTGTACACTCTCCACTTTCTTATTCAACCTAAATATTAAACAATTCTGGATTCATAACAGATCAGTCTAAAAACAAATTCTCATGATAATAACTCTATTATTACAATAACCAGAAGGTAGGAAAAGGTAAAGTTTTCCTCTGTTCAGTTGTGTCCAACACAAGGGGGCAGTGTTCATCTCCGTTTCTTAGTCAAGGTAGCCAGCCATTCTCTGAAGACATTTCTGTGGTCCTGTGGCCAGCAGGACTATATGCCAAGGTGTGCAGAAAGCTCCTACTTTCCCACTGAAGTGGTACCTATTTATCTACCTTCATGTTGTGGCCCAACAGCGGCCAGCAGAGCTGGTAGCAGAGTTGGACATTGAGGAGGTTGGGGAGGAATATGGGCCAGGCCTGGGGGCTGAGGAAAGCTCAGACGAGAGCTCTACATCGGAGGCAGAGAGGGAGCTAGACAGCAGTGAAGCAGAAGAACAGCTGGAGCCTGTTCCCAGTGTGCACATGCGCAGAGCTGCCAGAAGACAAGAACAACTAAGAAAGAAGCAGGGTCGACTTAAGAGTAAAGCCACACCTTGGAGGAGATTCCCCTCACAGGAAACAAAAGAGTAGTGAAAGGGGAGTGAGCTTTTGCAGGGAACAATTGATTCCTTCAGTCGTTTCAAGAGTGGAAAGTTCGGTTTGTGACTATAAGAGACTCTGTGCCAAGTGTTGCCTTGCCCTGCGTTTTGCCGGGACCAAGACTCTGCTTCATGCTTTTTAAGGTCAGAACACTACATTTGCATGCTATCGAACTGCTAGGTGGCCAGGAGCTGGGGCAGAAATGGGAGCTCACTCCGTTGCATATTGCTCTGGTCTTGGACTCTTTCCAGCTGACAAGCTCAGCGTCTTTAAACGCTGAACTATCCTCCCCCCCCCCCCCGTGATGATCAGTAGGGGGCTGGCTTAATTTTCAAGCAGGATAGTTAAAAGCTAAATATAGCCTTCTCCAGGAAAGACTAGAGTCCGTTCTACTCACCTTACTCGTCTGCTTTGGCTTTGGTTTAATACTGATGAAGACATCTAGCTGCTCCATCAGCTGGGTAATAAAATGTGGTTCTACGTCAATTTCTTCCTTCATATCGAACATCAGCACAAGAGGAAGGCAGCCCTGGAAGATTAAATGCAGAATCCAATATAAAGTTTAGGAAGCCCTTCATGTTTTGTGCAGCACACAGCTGAGCAGCAATCTCCTGTTCACCATTCCCACCATTCTCCTACATTTTACTCACATGGTCTTTCTAAAAAAGAGGTTTCCAGAAATGACAGTTGTTTGACATTTCCATACTGACAATAATAGTTTTCTCAGGATGTTTCACTGATTGAATTCTCAGCAATTCGAGAATATGGGAGACGCACAATGACTGGTGACATCAGGATGGAATCTACTACGCAACCAAAAACTTACAAGTTCAGTTTCTGCCTAGATGAAACACACACACACACCAGTTTGGGAATGGAGGGTTAACTATAACTTTTAAAGAGCCCCTTTGAAACCAAGAATCATGCAGATATATTGAGAATAAATTGTGTGATCCTTTCAGCAATAGCTACATACACAAATCCTTATGAGCTAATTGTTCACATGCAAGCTTATTATGAGCATGCAGTAGACTGTCCGGTCAACTTGCAAGACATGGAAAAATCCAGTAATGAATATGTGAGAGCCAGAAAGATAAGACAATTTGGCACTGGAAACAGAAATATGCACACAAAACACACAAAAACAAAAATGTGTAGTGAATCTAGCCCTTTGTACCTGATGAGAGGGAAAATGTTATATTTTTCAACAATCAAAACGACACTGTCCATAAATTTGCAATTTGTATCTTTTCAATTCAGTTCTGGACCAATCAAGAACCGTTCTAATTCAACTTGAGAATTGTTCAAAAATTTTAAAGTGGATGTTCTCTACCTTGCCCTTTAGTCTCAACCTTTTAACAGAATAGGAGAGTTGGAAGGGACCTTGGAGATCTTCTAGTCTACATCCAACTCTTTCTGTTGATGCTCATGTTCTTCTTGGCATCTTTCACTCTATAAGGAATTCCTCTGGATATGCTCCAGTTTGGTACAGCTTAAATGTGGAACGGCATGTGCTAGGTTTGAATATTAAAATGCTACAGAATAAATAAAGAGAACCAGATCTTACCATCTCATGTGCTCCCTTGCTGCATTGAAAGAAACAATGGCTGTGTTAGTGACTATCCAAGGCATGCTCAGACCACAGGTTTATGTGACCCTATCTAGCACACCTGTGGCTACTCTCTTTGGATTATGGGATTTCAACATTCAACATCATCTTTCCAAGTCTCAAATTCCAAAAACCCACAAGACAACTTCAGACTTCAAGGAAATTCTGGACTGGATTCAGTCAGATCTCACTGTTGTGCCCAAGAGTTTTCAAATAACAGAATAATAGAGCTGGAATGGACCTTGGAGGTCTCCTTGTCCAAGCCCCTGCCCAAGCAGGAGATCCTATACCAGTGATGACAAACCTTTTCTGTACTGAGTGCCCAAACCGGAACACGTGTGCATTCCTGGGCATGTGCCCGAGTGCCGGAAACCCAAAGACCAGCTGGCTGGCATATACATGCCTGTATTTTGGCCAGTTTTAGCTGGGTTTTGGGCAGTTTTCAGGTCATTTGGGGGGCAAAAAGGCCTGAAAAACAGTCCACAAAATGGGCTGAAAACAGCCCGAAAAATGGCATGAACACAGCCCCCCAAAAACCCTGGAAAACAGCTTGAAAACGGCCTGAAAAAGGCCCAGGAAACAGCCTGAAAAACTGCCTGGTTTTTTGGCTACTTTTGGCAATTTTTCAGACTGTTCTCATGATGTTTTCCAGTGCTCCAGTGCTCGTGAAGACCAGCTGGCCAGTGTGTATGTGCACACTGTGTAGGAAGTTATTACCCAGCCCTCTCCCAGAAAAATGAAATATCCTAGGAAATATTGAAAAGGCAGAATATTTCTCTGGATGTGAAAAGAAAGAAACATGTTTTAAAAGACAGAATAGCTCCCTGTAGCTTCCTGCTCACTTTGTCAATGAGCCATTAAACCCTGAGCTAGTCCACTTTACATAAAGAGTTCTCCCCTTCAGCTCCAGAGTGATGGAATTAAGGCATGATAATACTGGCCCTTTACCCAACACACCACATGGCATCTGAGAACTCAACCAAACCTGGATTCAAAACGCAGCCTAGAGAGTTGCCCCTGCATGGCCCCATGGGAGTCTGACAACCAATCAGAATGCAAGCTCAAGATCAAAGGCCAGAGAGGGCATAAAACCAGGGACTCATTTCTCTTCCTCCCCTTTTCCCTTCCCTTCTCCACCAACACTGAAGCATATGATCACCTTTTCTGTTCAGGACTCAAGCCATGTGGTTCTGTCCACCATTAAAACCATCTTTCCAAGCAGCCTCCATGTCTCCAGTGTCTTTTTCCCCACTTGGAGCCAAACCCAGAAGGACCTTTCTTCCAACAATTGGAAACCAGAAGACCAGCTGGCGATGGCATGCATGCCCACAGAGAGGGCTCTGCGTGCCACCTCTGGCATGCGTACCATAGATTCGCCATCACGGTCCTGTACTATTTTAGAAAAATGGCTGACCAGACTCTTCCTCTTCCGTTGCTTATCTTGCCTTCTGCTGGCTTTAGAAAATCATACCAGTTAACTGAATAACCATTCTTGAGATGGATAATTTAAATATCTGCCTCACCAGAGAAGCAGGTTCAATGCCTTTGAATTCAGAGGGGGACACAGAATCCTATAATGGGACTCCTACGTGATCACATTTTCCTAAACCATGGAAAACTAGGTTAAGTTTTAACACTAACAGGCTATTTGTTGTGGCTTGCCAGGGGAGCTGGTGGAATATTCAGACAGTGGGGAGGAACCTAGGCCAGTCCTGGAATCTGGAGAAGGCTCTGATGAGGGCTCTGAATCAGAAGCAGAGTTGGGGCCAGGGCCATTTGACAGTTATCAGCTGCCTTCGGAGTCGGAGATCAGTGTGGCAGAAGAACAGCTGGAGCCTGTTCCCGATGTGCACAGAACTGCCAGGAGAAGGGAACAGTTAAGGAACAAGGGCCAATTCGGGATTAAAGGCACAGGTGGACGGTGAGTGGCTCCTCCCATAGGGAAGAAAGAGGAGCAAAAGGGGAGTGGAGTTTGCAGGAGACAATTCGTTCGATTAATTAGTGTGAAGACTAATTCGTGACTCTCAGAGACTCCTTGCAAGTATTTTCTTGTACAGCATTGCATTTGGAAGATATCGGCCTGGCAGCTCTCCAAGCCTGATAAGGTCTGTGGTTGTAAATTCACCTTTGAAAGACTGTTTGCTGGGATTTTGCTGGATGTGAATGAGAGGAATTCACATTATCTGAATAATAGGACATGGAGTCTGCTTCGTGATTTTATGAAGCTTAGGTCAGAACAGGTAGCTAAGAACTAGTACACACTGAGGTGACAAATCTGGGTTTGAACTCTTGAGCCTGATTCCTACTCAATTTGCCAAGGGGGAGAGGGAGGGGAATATACAGTAATTTGTGATGTGAGTAAAAGAGTTTCAGCCAAACAAGACTTCCTCTGTAATTTTTTTTCCATAAAAGAGGTTGCCCAATGACTGGTACAGGTAGTCCTCGACTTACAACAGTTCATTTAGTGACCATTCAAAATTACAACAGCCCTGAAAAAAATTGACTTATGACTGCTTTTCAGATATGACAGCTGCATCATTCCCATGGTAATGTGATCAAAATTCAGACACTTGGCAACTGACTCGCATTTATGATAGTTGCAGTGTCCCAGGGTCATGTGATCCTATTTTGCGACCTTCTGACCAGCGAAGTCCATGAGGAAGGCAGATTCACTTAACAACCGTGTTACTAATTTAAGAACTGCAGGGATTCGCTTAACAACGGTGGCAAGAAAGGCTGCAAGATGGGGCAAAATTCACTTAAATGAATGTCTCACGTAGCAACAGAAATTCCGGGCTCAACTGTGGTCGTAAGTCAAGGACTACCAGGAGTCAGTGTCAAGGGACCTGTGATTGCAAGCTTCAGTGGGAACGAGGGGCTCGTGGGGACCCAGGCATGGCCGATGTTCCTTCCACGCACAGCCCCACCCTTCAGGGCACTCACCATGAGATATTGTCTGGCAAGGCAGACTGATTCGATTGTGCCTTGGAGGTAGACTGTGGATTTCTTCTGGGGATTACTAGGATCGGGGAAGTGGATCTGAGCACCAGTTCTCTGCATGATATGCTTGATGTTGCTGCCGTTTCGGCCCATCATAAAGAGATGGTGCTGAGCTGCTATGTCCAGCTGGGTGCTCACCGGGATCGCAGACGCCAAACTGCCAGCCAGATGCTCCAAGAGCAGAACTGTTCCTTCCTGCCCAGGAAGAGGAAACGAAACAAACTTATATCCACTATAGCAAGAGCCCTTAGACTTATATACTGCTTCCCAATGCTTTACAGCTCTCTCTAAGAAGTTTACAGAGTCAGCCTCTTGCCCCTAACAGTCTGGGTCCTCATTTTGTGATGGGAGGCTGAGTCAACCTTGAGCCTGATGAGATTCGAACTGCCAAACTGCTGGCAGCCAGCAGTCAGCAGAAGTAGCCTGGAGTACCGCATTCTAACCAATGAGCTACCAGGGCTCATATGCTGGTGCCCTTTCTCCCTGACATGAAACTTTGACGTTTTCCATTTGGCAAAGTTTTGTGCTTCAAATTATTTGAAACCAAAGGCAAAACTGGATTTTCTTGCAGTTGCTTTTTGCCGTTTGAAATTGTTTTGGCTCTCATCCAAGAAGGATTGTCTTCTGAAGAAGCTTTCCAGATGAGAAGCGAAATAATTTCAAAGGGGAAAAAAACCCCAAGAAAATCCAGTTGCATTTTGGAAAAGGCACCTTTGGATGATGGGGAATCTCGATAGACATTTGGAACAAAATGTGTTGCTCATTCCAGCAGGCTTAATATCCTGTTTGTAGGGAATTATCCTGTAATAACAAACTCTGGTAGTCACCAGGTAAACACCCATGTAGCTTGTAAGGAAAGAGTATTTGTTTATGCATGGAAGCAAATAGAACCTTAAAGGTTGAGGAGGTTGGGGATGAAGATGGGCCAGTCCTGGGTAGTCTGGGGAAGGCTCTGATGATGGCTTTGCATTGGAGGCAGAGGTGGGACCAGGGCCGTCTCACAGTTATCAGCTGCCTTCGGAGTTGGAGATCAGTGTGGCAGAAGAACAGCTGGAGCCTGTTCCCAGTGTGCGCATGCACAGAACTGCCAGGAGAAGGGAACAGCTAAGGAACAAGGGCTGACTCAGGAGTAAAGCCACAGGAGGACGGTGAATGGCCCCTCCCACAGGGAATAAAGAGGAGCAAAAGGGGAGTAGAGTTTGCAGAGGACAATTAGTTCAATTCATTAGGGTGAAGATCTGTTCCTAACTTCTTGCCAAGTATTGTCTGCTACAGTGTGGCATTTGGAAGATATCAGCCTGATCCAGGTCTGTAGATGTGAAATCTCATGAAAGACTGTTGGCCGGGACTTTGCTGGAGAGGAATTCACTTTAAACTAAATAAAAGGGGTTTTATCAGGACGAGGAGTCTGCTCCATGATCTTGGGAAGCCTAGGTCAGAATACTCCTTGGACAAGCATTGTGTTTTTGCCCATTTAGTTGTAGGCAGGGCCACCTTGAAATCTGAACACAGGGATGTGGTCTAGGCAAACTCTCATTTCTATTTGAAGTCTCCAATTACAATTTATATTATGCTTGAACTATGCTCTGGGGATCTACGTTCTCCTCCCCTCTTGCCCAGAAGAAGCTTGAAGGATTTGCAAGCCTCATTTACTAGCCACTTGCTCAAGAAAAAAAAAAAACACCATCAAACAGTTCCCTAAAACCATTAAGGTCGGAACCATCACAGTTCACCTTCACGGCATTCGCGTTATTTTGGGAGCCTCTGATCATGACAGTAGCACCGTATGTCCGGGAACGCTGCTTGAAGGACACCGAAATATTGTATGTTTGCGACAGATGCTGAATCGTGGGAGAACTTGGATCGGGGATAGGTTGAAGGATTCCAGCTATAGGTAGTTCAAACATCAACACCAAGGGCAGCAGTTCCTGGAACAGAAACCAAAACAAATTCACAGCAAATAATCAGTATATACACCATTGTATCTACTCTCGCTAATGAGCTGCCTATTTGAGCATAGAGCTGGAAGCAGGGGTGGGCTTTTGCCAGTTTGGACCAGTTCGGGCAAACTGGTAGTTCTGGTGAGCAGTTGACCCCACCTGCCCCTGCCCTATATTTCTCTGATTTTCAGCTCAGCTGATAGAATTCTTTAGAGTGGAATGGAATGGGAATGGAATTTGAATGGGAATTGGAATGGAACTTGAATGGGAATGGGAATGGAGTTGGAATGGAATGGAATAGAATTGGAATTCAATTGATTGGACACACAAGGAATTTGTCTTTGGTGCATATGCTCTCAGTGTACATAAAGAAAAATAAAAGTGCCCTATAGTGTCATTTTGAGGGTAGTAGTTGAAACAATTTATGTCCAAATTTATGCAGTGTACAGGTCCTCGATGGAAGGCAGGTTGGTAGCCATTGTTTTTTCTGCAGTTCTAATTATCCTCTGAAGTCTGTGTCTGTCTTGTTGGGTTACAGAGCCAAACCAGACAGTTATGGAGGTGCAGATAACATATTCAATCATTCCTCTGTAGAACTGAATTAGAATGAGTGGTTTTTGAATGCTGTGCATGCACACAAAGTGCAGAATCACTGAACCGGTTGTTAAACCAATTGCAGCCCACCCCTGCTGGGAGGGCTTCAGGACAGCCCCCTGCTTTGCATAGCCATTTCAACGAAAGCCCCTTGCTACTAAAAACAGGGGAGTCTTTGTTGCCAATTCAGAGGCAAGGATTCTGCTCCTCGTTGGCACCGATTGGTCTTCAGGAGTGGAGCAGAAAGGAAAGACTGGGAATTATTTCAGTTTTGCATTTCACGCAATGCATCCCCAGTGGTCCCCCCACACTCCCCAATGAAAAATATATATTAGATGCAATATTAAAGAGGAGGAGGAGGAAAAAGCCAGCAAGAACCACAGAGCGTTAGAATAGCAGAAGAAATATAGAGGAATCGCCCTAATGAGTTTGGCAGTCTCGGGCTTTGCGTCCAGGCAGCAACGAGGCATGGAAGGGAGCGCCAGAGAAATCCAAGAATTGCAGAAAGTAAGATTGACTGATGAAAGCAGGAAGCCAAAACCAACGGTTTCCAGCAAGCGATTCGGCTCAGAGGAAGCAAGAACGAAAATATTTGCAAGCTTGTAGAATTCCCCATTTTTAATAGCGTAGAAGAAGTGAAGCCTGCCCCTTCCAATCCAAGCATCTCAGCTGAACTTCCTTCATCAGCTACCTGGTTCCCACTCGACTTGCCTCCATCTGTCTGTCCTTCGCTTCGGTGGTGACTAGCATGCTGTTTTCCCTTGACTGATGAAGAACTAGCTCTCCCTGGCCTTTCTGTTCTGTCCCAGGCTTCCCAAGAGCATGAAACAAACTCCTGGTCCCAACAAAAAACCCTTTTATTTATTAATTCTGCTCATTCACATCCAGCAAAGTCTTTCAAAGGAGGATTTACAGTCACAGACCTTATTTGGCTTGGAGAGCTACCAGGCCGATATTTGCAAAACCTGGCCAGGAGTCTTGGAGAGTCACAAGCCAATTAAGCGAAGTAATTGTCTCCTGCAAACTCCACTCCCCTTTCACTCCTCTTTTATTTCTTCTGGAAGGTGCCATTCATCGCCCATCTGTGGTCTTACTCCCAAGTCTACCCCTGTTCTTTAGCTGTCCCCTTCGTCTGGCAACTTTGTGCATGCACACACTGGGAACAGGCTCCAGCTGTTCATCTGTCACACTGATGTCTGACTCTGAAGGCAGCTGATAACTGGCATAGGACTCTGGCGTCCTCTGTGCCTCTGACACAAAGCCTTCCTCAGACTTCAGGACTGGCCCATGTTCCTTCCCAACCTCCTCACTGTCGGAATCTGCTGCCAGCTCCGCTGCTGGGCCACAACAGTTTCCAGGGCCAAATTCAGGAGAGCAGGCAGAGGGCTAAGCCTGAGACTCAAACTATAGGCTCTGCTTAGATGGGGAGAGCATTTCAGTAAAGGGGGCTGCCACTTGTCAGAAGAATAATTTGGGGTTCCTGCTGTGATCCAGACAGCTGTGAGGAAAGAAAAAAATATTTATTCCTAAAAGCAAAGAGTTTGCCTTTAGGGACAGCTGCAGAGAAATGGGGTACAACAACAGAATTTTATAGGGGAGCTTGTCCTGCTGTGTGTGTGTGTTTTTTTTTTTTGTTTGTTCTTGTGAACATGAAGTTCTGCTGGGAGAACTCATTTAATTAATTCTATTTGTGTTTACAGATCGTATCCTTTGATATGTGGATTAGGTCTGGGAAAAGTATTTGAGGTTTTGAGGAAGTTTGAATAATCCCCCCCCCATTTGCTATTTTTACTTGATTAACTTAGTTTAACTTTCAGCTTGACTGTCAATTATCTAATGGTGATGCTGACTCTCATAGTACGATCAATTCAGTTAATGTTTTAAGGGAAGATGGAAAAAGGAGAAAGACTAAAATACACTTAGATATAAAACTTCTCACACACCAAAGAGCCTGCTTTCCTAGATCTACAGATACTGCAAAATCAGGAGAGAGTGAATGGGAGGGGAAAAAAGCACACCTGAGTTTAAGGTTTTATAAGTTAACATGTTAATTCTTGTACCTGGACTCTTAGCAACATGGAAACTTTTACAGGGATAAGACCTATTGAGTTGGCATTAAGGGGCAGTAATTCTGAAGAGGATATCCAGTGACAGGAACTGTGTCTATAGAGACACGGGAAGTGACAAGAAGTGCCTATAGAAATACTTTGTTCTTCTATGCTGCGGCTTATGGTATCCCTTCTCCTGAGCACAGAAAGTGCCAACAGGCCTCGGCAGTCTACTTCCCTTGACATGCAACTGGAATGGAAGTCAGGAAAACAACAAGAAAAGTTGCAGCTCCAGGTAGGCTAAATTCCCCGACCTGCAAATTTTGCAGAACACATAACGGATCTGGAGGAATTCCAACTTTTTAAAGTAACGTTCACTCATGCTGGCATTTCATAATTACCCGTATTCTAACTCTGGCAGATTCCACTCCGGCTGGCTGCCCTGCGATAGACACCTGTGGAAAGGCGAGGACCAAAAATTAAATTCTAATAATAGCAGGAGCAGGCAGAATAGTGAATCCTTGACAGAATATCAATGCATGGCAAAGCTCTCTTGGAATTCTATTTTCTTACTCTCAAAGTCACCCCGGGGTCATCCATAGTAGCAGAGAGTAAAGAGGAAGAGAGGATGGCAGACACATTCACAGAAGACTTAAGCCTATTGCATCTCAGTTGGGCATAGAAGGAAAAATTACCTGAATACTGTATCTGGGCCTCGTTTGTGCGCCCTGCCTACACACACCTGAAAAGTTGTGGCCTCTTGAGCACTTCAACTTTGCCCTATCATTTAGAATGGCTATGGAAATTAAAAAAAAGTTTTGAGATTATTTGCTCTGCACAAATCTACAGGAAACAAAGTTTTTTAGGACTTAATATATTCATCAGACAAAGGGTTTGTTTGAGAGAAAAAACTGTGCAACCAAAACCAATCACATATGCTACACGTTTTGATGGACCTGGCGTTACTGATGTTCCCAGAGTTATTGTGCACAGAATGACAAGGGGAGTTGAAGCAAGGACAAAATAAAGTCAGTGATTGGACAAAACCGCACAACAAAACACAATTTGGTTTCAAGAACCTTTTACAATACAATACAATAGCAGAGTTGGAAGGGAGCGTGGAGGTCTTCTAGTCCAACCCCCTGCCTAGGCAGGAAACCCTATACCGTTTCAGACAAATGGCTATCCAACATCTTCTTAAAGACTTCCAGTGTTGGGGCATTCACAACTTCTGGAGGCAAGCTCTTCCACTGATTAATTGTTCTAACTGTCAGGAAATTTCTCCTCTGTTCTAATTTGCTTCTCTCCTTGATTAGTTTCCACCCATTGCTTCTTGTTCTACCCTCAGGTGCTTTGGAGAATAGTTTGACTCCCTCTTCTTTGTGGCAACCTCTGAGATATTGGAACACTGCTATCATGTCTCCCCTAGTCCTTCTTTTCATTAAACTAGACATACCCAGTTCCTGCAACCATTCTTCATATGTTTTAGTCTCCAGTCCCCTAATCATCTTTGTTGCTCTTCTCTGCACTCTTTCTAGAGTCTCCACATTTTTTTACATCATGAAGACCAAAACTGAATGCAGGATTCCAAGTGTGGCCTTACCAAGGCATTATAAAGTGGTATTAACACTTCACTTTTAAAACGATACTGCTGTGTCCTTCTAAAGGACAGGCATGATGCAAAATTGACAACTTATTTGAGTGCACAAAGAGGAGGACAAATACACCCAGGATAAGCATCTCTAGTGCTCCACAAGGCTTAATTTCAGTAAGAAAAACTCCAAAGATGCTTTTTCTGGGTAACGGCTTTTCTTAGGAAAAGCATGCAATTGTGCACATATACAATATATTGCCTCTTGCTCCGCTTCCTCCTCCACCACCACCACCAAATGCAAAACGAACACAAAGTGTGAAAGCGTTACCCTCCCAAGGGACGTGGGCTAAATGCTTTTCCACAAAAAGTCCTAGGAGACAATTCCGTCTTCATCAGAGTTGGTGCACGGTCTCGGGGCTCAAAAGAAACTGAGAGGATACTTACTTGATTGCTTTTTTCCGCTTGGTTGTTTCGATTAGAGTCTGGAAAATGGATGTGGCAGCCTGTTACTTCCATCACTTTTTTAATATTATTCCCTCCTTTGCCAATGACGTGAGAATGCTCAGTGTGAGATACGTCCATCTTCAGAGTGACTCGGTTGCTCTGAAAATCAAAATCAGGATATTCTTTATTTCACTCTTCTGGGAGAGAATACATTTCATCTTTACAAAGCTATTGACATTCAGGCCTTGGTTTCCAATCTAAACCCATTTTTCTGGTGAGATTTCATTTGGTCCATTTCAAATCACCTTTCCTGAGTTAGAAAAAGTTAGGGTTTATTTTAAAATGAAAAAGTGGAAATATTTTGTACAAACTAAAAGGAACATTTTTATTGTGGCCATGCTCTCTATCTCAGCGGTCTACAACCTTTCCATCTTGGCACGAGAAGAGCGTGTGAGCGACAGGCATATGCATGCACGCCCATCACTTTTGTGAACGGACCTTTGTGTAAGCGCACAAGTGCCCTCTGCTCATGCAAATACAGTTTCACACTCACACTTGCTCATCATCATCACAATTGGAAGTTCTTATGCGCATGCTTGCCCATTGCTCATGCAGCCTGTTTCTAAAACCTAGAATTCTAGCTTAAAGATGAGTACCGTGTTTCTTGAACTATAAGACGCACCGGAGTATAAGACGTACCAAGATTTTGAAGAGGTATTTTTTTTAAAAAAAGGTTTTGCCCTCCCCGCCCCTCAGAGCACTTTGCAGGCCTCCCAAACACTCTGCATGCTTCGTTTTTGTGAAAAAAGGGATGTGCAGGGTGGGATTTTGGGAGGCCAAAAATGCTGTATTCAATGTATAAGACACACCCAGATTTTCACACTCTTTTTTTGCGGGGGAAAGGTGCGTCTTATACTCCGGAAAATACAGTAGTTAAATTTTTAACTTACTTTTGTATCCAAGACAGACATGATCTTTTCCTTAGCTTCTTTAACATTCTCCCTTTTTCCAGAGACTTTGATGTGAGGATCTTAAATGAAAAAGATTAATTACTTTGTAGCAAGGCGAAATATCTGAACAAGTCACCCAATCTTTCTAACACAAGCAAGCATCCCTACTTCTGCTTTTCATACATATTCTATTAGGTAGGTTATACAAGAGGCACGTTGTATATTTCCTGGAGAAACCCTCAAAGCTGTTGCAGCTTCATCGTGAATTAATTTATGGCAGACACATTAACTTCCAAAAGTTTGAGATGGACTAGAGAACCTGTCGGTCTGTTAAAAAAAAATCCATTACACTGAAAAGAGGTTCTGGGCTATATATTAACTCTGCTGGAATGTAATACAACGTACTGCTGAATATACTGCTTTAAACTTAATGTAAATCGTTCTAAAGGGACACAGTGGCTTCTGACCTTGTCGATCAGAAAGTCACCTGTTCAAATCCCTAGCGCCACGTAACGGAGTGAGCTCCTGTTACTTGTCCCAGCTTCTGCCAACCTAGCAGTTTAAAAGCATGCAAAAAATGCAAGTAGGAACCACCTTTGGTGGGAAGGTATCAGCACTTTGTGCACCTTCGGCATTTAGTCATGCCGGCCACATGACCATGGAGATGTCTTTGGACAGCGCTGGCTCTTCAGCTTTGAAACGGAGATGAGCATCACCCCCTAGAGTCAGGAACGACTTGCACGTATGTGCAAGGGGAACCTTTATCTTTACTTTTAAATCTTTCTAAACTTGACTGTAAAAATATGATTTCTGTAACAGAGTTGTCGAAGTATGGAATGCTCTACCTGATTCAGTTGTTTTAGCTACACATTTTCACAGTTCCAGTCGCAAATTCACTTCCGTGGACCTTACTTCATACTTAAGTGGTCAGTAGAGGGGATGTGGATAAGTGCACTAACGTGCCTATCATCCCTGTCACTGTATTTTTACTCTTTTATTCTTGTTCTAGTTTTTGTATGACAAATTCTAATAAATAAAATAAATAAATACCAAGTTCTACATGCAATCACAGAAATGTGAAGTTTATTTTCTTTCATCAGCGTAAATGCCCAGTCAGTTTTCAAGTAGCTATCATCATCATCATCATCATCATCATCATCATCATCATCATCATCACCACCACCACCACCACCACCATCAATGCCTACATCAGGGGTGTCAAACTCAATTTCATTATGGGCCGCATCAGGGTTGTCTTGGACCTCAGGGGATGGGTGGACATGGGTGTGGTCAGCTCGATGTCACTTGTGTTAGGGGCACCTGTGGTGGCCAAGTGATAAGGCAGAATTTCCCTCAGACCCTTCCACATTTTCATTATAATCTCCTTCATTCTCTTCTTTTTCCTTCTCTCTTCCTTCTCCTTTCTTCTTTTTCCCCTCTTTCCTTCTTTTTTCCTTTCTTGCTCTCTTTCTTTCTTTTTCTTTCTCCTTTCCTGTCCCTTCTTGCATGCTCAAATGCAAAAGGGAAACATGTCTCCATTTATTTTGTTTTTAGTTTGTTTTGATAGCCCGCTGTTAGAGAAAAAATGGGGCCTCAGAAAGGCACCACGGGCCGGTCCTTTGCTGTTTCCAGGGCAGCCTGTGGGCCGGATCCAAGCACTGCATGGGCCAAATCTGGCCCATGGGCCTTGAGTTTGACAACCCTGGCCTACATGGGCAAATCCATGCACTTCTCTTGACAACACTTTCTGACATTGCTTGCCTTTGCTTTCTTCTTCCTGGGGCGGAGTGTGTGTGTGACCAGCCCAAGGTTTCCCCAGCTGGCTTGATGCCTAAGAGGTACTGCAACTCCACAACTCCACATTTCTAGCCAGGTGCCTTTAGCAACTGCGACTCTCAATTCTCAGCTAGATTTTTTTTTTAAAGATTTTTTTTATTTTTCCCATTCAGATACATTTGCAAATATACATTCTTTTAAGTGCTGTTAACATTTATCTATTAACCATTTATGTTTATCACTATCTTCTTACAAATATATAAAATACAATTTGGGTCACTTTCTTGCCACCCCATGTCTCCATCTTATTCTGCGACAACCTTGCTCCTTCCATCTTCTCAGCCTCCTTTCTCTGCCTTCTTCTTTCCTCCTCTCCCTCCTCTTTTCTTCTTCCCCTCTTTCCCCCCACTCCTCCTCTCTTCTCCTCCTTTTTACCCTCTCCTCCTCCTAATTCCCCACCCTTATTTTCTCTGTTTTACCCTTTCTTCCTTTCCCTCGTCCTCCCTCCTTTCCATTGTTTACCTTTGCTTATTTACTTTATCTGATGGGTTCTCGGGTGGTGGTTCAGCAATCCCAATTTTATCTTTTCATACTAATAATTTTCTCTGTTTACATTTGACTTCTAATATTAAATCCACTTGTACCATTTTTTTTAATTTGCATACTTTTATTTTAATACTTTCTTATCTCCCCCCTCCCCCCATTTAATAGTGTGTCATCTGGCTTCTTTATTTTATGCTTTGTTCCTTTCTCTTTCTATTTGTATCTCTTTTCTAACCAATCGTAAAATTGCCCTGATGTCCTGCAGTACATTGATTCCTCTTTGTCCTTTATTCTCAATGTTAACCTGCTAATTTCTGCACAATCTAATATCTTCTTTGTTATCTCTCCTTCTGATGGGATTCTAGCTGCTTTCCATTTTTGTGCAAATACAATTCTAGCTGCTGTTATTGTATGTGCAATCAAATATGTTTTCCTCTTTGCTATATTTCTTCAGCCAGATTTATTCATCCCCATATTTATGAATAGCCTGCCTGTCCCCATGTAATATTTCTGACAGAAAAATAAGTCTGACGGGGCATTTTATGAAGAACTCTGAAAAATATTTTTCTTTGCTGAATGCCAAAGATGGAAAAAAATCTATATAGGTAGTCCTCGATTTACGACAGTTCACTTACTGACCAAAGTTACAGCAGAAAAAAAGTGACATGACTATTTTTCACCTTTGCAACCATTGACCCCATTGTCAAATGATCAAAATTTGGATGCTTGTCAACTGACTCATATTTATGACAGTTGTAGCATCCCGGAGTCACATGATCACTTTTTGCAACCTTCGGACAAACAAAGTCAAGGGGGAAGCCGGATTCACTTAACATCCATGTTACTAACTTAGCAGCTGCAATGATTCACTTAACAACTGTGACAAGAAATTTCATAAAACGGGACAAAATTTACTTAACAAATATCTCACTTAGCAACAAAAATTTTGGGCTCAATTGTGGTCGTAAGTCCAGGACTACCTGTACTCCTGATACTACAGAACTGATGCCAGGTAAGTGCTCTTCATAGACAGTTGAAATTGGGGTGCATTTTCTGTTAAGATACAGCCTATTGTGCCTTAAAATGGCTTCTACTGCAAAGCGCAGTGGAGTTTCCATGATAACGGCTTCACAGCCTCCCGCTGGTAAGGGGGAAAATCCAACATTAGAAATAATCCTGTATTAGACAGGATTATGATAAATAAATACCCAGGCAATGCTGGGTTATCAGCTAGTATTTTCTAAAAATGAAAAGGTGGGGCAATATGTTTCTATAGACTTAATTTTAAGGACTGGATTAAGAAGTTATATTAATATTACGCGGGACATGCTGAATGAGGGATGCCCTTTGGTTGACCTAGTGAGTCAAAAGTCTGCCTTTGTTTAGAAATAAAATCCAATTTTCCCTGCATTCAAGGTAAAGGCAAAAGGCAAAAATCAGCCTATGGGAAATTGTGTTAAAACCTTTTTCCTGATCAGGTCCATACAGATGCAGGAACTTTCCTCAGCTGAGTTCATCTCTAGATGCCAACTCAATCAAGGACTTGTGTTCCTTTCCAGCCACCAACCCTGCCCTCTCTGTTTCTAACAGGGGTGTCAAACTCAAGGCCTGCAGCCCATATCCAGTCCTTAGGGTGCTTAGATTTGGCCCACAGAACCTGCCTGGAAATAGTGAAGGACCGGCCCACAGTGCCTTTGCTAGCAAAAATGAGGTGTGGGGGCTGCATGCGCACCACCCCCCTTGTCTGTTTTGGCCAGCAGAGTGTTGCAGGAGGCCATACAGGCCAAAATGGAGAGAGGTGTGCATGCAGGCTCTCCGCACCCTGTTTTGGCAAGCAGAGTGCTGCGGGAAGCGTCCATCCCATCTGCTGTCTGTCCCAACTCCCCCTTCCCTTAGCCGCCTGTGGAGGACAGCTCTCAAACAAATCCAGTTTGGCACTCCTGGTTTGTAATCTTAATGAGTGCATCCTGTTTGGCATAGTTTTAAGACTTTCTTTGTATTGACTGCTTAGTGACACAAACAACGTAGCCTACTCTGGAACCCTGCTCGATCGAGTGATGGGATGAAGGGGCTCCAGTAATTTATCTTCTGATGGCCCCGGTTTTGTCTCGCTCTGCGGATGTGGCACTAAAATCTTTTGTAACCAGAAGGACCAGGAAGGACAGAGCACCATCTGCTGTTGTTACACATCACCAGCAAGTAGCTGGATGATTTCTGTACAGCCAGCTCCTCTTCTGAAAGGAGAACAGCTTTGCACCCATGGGGACACTGATGCCGTGGATTTTGACAAAGGGCATTGTTGCAACAGACTGGGGTCTCTTTTGCTAGCGTTCCAGGCAAGATCTCAAGAGCTTCACAACAGGGAATCTTTGGAAACCGGCTCCTGGTGTGCAACAGTGCCCTCATCTCAGTGCAACGTGACGTCCTCGAAATTATGAAATCATACAACACACACACACACATACAATTTTCTTTCTCTATGTCATCTGAATCCCTCCTACGAGGGTTGTAAGGAGTGGTAGAAAAACAGAAGTCGTGTCCTGGCTGATGGGGGAAAAGAGACGCTCAAACCACCTTGTGTTTTCTTTGGCTGTGATGACTCAGCAAGTGATGGGATTCCAGGCAATGGTGGCTTATTAAATAAACCAGGCAAAGCTTCACACGGTGGCCAAAATGACCACCTATCACAGATCTTTTCACAGTAGATTTTCCACACTGAACAGAGGCTGCTTTGAACCCTGTAATTCTACAGAATTCATGTTACGAATAGAATTTGACCCACCATAATTAGAAGCCGGACCAAGAGGAAAAAGTCCAGATAGTTCACAAAGAGCCGAGGTGGCACAGTGGTTAGAGTGCAATACTGCAGGCTAATCCAGCTGATGGCTAGCTGCAGTTTAGCAGTTCAAATCTCACCGGCTCAAGGTTGACTCAGCCTTCCATCCTTCCAAGGTGGTTAAAATGAGGACCCAGATTATTGGGGGCAAGAGGCTGACTCTTTAAACTACTTAGAGAGGGCTGTAAAAGCACTATGAAGCGGTATATAAGTCTAAGTGCTATTGCTATGATACAATCCGAAAGCTGGAAGGGACCTTGAAGGTCTTCTAGTCCACCCCCCCTGCCCAAGGCAGGAATCCTTATTGCATCCCAAACAAGGATTTGTATATACTGTTCCTTCCTCAACCAGATAATTGAGTTATCTGTCAGGTATTCCATTTTTCCTCTAGGAAGCTGGAATAATGTTAAATGAAACCATTTTGGGACAGACTGGTCAGAATTAAACTGAAACCTCCTTTCAGACTTCAAGAAAAACTTATTCTCTGAATGAAATGATCTTGTTGCGGTACTTATACCATCCTGTGAGAAAGGTCATTTTTACCATGATTTTGGTAAAAAATATATATCGATAGATGGAAATAAAAATGATTACTATGTGAATATTCAATACTGCCAAATGTAGAAAGATTTCTTTTTGTAGCACGATGAATGAAGATTATACTGAGCTGTATTTTATTTTAAACTGTTTGTATGTTGCATTTTAAATTGTTTACTCCATTACACTAAGAGCAAATTTTGCTGGAGTAAATCGAGCTAAACAAATCCAGCTAAGTGCACTCACAACTTGCTTATTTTACCCGTGCAAAGCAAAGGTGGAAAGCAGATGGTCTAAACACTGAAGGCTACAAACACTGGATCATTGTGGTTAAGAAGGTCAGAGAAAACTAGAATGCTCAAAATGCAGTAGAGTGGTGCAGCTGACAGACATTAAGAGGTTTAAAAATTAAGTGCACAGTGGGGGTGAGGCATGACACAGCTCTTGGCTCCAAATCCCATCACTCGCAACTACTCAGACACCAACTCATCAGACACCAACTCATCGGGGAACTATTAAATGCCAATCACTGTCTCGGTAAAGTGAATTTGGATCCCATAAAGCAAGCCAAACATCTCGGAGCAGCTAATAACACTGGAGACAAGTGCATGTGGAAAAACAACACATTTTAAAATTGTGATGCATCAGAAACTTCCCTACATCAATGCATGTAAAGAAGATCAAGGTGGAGATTTTAACTGCAATCCTGATTTAAATTGCTACATCCCATTTTCCCCAGAGCTGGACAGAAGGATCTAGGACTCCCCAAATGTTGATTTGCAGCACTGAGCACATCTTCCATGAAGCCGTTTGAGCTGAGGACTCTAAGAAGCCCAAATGAGGTTCACTTGGACAATCACCTCACTCCACAATATCAGCTCTGGATATTATTTGCCTTCTGATTTTGTTAATCTCTAAGGTAATCTTTAAAAGGACTTCAGTACTCTGTCTCCCTGAAAATAAGATAGGGTCTTATTTTCTTTTGATCCTCGAAATTGGCCTTATTTTGGGGGAGGACTTATTTTTGAGGTGCAGGAGGCCCCTTAACTCGGCCTGCGGCCTAGCTGATCCAGAGAGAGGCTGTTTCTGGCACACACTTGCCAGCCATAGTGTCACTGCGCCTGTTGCTCTTTTTGCGGCCGCTACTAAGAGAGGAGACACAGTAGTTAAGGTTTGTAGGAGGGGGCTTCCAGGAGGCTGTTCTGCGTGGATGGCAGGTGCATGTGGGGCACATAGGGCATGTTCCCCCCCCAGGAAATGGTGGGGACCGGCTGTGCATGCATTTAAATATCTTCGGGAGAAGCCTTAATTTAGTGCATGAGCTCAAAAGCCCAGTTGGGCTTATTATCCAGGGAGGTCTTATTTTGGGGAAAATGGGGGGGTATGTACATCAAAAAAATTTTTAAATGGCCATGTTTCCCCAAAAATAAGACTGGGTCTTATTTTCTTTTGGGCCCCAAAATAAGTACTAGGGCTTATTTTGAGGGGTGTCTTATTTTTCCCCATGTACGGGAGGCCCACTTCTTCTGCTTGCTCGCAGAAGGGCAGGAGGCCACATGGCATGCCAGTGCCACCACCAGAAGGGACGGGATGGAGCTGCCCCATGTGCCCCACACTGGCTTACCTCAGGGCCCTGCAGTCAAGGCACCCATGCTCCGACACCTGCCTCACCTCACAGTGGCGGCTCTGGCAGCCCCATCCAGCAGGGCCCTGAGTGGCCACCAGCCCACTTCTGCTTGCTCACAGCTGCAATAGAGCAGGAGGCCAAGTGATATTCCAGGACTGTAGCCATGAGGTGAGGTGTGGGTGGACCTGCCCCAAAGACCCCGCATTGGTTTACCTCAGGGCCCTGCAGCCAAGCCATCCAATCTCCAACACCTACCTCGTGTCATGGCCACAACACCAGTACAACACTCGTCCTCCTGCTCCATTGTGGCCGCAAGCAAGCAGAAGTGGGCACCGATCAAGTTTACACATGGGTACTGGTGTTGCTGCCATGAGGTAGCTGTTGAGGTGTGGATGGCATAGCTGCAGAGGACCTGAGGTAAGCCAGTGTGGGGCACATGGGCAGCTCCATCACCAGCCCACCTCGCCTTGTGGCTGTGGCACTGCGAGCAACCAGATAGAATGGGCGGGCAGCCAGCTGCACAGGCTCTTAAGTAGGACTTATTTGCAGGTAGGCGGGTAGGGCTTATATTAGATGCACACTTTAAAAACATGCTAGGGCTTATTTTCAGGATAGATCTTATTTTCAGGGAAACAGGGTATATGCCAAACTCTCATTTTTCTTTTCTTTTCACCAATCTTGCTGAAGAAAACTAGATGAGAGTCGTGTTTGGAAATGACTTCTTTTAACAGGCTATATTATAGTTTCAAATTAGGCTATGATTGAGAACAGTTCTGTTCTGTGCCCTCCACTCTATTTTTAGCCTTGTGTCATTGCTCTGGTGTTAACCTCATCAAAACATGTCAATAAGTAGGGCAGAAATTACTGAATCCAACGCCTATCCTGAATAATTTGCAGTGACCAGACAGAAGAACTTTAAACTCTGCATTCTGCAAGTAATTCACAACCCAAGCATGAACAAAATGACAAAAAAAAATGAAAGCATCATTATACTTATCATAAGTATATGTTTATGTAAGTTTTCTTTAAACTGCAAAACCTCAGAAGGGCAAAAATGCATTTATTATACTAGAGAAACAGAAGAAAAACATAAAACTGGACAGATACCTTGGAATAAACAAGCATTATGCTGTCTCTCTTTTTTTAAAAAAAAAATATCGGTGACGAAATCCAGGATTTTTTCTTGCAACTTTTCTCAACCGGAAGTTCAGTAATTACAAAACCCCTGCAAATAAATCTTAATCAGATGTACTGAGTAGTACAACCATGTTCTTAGGTGGCATGCTACCAAAAAGCATTTCCGTCTGATCCATTGAAATCCATAAAAATGAGGAAGCATGAAATGACTTTCTTAAAAGATTCCAAGAAAATTCAAAAGTTAACCTGACATAATTTTAAAAAATGGCATAAGGATTTAATGATTGGTAAAACCTGTTGAATGGTTTTTATCTTCACATTGAATGAACATTTAAAAAAAGTGGGGGAACAGTTTGGACTGTTTGAATCCAAATTTCTCTGGACATTCATCCATAATTAATAGCACTCTCTCTGCAGCTGGAGATGTTGTTCTATGGCAATGAAGTGTTTATAAGTAGTGTGAGTGGCTGTAATAAAACCTGAGTTTGAAAACATCAGCGAACAGGGTACAAGTTATTGGGAAAATAGAAAACGTTGGCTTAATACTGTTACTTTGACAAGAACAAAAACTGCCCTAGTACTATAAAGGACTTTGAAAATCACTTAAATATGAGTCAGCCATATGCGACAGCAGCCAAAAAAGCTAATACAATCCTTGGTTGTATAAAGAAAAGCATAGAATCAAAATAACGTGAAGTATTAGTACCACTTTATAAAACCTTAGTAAGACCACAACTGGAATACTGCATGGTACCACATTACAAAACAAAAGATGTTCAGATTTTGGAAAAGTGCAGAGAAGAGCAACTGATTAAAGGCCTAGAGACTAAAACACATGAAGAACAATTGCAGGATTTGTCTAGTCTAGAGAAAAGAAGGACTAGGGGTGACATGATAGCAGTATTCCAGTATTTGAGGGGCTGCCACAAAGAAAAGGGAGTCAACTTATTTTCCAAAGTACCAGAAGATAAGATGACAAACAATGGATGGGAACAAATCAGGGAGAGAAGGAACTTGGAATTAAGGAGAAACTTCAGTGAGGACAATTAACCAGTGGAACAACTTGCCTTCAGAAGTTGTGGGTGCTCCATCACTGGAGGTTTTTAAGAAGAGACTGGACAGCCCCTTGTCTAAAATTGTCACGTAAAATGTCTCCTGCTGGAGCAGGGGGTTGGACTAGAAGACTCCAAGGTCCATCCCATCCCATCCCATTCTTTGTAGAGAACATGTCTACCTGCTCCCGAATAGTTTCAGTCTAACTTATGCCAAACTGGGAATCCTCCAGATCAGGGGTGAAATTCAGCAGGTCCTGACCGGTTCTGGAGAACCGGTAGTGGAAAATTTGAGTAGTTTGGAGAACGGGCAAATACTGCCTCTGGCTGGCCCCCGAGTGGGGTGGGAATGGAGATTTTGCAGTATCCTTCCCATGCCTGCCTACCAAGCCGTGCCCACAGAACCGGTAGTAAAACATTTTGAATTTAACCACTCCTCCGGATGTGTGAACAATTCTCAGAATCTTCACTCTGCAGGATCATTGCTAAGAATTCTGGGAGTTGAAGTCCATACGCCCGAACAGCACCAAGTTTTGGAAAAGCTTTTGTAGTGACCAGTATAGTCTAATCATTCTTTTTTAAAAAAAAGCTGTAAATGTAGCATTACAAGAAGGAGCAAATTTTCTTCACAAAATAGACCCAATTGCTACATTACCCTTTGAAAAGGAAATCAAAACAGAGTTTTGCTACAGTATGTGAGCACAACTCAACACATAGTACCCCTCAACTTCTTATCAACGTTTATTGTACTTTTTTTTTAATGAAGCATTCCATTGGAAACATTCAGTTCTGTTTCTAAAGGCTTTGGCAAATGTTGCAACCAGCTAGCAGCCAAATACCTTAATATACTGTATTTGTTCCAAGAGATTTATTACTTTTTGGCTCAACAAATTTAAGATCCTCCAGTAAATGTGGATGACAACAACGGCTGCAGCCATTACGTTAAATTGCCTCGAGGCATAGTGCAGGACTTTTTCCATAAACCAATTTATTAGAATTAAACTATTTAGTGCTTGGAGAAACAGAGCAAGTTCTTAAACTTTCCTTCCTGTATCCAGAAGAAAAATCATAGCATTTGAGGTTTGCATATATTAAAAAAAACAATGCTTTTGTAAAAGCAACATTAATGGAGGGTTTAAAGCATGTTCCACAATGGTTTCTTTAATTGTGCAAAAAGAAATGGGCCAGTTTATTGAAAAATAGAATCATAGTTCTTTTTTGGTATTCATAGCTTGGTGATCTCCAATCAGTTTATGCTCAAAAATGAGAACTGCTCTTAATAAGATCCCTTTGGTTTCAACTTGACTCCCAGATAGAACCTGGAAGAAATATAGGATTTTATCAGCAGTGTCACAGAATTGATTTTTACTGCCCCTTTCCAAATATTTTTTGACATTGTGGGCTTGCCTACAGCCCTGATGGACAAGCATATTCCCGCCAATGCTGGGCTGTGTGAGCCCAATTGAACAAAGTTAGTTGGGCTTAAGCTTCTCTTTTGGATACTGAAGTTACGAGCTAAACATTTTTGAGGGTTGGTTGTTTTTTTGCTACAGCTGCAATATCTTATTACAGGAGAAATCAAGTTCAAAACCATCAATTTTTATTGAATTAGTGACTCCCTCAAATTACAGGCCTAGTACATTAATGAACTTCTGTTATTGAAAACTGCATAGATTTTTTTTAAAAAAATGATTTGTGCAGGAAACTCTAACCACAGAAATTGGCTTAGTGTTTTTAAGAAAACAAACATTTTAAAGCATTTAATAAAAACAGGCACTTTGCCTAACTCAAGCTTGGAGCATGTTTACTTCAACTTATAGATTGTAAGGACAGTTTATTTACATACCTGCACACAATTTTTTTTATCTTGCATTTCTCAACTAGAAGAGGCTTCACTGAATAATGCCCTCTTACTCTGACTGATCATCTTGAAAGTGAAATTCATATTAATAACAAAAGATAGATTTGCAATTGCCACCGTTTAAATTAATTGGTTTAAAAAAATTCTTGGTTTGAATCACAACAGATGCAAAATTACTTTGCTGTATATTGTCAACTGCTTTCTTAATATGAGCCAGCTTATCACCGGGATGGGAAAAAGAGAGTCAAAACAGACTCACAAGTACTGATTTTAAAAACTTGAAGACTTAGTTTATGTGCTTTGTTGTTTTAGAAGTCTTAAGACACACTTCCCTTTTCTTTTCATTTTAAAACTTCTCAACCATGATGCTAGGTAACTGGAATTTTCAGAGCTCTTTTGTGTATCAGCCGAATGACCGGTTTAACATAAGCAGCCAAGGCATTCTGAAAGGTGACCAACACTTAATTGGAAAGGTCAAAGCTAAATTATTCCATGGTTACATGTCCACATAAACGTACACTGGAAAGCAAAGATCTAGATGAGCACTGAGCTAAGTGAATAGGATGGAATTTAATAGGGAGAAATGCTAGCATCAGGATAAGAAAATGGTAACACACAAGTCTAAGATGATATATAAAAAAGATGTTGAGACTCTAGAAAAAGTGCAGATAAGAGCAACCAGGATGACTAGGGGACAGGAGGCTAAAACATATGAAGAACGGTTGCGGGAACTGGGCATGGCTAGTCTAGTGAAGAGAAGGACCAGGGGAGACATGAGCAGTCTCCTAATATTTGAGGGGCTGCCACAGAGAGGAAGGGGTCAAGCTATTCTCCAAAGCCTCTAAAGGCCAGACAAGGAATAATGGATGGAAACTGAACAAGGAGAGAGATTCAACCTGGAAATAAGGAGGAATTTTCTGACAGTGAGAATAATCAACCCATGGAAGAGAAGTTGCCTTCAGAGGTTGTGGGAGTTTCCTCAATGGACGCTTTCAAGAATAGCAATAGCAATAGCAGTAGACTTATATACCGCTTCATAGGCCTTTCAGGCCTCTCTAAGCGGTTTACAGAGAGTCAGCATATTGCCCCCAACAATCTGGGTCCTCATTTTACCCACCTCGGAAGGATGGAAGGCTGAGTCAACCCTGAGCCGGTGAGATTTGAACCGCTGACCTGCTGATCTAGCAGTAGCCTGCAGTGCTGCTTTTAACCACTGCGCCACCTTGGCAGAAGAGACTGGCCTGCCCTCTGTCAGAAAGGGTGTAGGGCCTCCTGCTTGGGGGGGGGGGTTGGACTACATGACCTACAAAGTCCCTTCTAATTCTGTTAATCTCTAATCTATATGAGGTAGACCTGGCTTGCCAGTAGGACACCTGAAAGGGATCTGGAAGTTCCTTGTCAGTGACATGAGCCAGGTATACTAAAAAAAAAACCTGATATCCAAGTGATGTGAGATAGTTTTTCTATTACGGCCTATTATTATCACACTTCAGAGCAAGTTCAGAGGATATCACCCCATTCAGATGGGAAAGGATCTGAAATCCAAATCCTTTAAGGAACAGTTGAAGAATCTGGTTGTGTTAGCCTTCAGAAATGAGGGCTTTGGAGAGATTCATAGTAGTCTTCAGATATCTTAAAGAATGCCACAGAGAAGTCATGGGTTTATTCTACTGCACTAGTGGAAAGAACTAAAATCAGTGGGTGAATCCTGTAAGGAAGGAGATTCAGAGTAGACATGGGGAAAAAACTTTGAATAGGCTGACACCTGATGAGTCTTCCCTCCCTAATGGTTTTCAATTGAAGTTGGATAGCTACCTGTGTGGAATGTTATAGCAGATCTTGCACTAACTGGGTTTTTAGCTTAGGATCCCCTCAACTCTATGATTCCCTGAGAGCCATCAAACAGAATAAAAGAATTGGAAGGGACCTTGGAGGTCTTCTAGTCCAACCCCCTTATACTATTCTAGACAAATGGCTGCCAAACTCTTCTTGAAAAGCTTCAGTGATGGAGCACCCACGAAAGCTGTTCCACTGGTTGATAGTTCAGGAAGTTTCTCCTTCATTCTGGGTTAATTCTTGCCTTGATTAGTTTTTTGCTCCTTATCCTGCCCTCGTGTGCTTTGGAGAATAGCTTGACTCCCTCTTCTTTGTGGCAGCCTCTTAAATATTGGAAGATTGCTATCATGTCCCTCCTAGTCCTTCTCTTCATTAAACTAGACATACAAACGATAAACCTATCTGTCAAATAATACACATATGTATCTATATACAATTTCTCATTAGCACTGAAACATGCATAACTGAAATGGGATGAGCATTCCTTGCCTAGCCTGCAACTGGCAAAGGAGACTCATGCAGGACCTCGGGGTTGCAACTGAGGCCCAGATGCTTCAGATCAAGATGACAGATGCACAGTCTGCGGCCAGACTAGGTCTGCAGTTTAATTTGATCATGGAGTCCCTCTGCCTGTCCTCTTCCTCTCCCACGTTCTTGGCAGACCCTAAGCATGAGGTAAGAGCTCTAGAAGAATTTCTTTCCCTTCTCTTGGGGGAAGAGAAGAAGCTGCCCCTCTGGACAACTTAAAGCTACAGCTCCTGTCAACACAACGTGCAGTGTTCCTCTTTTCTAGTTTTGACACCTCGAATGTTTCCTGTGGGGTGTTATTTTGCTTAATAGTTTTTACTTCACCCCATACCTGCCAAACATCATCTGTGCCATTCAGGAGTTCGGCATGCCTGAAATAGTTCTCTTTATATTGCAACAGTGATAAAATGGGGAAGGAAAGAGGGATTTTTGATAGCATTGCACCACGGATTCCAGTCCATCAGAATGCACATGATAAATTGCATTTATCTTCTGTTTCATAGCGTTCCTAGACTTTTTGACACCACAACTCGTATCCATTCAGAACCAGAATCCTGCATCCTACATAAACACATTTAACAAAACGTCATACAATATTATTGCTAATTGTAGACAGAAAGTTCCATTCTTTGCCATGAGGGACTACTTTGTATTATAAATCAAACATCTAAGACTGTGATTTAAGCAACAGCACATTAAATCTCCAAAGGCAACCACAGTAAACAGATGTCATTCCTGGTCCTTACTGGCCGAGACAGAAATTCGTCCCTTAGACAAGCACAGAAACATAAAAACCAGATTAAATTGAATTATTTATCTATCAGAGATCTGAGTACATATGATGTGAAACGAAATACGTTCTTTGAACTTTTCATCAAAACTTTCCAAAAAGATGCTTCAGAAGGCTTCCCCGGAACACTGTAACGCTTCAAAGCCTCCGTTGAGCCCTGCTTCCAAATCTGTCTCTTCCATCTTTCAGCCTCAAACCTCAGGAATATTATAGTTAATAACATCCTCTCTTGTTTTGCGTGCTTATTTTATTATAGTTATTTTTTTAAAACTGTGAACAGTTTTGTATGTGTTTATTGGTTCTCAAATTAAATGTTGTATGCCACCCAGAATCACTTCCTAAGGTAAAGGTAAAGGTTGTCCCTCGCACATATGAGCTAATTGTTCCCGACTCTAGAGGGCGGTGCTCATCTCCGTTTCAAAGCTGAAGAGGCAGCGCTGTCTGAAGACATCTCCGTGGTCATGTGAGCGGCATGACTAAATGCTGAAAGTTCACGGAGCACCATTACCTTCACACCAAAGGTGGTCTCTATTTTTCTACTTGCATTTTTAACGTGCTTTCAAACTGCTAAGTTGGCAGAAGGTAGGACAAGTAATGGGAGCTCACTCCATTACGCGGCGCTAGGGATTCGAACCGCCAAATTGCGGGCCTTTCTGATCGACAAGCTCAGCGTCTTAGCCACTGCGTCCCAAGCTTGTTTTAGGACAGCCTAAAGTGACTGCCACCCAAAAAGATTTCTGTTTCAAGCTGTATTACTCTACTGAGAGAAGAGGGTTATTATGGACTGACCACTTCTTGCTTATGAGTGACGTTTCACTTCCACCTCAGAAAGAGTGGGAAGGCCAAAAACTGTTGGCATGGCCAACAGACACAGGGGGGAAAATGTTCTCTTGCTGTAGATGGGCACGTTGCATTGGAGGCATAGATACAAGAAGGCTGGATTCTTTTCATGGTTTAAAACGAAGCCCAAGCCAGAGATCGTGAGAGGACAGCCCTCTCCTCAGAATCATCCAATATGGGACTATTTCAAAGATGGAGACGTTCACATAAGCAGAGAACAAGAAACAGATGTGCATCAATATAAACCAAAAATGATTTAACTTCTAGAATCACAGCCAGAAAAACCCTGGCAACTGGCTTCGCAGTTGCATTGCCTACAATATAGATTTCTGGACCTAAAGCTTGGCTTGTACTCCTGATTATGATGTTTGGAGAGAACTAGGGTTCTAGAGGCTGTGACAGTTTCAGATCAGCTAGCAACTATTAAGCCTATTTCTTCCTAATTAACCACAATCCAATCCATCATTGATTACATCCAGACACTTTTCTTCCATTGTTTCAGTGCTGAGATTATTCCTGCCGCATCCGTTCATCCTCCTTTGGCGGCTCCTTCGATCTAGTCACAGCTTGGCAAACGCCACGCCTCAGGAGCTACTGTCTACAATTTCTCCAAGACGTTAACAGAGCTACCTAATTTTATTTATTGCTGCAGTTATTCCATATCCATCACCCTGACTTGTTTCAGAAAAGCGGAGATAACTGCAGTGTACTTCACTGTAGGATTTGGCCAGCCCCCCTTTCAGCTCAGCTTCCTCAAAAGGACACCCCTAGAGGGATACAATTAGAGGACATTTCAAAGAAAAGAAGGGCAATAAATAAATAAGGACATTTGAACACAAAAAGCGATTTGAGTAGCTTAAAGAAAGTAAAGCCATTGGAAAATACATAGAAAAACACAAGAAAGTGTGTAAGATGTTGAGACTCAAGAGGGCAGAGAAAAGTAACAAGAATGATTAAGAGACTGGAGGCTAAAACGTACAAGAAACGGCTACAGGAATTGGGTATGTCTAATCTAAACGGACTAGGGGGAGACAAGATAACAGTGTGCCAATATTTGAGAAAGACCCTTTTTGCACCCAAAGGCAAGATGAGAAACAATGGGTGGAAACTAAGCAAGGAGAGAAGCAATCTAAAAACAAGGAGACATTTCTAGACAGTGAGATCAATCAACTAATAGAACATCTTAACTCCAGACGTTATGGGTGCTCCATCACTGGAGGTTTTCAAGAAAAGACTAGACAGCCATTTGTCTGAAATAGTCTAGGGCACCACTCTAGGAGGAGACTCTATAGTGGGGAACTGGATTTTCGGTCAGTAGAGAAAAAGGTCAGCCACACTAGGAGGAGACTCTATGGTAGGGGAACCAGACTTCTGGTTGGTTCCAAACTTGAACAGGGGACTTCCAGCTAGGACCTTTGTGGCTCTTTGAGTGTTTAAGGTTGCTAACCCCTGGACTAGATGACCTCCGAGGTCCCTTCCAGGTCTATTGTTCTAAGTCTCAACCACTGAGTGGAATGCCTATGTTAACCCCTAAGCCCAATCTTAGAGATCTTAAGTTAAACTGGGCAGTTTTGCCTACGTAGTGAGGAAATCAATGTGAATGCACATGAAATCAGCATGAGTGAGGATTATGCCTTGACTACAAACAAAATCTGGACGGAAACATTTTTGTTTTGAAAGAGGTAAATCGGGGATATCTTGGGGATATCCCATGTATCGTTCTCAAGCGCAGAACAAATACAAAAGCATTTTCTGAAAATGAAAAAAAAAAAACACTGTTTATTTCTCACGTGGACATGCACACCACCCTATGTTTCTTGGTCAGAGTGAATGTCTTAACCTAAAACAGATGTAGTTGCTGCTAAAAAAACATATTGTAATTCCGATGGTATTCTAACAAACAAGCTGTCGAAAAACATCCACTACACATCTTGATTGGGACCCAGATAGGTTCTAATGTACTTAATGACACCAAGTAAATATTTTGAATTTACAATGAGCCCTGAAAGTGTTTTAGTGATTTGGTCATTTCAAAAAAGATTGTTGCTGTAAATTTTGCAGATTGCTTTTTTTTAAAAAAAAAATCCCAAACAAGTAAACAAGCAAAATATGTGGTAAGCTGTCTTTTGGAGCCACAGTGACTCCAGTACAGATTCCTTCAGTTTACCCACAAAGCCAATAATCAAATAAAGCCAATTTGAAAAGAATTCCAATGTTCTGCTAAGTTCTTGACATGAAGGACCACCCATTCAAGAGAGGTCTCCTTGTTTCCAGCAGATCAGAATAAACATGGAACAGAGTCATCCCCTTTTGGCAAGGGAAGAATAAAACAATGAAATATGGCAGATTTGAGGGTTTTGGAGGGAGGACAGGAAACACAAGTCAGCATTATCTACTTGAATGAAAAAGAGAAATCTAAACAACTTTGACTCAATATGAATGTGTTTCCTTGGATGGAACAAACATCACTGGTTGATTATTTAAGATGGAAAAGAATTTATGGGGTGGACTGAGACACGGATGCACTTGGATAAGAAGCAAGACATGCAATCAAACACTTCAGCCCTTCTCATACTTTTAGTTACTTTCAATGTAACTCCGGAGGAGTGTTCACACATCACCTCTGCCTGTTCCCCTTTCATTGTTCCTCTACTGGGGAAAGACTGAAGAAGGGATAATTGCATTTACCTATTTTCCTCCCTGGAACCAGGAACAAAGCACAAGGTCCCAGCCTTGTAGAGTTTAGTCAAACACATGTGCTGCTATGCTTCACTCCTTCCATGTAAGGTAGAGGAAGCAAGGACCACGGTTTGGAAGAACAAGTAGAACCGAGGCTGGGTACTCTATGTTATGGATGCTTTATGCACACATATGATATACATAAACCAATAGCAATAGCCCTTAGACTTATATACCACTTTACAGTGCTTTATAGCTCTATCTAAGCTGTGCTGGCTGGGGGATTCTGGGAGCTGAAGTTCACAGGACTTAAAGTCGCCAAGGTTGAGAAATGCTGCTCTAAGCGGTTTACAGAGTCAGCATATTGCCCCCAACAATTTGGAATACAATTTGGGTCCTTGTGAAAAACACAAGATCTTCATATGATGTATCAGGACTCCCCCGTCCCACCTTCACTAAACCGGGTGGGGGTGGGGCCAGCACGTAATGCATCCGGCCCATGGGCCGCAAGTTTGACACCCCTGATCTAGACAAAACCCACTCTGTTCATGGTCATTCAGAAGGCTTGGGTTGGTAGTAAGACCGTTTTTCAGGCATCCATGCTCTGAATGCATTTTCAAAACGTGTAAAATTCCAAGAATTGGAACAACCTTCCTTTATCTTGAATCCTTTAGATATTCTAGACCAATTCCAAGGTTCCCACTTTTGAAAGAAATTAGATTGGGTTCAACCTGCCTTAAATAGAAGAGGGATATTCTGATTTATTCAAGTTTACATCATGCGTACGACACAGAAAACAACAGTTGTTCAATAGCAATAGCACTTAGATTTATATACTGCTTTACAGCCCTCTCTAAGTGGTTTACAGAGTCAGCCTCTTTCTCCCAACAATCTGGGGCCTCATTTTACCCACCTCGGAAGAACAGAAAGCTGAGTCAACTTTGAGCCTGGTGGGATTTGAACTGCCAAATTGCAAGCAGATGGCAGGCAGCAGAAATAACTTGCAGTACTGTACTCTAACCATTGCGCCACTCAAAGTGGCCATGATTGCACCCCCAAATTGAGTATTCCTTTAGTCCTGAAAATTAATTGCAATAATTGCCACAAACAAACAGGTACAATGGTATCTTTTTCTGACCTTGAAATCTCTGCTTCAGATTATCTCCCTAACACAACTTCACAAGATCTCATACACTACACCAGAAGCAGTTGTTTTGCATACAATGGATTGATAGGTCCTGGCCTCTTTAGATACTTACTTCCTGGTCAAGATGACCAAGAATGAATTAGTAAAGAATTCAGTTTCTTAGTTTATAACACTAGGAATTGATTATTGAGACTGATGATGTTACCTATTTGGGTAACAAAATGTCTGCAAAAAAACCCCACCAACCTCAGAGGGACCATAGACTCCACTGTTCAATGCTCAGCTAGGCAGATTCTCTTCTATTGATAGCAATTGTTTATCATGCAATCTTCATGGTTTGCTCAAGCACTTCTGGTTATGATCCATCTTAAATGTGAATGTTTTTTTCTATCACCGTAATTAAGGATCAGACTTTCAAAAATTAAACTCAGTAACATGTATGATAGAAGTTATGCAAGATTTTGAATGAGTTCATTTTTTTCTTGGCCAAATGATAAGTTCAAGATCTAAAAATAAAAGGGTATTTAAAAAACCCTCCAAGAATTCGGTAGAAAAACAATAACACACCAGCAAAAAGCAAAAAGCTGAATGTAAGACACTACTGGGAAAGCTCAGATAGACTTCTGGAGAAGTTACAGGCAGTTAGCAAGCAGGAAAAGTGCACAGTTCTTCCCTGAGTTTATTTATCCATTCAGAAATATTACCGGGAAAAATTTAAAGGTAAATTTTTCCCCATTACTGGAATCTGGAGGATGCATTTGTTCCTTTCAAATGACTGCAAAGTTCTCTTTTCAGGCATGCATGAGATTTAGGCACAAAATGTCGTGGTCCTACTTCGTAGCCCAGGCTAGCACAAGGACATTTAGATAGCTTCCTCCAAATTCCTAAATTTAAGCTCCACCCAAAAATATCTGGCAATATTGTGTGAGGCTAAGAACCCAGGCAGATGGTTCTTTGGATACACAGAAGGTTCAAACAGGAAGGAAAGAAGAAAGGGACAGAGGGCGGGAGGGAGGAGAAAGGGAGGAAACGAGATAGGGAGAGGGGAGGAAAGGAGGGAGGGAGGGAGGAAGAAAGAGGGAGGGAGGGAGGAATGAAGAAGGGAGGAAGGAAAGGAGGGAGAGAGGAAGGAAAGAAGGAAGGAATGAAGGAAAGGTGGGAGGAAGGGAAGGAGGGAGGGAGGAAGAAGAAGGGGGAAAGGAGGGAGGGGGAAAGAAGGAAGGAAAGGAGGACAGAAGGAAGAAAAAAAGAAAGAGAGGGAGGGAGGGAGGGAGGAAGGAAGGGAAGGAGGGAGAAAGGAAGGGAAAAGGGAGGGAGGAAAGGGAAATACATAAGTATAGTAGTTTCTTCTCCCCTTGATGCTTTTTTCCACACAAGCACGGGGGATTCAGGGAGAAGGAATATTTGCATTCCTTAAGCACTCATGTAACGTTCTGGCATCTAGTTCCATGAATGGAAAAGCACATTTTTTGGGCTCCCCCGTTCACAGATGTTGCTGCAGCAAATTCCCCCTTTACAGATTATGCTGTTCATCTGGGAAGACACCCTTCCTGCTCCGCCTTACCTGCACTTTAAGGATCCAAATGAAAAGGAATGCTTTCAGCAATGCATCAGCTAAAACACCTTGGATATCCTGAGGGGCAAATATTCACAAATCTTCTCCACATCTTCCCTGGGGCTGAAAAACTAGATTTTCTATTCTCAGAACTTGTGCATAACAAAAACCATTTAGCAATCGTGGGTTGCTCTCAACAGCACGCCTTCCTTTCAACACTTCTTCTCACAAAACATCAACACGGGAGGCAGCCCCTTGGACAGTTGTGGTCTTCACACTGTGATTGGACAGGAGGAAGAATCCTCTGACTTTGAAGAGTGTCGCAATGAGAATGCTTTTAAAAAGATACACAGAAGAGACCTCTTGAAGAAGCACACTTAAGCGGTCCCAAATATATTTTTTGCAACACTGGAAGAATTAATGAAAAACCAACCCCAAAAATAAATCACCCGATTCTCACCCTGTTTTGTTATTCCCTCTTCGGATATCTCACTTGTCCAGTTTTGTGTACTTCAGGGGTGTAAAATTCAAGGCCCAGGGGCCAAATCTGACCCATTGGGTCTGTAGATCTGGCCCACAGGGCCATCCTGGAAACAGCGAAGGACCACACTGTGGTGTCTCTCCCAGCGAAAATGGAGCTCGGGAGGGCTGCATGCAGTCCTCCCTAGTTCCATTTTCACTGGTAGAGGTTCTGCAGGAGGCCGTCACAGCCAAAAACGGAGCTCGGGAAGCTGTTTTCACTGGCAGAGTGCTCGGGCCACCACAGGGCTGCCCTTGACACGAGTGATGTCGAGCTGGCCATGCCCACCCAGGGGGGACATGCCCCCTGTCATCCTCTCCCCCCCCCCCCGCCCCGAGCTCAAACACAACCCTGATGCAGCCCTCAATGAAATCAAGTTTGACACCCCTGGTCTACCTCTTCTGCTTCAAAGAACTGGTTATCTCTGCAAGTCTACCTTTTGGTTATGTGTAGGGACAACTCCAGGAAAATAGTGCAGGCCAAGCTACAACAGTTTCTGCGAATATGTGGAACTAGAATGTAGGTTATAGCAGCTCTCAAGGAGCCGTGGGTAGAAAAAGAGTAGGCCATGCCTCCTCCTCTTACAATGAGAAAGCTGTTGGTGATCACCATGCTTGGGGTGGGTTTGGGGTCATTTCTCTGCTCCCTTCACCAGGTAGCCCATCCTCCATGGCATTCGGACAAGAGCCATAGAACTGAGCCAAAGGTTTTGAATCTTCCAACACAGGGTATTAGCAGTCCAATACAGAACATCTAGCTCCGTGATGACAAAACTGTGGCATGCAGAGCTATATCTGCCAGCACACAAGCCTTCAGCTCCAGCATGTTTGCACGCCAGCCAGCTGATTTTTGGCCTTCCGGAGGGCTGGGGGAGGCGGTTTTTGTCTTCCCCAGGCTTCAGGAAAGTCCCCGGAGCCTGTGGAGGATGAAAAACGATCCCACAGGCCCTCTCCAGGCTCCGGAGGCTTTCCTGAAACCTGGGGAGGGCAAAAATGGCCTCCCCAACCCCCCTGGAGGAAATACCAAACTCAGCTTGGAGGTGAGCAGTGTGGTATGTATGTGGAGGAGTGTGGGGGATGGTTTGTGTGCACATGCACATGTGGGGGCATGCTTTGCATTATGGGTGCTGGCACACACTTGTGCTATCGCGTGCGCTCCCTCACATTTTTGGCACCCGACAATAAAAAGGCTAGTTATCACTGGTCTAGCTAGTAGCAATTCCAAAACAATTCTGAGCAATGGGATGTAATGCCACATCGTATTCAGCAATGGGATGCAATTTCATTGTTAAAATAGTCTTTGTATTCATCTAGACCAGGGGTGTCAAACTCATGTCATCATGGTGGACTTCCCCCTTCACTGAACCGGGTGGGGGCGGGGCCAGCACATAATGCATCTGGCCCACAGTTTGACACCCCTGATCTAGACAAAACCCACTCTGTTCATGGTCATTCAGAAGGCTTGGGTTGGTAGTAAGACCGTTTTTCAGGCATCCATGCTCTGAATGCATTTTCAAAACATCTGTAAAATTTCAAGAATTGGAACAACCTTCCTTTATCTTGGGTCCCTTAGATATTCTAGACCAATTCCAAAGTTCCCGTCTTTGAAAGGCACTAGATTGGGTTCAACCTGCCTTAAATAGAAGAGGGATATTCTGATTTATTCAAGTTTACATCATGCGTACGACACAGAAAACGACAGTTGTTCAATAGCAATAGCACTTAGATTTATATACTGCTTTACAGCCCTCTCTAAGTGGTTTACAGAGTCAGCCTCTTTCTCCCAACAATCTGGGGCCTCATTTTACCCACCTCGGAAGAACAGAAAGCTGAGTCAACTTTGAGCCTGGTGGGATTTGAACTGCCAAATTGCAATCAGCTGGCAGTCAGCAGAAGTAGCCTGCAGTACTGCACTTTAACCACTGCGTCACTGAGGCTCTTTGGAAAGAAGAAAGGTTCCAGCTGTCAGGGTTCCAAATAGCATCCAAAATTAAATCAGAGTCCAAGGCAAAGGATTCCTCAAAGTTCCAATTTATTAAGAGAGCCATATTGGCACGTCTGGGAAAACCCGAATCTGAAAGCTTCCCGGTTTTCCCCACCTAGTTGAAAGTTCAAGATCTTGCCCCCACACCCACAAGTCCATCACATGGTCCAATCTCCCACTGCCATGCTGGCAATTCCACCCATTCAGTTCCAGTCAGGTGCAAAGATGCAAAGAGAAAGGATGACCTTGGCTTTCTAGAAGAAATTGTGTTACGGCTACATAGTATGTAACTCCTTACAATCCCCCTCCCATTTTCCCACAATAGAGAATGCATAGTAGAATAATCTATCTATAATCTAATCTACAATAGTGTGGCATTGGTGGAAGAAGTCTTTTTGATGTTTCAGTTTAGTGCACCTCTCTCACACAGCTGTGTTACTCAGATGCTCCTTCAGTTTCTGCAAGATGACCCCTCAACAGAACTGAATGACCTCTTCCAAGTTTCCTCTCCTTCCCCTCCCATTTAAGGAGGAGAAGATCACATCTCTGAACCCTGGAGGAATTCGGTTTGATGCAAAAACACACAGCCCAGCTGATGACATATCTAGGCATATGTTGGTTGTCATGGAGACCTAGCAAGGAAACCTGCCAAGAGTCATGCATGCATGTCCTGGTGAATGGCTAAACCCCCCCAAACCTATACTTTATACCTTGGGAACCAAAATCTCAAGAAAACGCTTTAAAAAAAAAGATTCTGCTGGCAGCAGCTCATGGGTCTCTCCATATAAATCAAGTGATCTTGAATTCTCTCTCCGTTCATGAGTCCTGATTGACTCCAGGCATACCAAGCAAGAGGACCGGGCTGCTTAGCAGGTAGCCATGGAAACCAAGGGACCCACTGCTAGCCTGCAGCAAAAGCCGGGGAGATAAGGCTACAACCACACAGTTTAGATTGTTTTCACAGCTGTGGTTTTCCTTCATTTCTGATCAAAGTAGTGAACAACGTCTTTCCCTTTTAAGGGGCTTGGAAAATATTTGGCTTGATCCCAGGAGAGGGTAAACATTTGTAAGCACAAATAATGAGATCATGGCAGAGTCCAGGGAAGGCAGGAGTTGCTTATGGGAGCTCCAATGACCCTACGTCATTTCTGAGGGTCTGGGACAGGTTCTGGTAGGAGGGGCAGAAAAAGCACTATCCATTCTCAGAGCTGGACAGGGCCTTGAACAAAGCATCTTATAGTATCCTTTCAGCTCAGGTTGAGTCCTGGTGCTTTCATAGACAATCCAGGCCAGTCTTCCTGGAAGAGATCTCAAAACGATCTAATCCCCAGAGCCCACTGTAGTAACAGCATTGCCAAAAAGGCATTAAGAGTTGTTAACCTAATTTTGCGAAGCTTCTTCTCCGGTAACATTGTACTGCTAACTAGGGCATACAAAACCTTTGCCAGTCCAGTTATCGAATACAGCTCGTCTGCCTGGAATCCACACTGTATATTAGACATTAATACAATTGTGTGGGTCAAGAGGTATTTCGCGAGAAGAGTCCTCCACTCTTCTACTCACAATAGAATTCTTTATGCCACCAGGCTCGAAATTTTGGGCTTGGACAACGTGGAACTGCGTCACTTGCAGTATGATCTAAGCACAGTACACAAAATTGTCTGCTACAATGTCCTAGCTGTCAACAACTACTTTAGCTTCAACCTCAATAATACATGGGCAAACAACTGATACAAACTCAAAGTAAACCGCTCCAAACTCGATTGCAGAAAATCCAACTTCAGCAACAGAATGGTCAACACCTGGAATGCTCTACCTGACTCCGTTGTTACATCCTCAAACCCCCAAAGCTTCAACCTCAAACTGTCTACCGTGGACCTCACCCCATTCGTAAGAGGTCTGTAAAGGGGACGTGCATAAGTGCACCAGCATGCCTACCATCCCTGTCTTACTGTCCCTATTTATTTGTATTCATTTCTTTCATGTCCATGTTTATATTTATACCTGTTATCTTGTACATCTTTGACAAACTAATAAATACAAATACAAATAGAAGGTTGCCACTGCCTTCTTCTGTCTTCAGCTTCCTGATCTGGCCCATAATCCTTGACCTCTTTGGTAATTTCCTACCTAAGAACCAACCATACATGATTCTGCCTAGCTTTGGAGCCGAGAAAAGATCACTCCACTCGACCTTTGTTGGGATGTGCTCCAACTAAAACACTGTCATCAAAAATCCTGAGTGAATGATAGCATTATTCTTTCATACCAGTGCAATTCATAAGTCGTTCCTAAAAATATATGGGATGGCTGAGGTTTACAAAGCAGAACATCATTTGTCATTGCTGCTTGCACTACTTGGTTTGATACCTAAACATGAATATGAAAAAGTACCAAAAGTTATTTGGCATGTCAATAATTTTAAAAAGTATTGAAGGATGGAGTCCTTGGTGTCCTCTCAACTTGGCTCTTTGCTTACAGATGTTTCATTGCCTAACTAACTTCAACATTGTTGGTGAATGTGGGGTTTGCTCTTTACAAACAAGAAGATGCAATGCCAGTATTGTTGGGCATGTGATTTTCTCCTTGGTAGCTCCTAAATATATTTATATACTATTCAAGAGAGACAATAAAATAGCTAAGAAGGAAACAAAAAGACCAGAACACAACTCTCCAGAAGCCACAGCAGATAAGCAGGGATTAATACCAGACAAACGAACAGCAAAAGGACTCCTAAATTCAACCCTGAGCAACATATATTCTTGTCTATTGGTACTGAATAACTTTGCTCATATTAGCTTCTCTCCAGATTTATTGAGTAAAACTCCTAGAACACTGTGGTCATTCTCTTTTACGTCTTCCTCAACAATGTGATCCTTTTTTGAAGGATACATCAAACTCCTTGGATTTCAAAGTGAATTGTTTGCATCACATGAATGGCACAAGGTAATCATACTGACAGTGCTTAAGATCAATTCTCTGTTGAGTTCAAAATGTTTTGAAGAGCCTTAAAGACATTTTCTCCAGACTTTGGTGGGGATGACTGAAGCTCCCTTTGAGCTGTGTGTGTTCTTTTTTCATTACTCTGGGTTTTATCATCTCCGCTATACCTTTTACTTCTTTATTGTTGTCTTATATGATACCTTTATTCTTCTTTTTAATGTTTTTTTAATCTGTGAGCTACCCAGAGAGCCCAGAAGTCAGATGGTATATAAATAAATATTTGCCATTATGCAGTTCCAAATTAGCTTATTAACCTGAACAGTGCTACGATTGTGTTTTTACAAATCAGCTAATAAATCAAGATATGAAGATTCTTTATTTCTACATCCTAAAGCTTGGAATTATCCATTTAATAACATTTTGGACTTTCATGTGCATTTAACACAACCCAGGAAACAATGCCGAGAATCAATGCCAATAGAAACAAACAGTGGAAATCCAGAGACGCAAATGAATAACTGCAACTAAAGGCTGTTGGCCATGAAGAAAACAAAAAACCTTAGTTAACCCAGAATGGTTTAAGATGTGGGAGAACATACTTAACATTTAGACTTTACTGAGTCCAAATCTTTTCTCTCTAAAACTTAAACTTTTAAGGAAATTAGAACAGAAGAATTCTTTTAAAAATTCTCTGGAAATGTATCATCTTTTGGGGGGATTATTTAAAGGAAAGGAGGAGAACAAAGAGATGGAGCAGTCCATAAGAAATGGATCTAGGGGTGACATAATAGCAGTGCTCCAATATTTGAGTGGTTGCCATAAATAGAGGGGGTCCAGGGATGGTAGCACAGTAGTTAGAATGCAGTACTGCAGGCTAACTCACTGCTTACTCCAGAAGTTCAATTCTGAGTCGCTCAAGGTTGACTCAGCCTTCCATTATTCCGAGGTCGGTAAAATGAGGACACAGATTTGTTGGGGGCAACAGACTGACTCTGTAAAATGCTTAGAGATAGCTGTAAAGCACTATGAGGTTGTATATAAGTCTAGGTGTTATTGCTATTCTCCAAAGCACCTGAAGGCAGGACAAGAAGCAATGGATGGAGATTAATCAAAGAGAAAATCAATCTAGAACTAAGGAGAAATTTCCTGATAGTTAGAACAGTTAATAAGTGGAATGACTTGCCTCCAGAGGTTGTGGGTGCTCCAACACTGGAGATTTTAAAGAAGAGATTGGACAATCATTTGTCTGAAATGGTTTCCTGCCTGAACAGGGGGTTGGACTAGAAGACCTCCAAGGTCCCTTCCAACTCTGTTATTCTGTTTAAACTGCCTTTAAAGTTTCCTACATGATAGTCTTTTAATGCTGAAACACTCTGAACCAAGAGCACAAGCATCAAGGAATGGAACTCAATTTTCTTGGATATCTGAGTATCCAAGGACACGAAAAACAAATGCAGAGATAGGAGAGAAAAGGGAGAATTTTCTGAAGCTGGCCACTTGGTCTGGTATGAAAGAAATTGTTATCTGACAGTATCTGACTAAGAGTGAAAATTGGACCAAGGAACAACAGCTGGAGATGACTTCTTACCAACATGTAGTTTAGACTACTGAACTTCTGAGTTCCATCCAAATGTGCTAACTCTTTCAAGTGTCTTTTATAAGAATGTGACGCATTCTACATCTTCTAGTTTTACATATATTCCCAAAATTACCGCTGTACTGGGAACAATATCCTGATTTTCCACACTTTTACATGCAGTTCTATGATCTCATTCCACTGCAATGAGAGAAGCCAGTAACTTTGAAAGCAAAGTCTTAACTCTATATAGCTATTTCCTTTAAAATTATCTCAAACTGGGTACAACTTTCACTGTTTTTAGAAAGTATCATTTCACATACCTGAACTGCAGAATAACATAACAGAGTTGGAAGGGACCTTGGAGGTCTTCTAGTCCAACTCCCTGATCAGCAGGAAATCTAATACTATTTCAGACAAATGACTGCCCAATCTCTTCTCGAAAACCTACAGTGTTGGAGAACCTACAACTTCTGGAGGCAAATTGGTCAGCTGATTAATTGTTCTCCCTGTCAGGAAAATTCTCCTTAGTTCAATTTCTCCTTGGTTCTTTCCTTAGCTAGTTTCCATCCATTGCTTATTGTCCCATCTTCTGGTGCTTTGGAATATAGTCTGACCCCCTCAAATGTTGGAAAACTGCTATCAGAGATGGTCTTCAGCCTGTTCGGACCAGTTTGGCCGAACCTGTAGCTGAAATTGCGGGTGGGCCCACCTGCCTACCCCAGCTCTCTGCCATTCTATTTAGGCACATTTTTGAGGCCGGGCGCATGTGCGGAAGGCATGTGCATGAACAAAGCGCATGTGCTAAGGCTGGGCACATGCGTGGAAGGGGAAGTGAGTGGGTGCGCACGGGTCGAACCAGTGTTAACAAAATGTGAAACCCACCGCTGACTGCCATGATACCATCCTTATTCCTTCTTTTCACTAGACTAGATGTATCCAATTCCTGCAACCATTCCTCCTATGTTTTAGCTTCCAGCCCCCTAATCATCTATAAGATGTTAAAATGCTGGCATTTTAGTCACAACAACACAACACTGCAATTTCAAAATCATCATTTTTTCAGACATTATCCAAAGGTTGTTTATAGTGTTGGTTGTTGATGTCAAAAGCAGAGAAGGGATTAAAAACTTAAAATCAACACAAGGGATAAAAAGAGAAGGGCTGCATGTTGGAGTAGCCACTACCCCCATGTTAAACCTTAGCAACCAGAAAATAAAGCAACCAGTTGAGTTCAAGAAGCCTGTGCAATCTCACAAAGATCTCCTTTTAATTTTTTCCCATCCAATATGCATAAATCCAAACACTGTTCAATGATGGTCATACGAGAACATCTCGTAAGTCAGTGTCTTTGTGATGGTTGCTCTCTATACTTTCTACGCTTCAGTTAATCATGCGCTGATGGTATGGAAAATCAGCTCCAATAATTTCAAAACCCAACTGAGCCATCACATTCCAAGCAAAAATGTTTGCAAGCAGCTCTTTCCCACCAAAATGAACCAAAGTAACAGCAGAACGAGCTTTAACACACCCCTACGTGGGGCTGTTCCAAATCCTAAGGCCAACACAGCAGACAATTCCAGCCTTAGAGATGCCAATATCCAGATCACTTCACGTGCAGCTGGCTTTTCATCCTGTATCTCCTTCAAAGGACCTCATCACGGACATTCTATGTTTGAAGAAAATGGACTTCATAAAGCCTCCTGACCTTGGGGTGGGGAGGGAGGGAAAGGGTGAGAGAGGGGGGGAAAGAGAGAGAGGGGGAGGAAGGGGGAGAGGGGGAGGGAAGAAGGGAGGGAGGGACACACACACACACACACACACACAGAGAGAGAGAGAGACAGAGCTGTGCTGACAAGGTACATTTTTTAAAAAAATATTTCCATCTGTTCTGCATTGATTTTATCATCATGTCTTTCACAATTGTTTTAGTGCTCCAATTTTATGTTCAGCTAATCCGAATTTCTGGTACATTGAACATTTGATAGAAATAATAAGTCCTGAAATATATTCATTTATGGATTTTTTCCCCTCCTTCTGTTCAATCGTGTCTTATTCTCAGAGGCTGCCTGGACAAAGATCCCTGCAGTTTTCTTGGCAAGCTTTTTCACAAGGAGTTGCCTGCTCCCTTCATCTAAGTACCGATACAGATCCAACTATTTGATTTTTAATCTTTGAGTATTTCAAAAGCAAGCAACTCTTGCAGGGAGCAATTCTCATTGTTTAGATTCCTGCCCAAGTTCACTTGCTCAGAATTTTTTAAAAAGAACTCCACACTTGTTTATTTCCAATATTAATACTTCCGTCAGCTTTAAGGCCGGAGAAAGCAGCTGTTTTTATTCAAGCCCAAACACCAAAGAAAATCAACGGCTTGACACAACGCGACAGGGAGAAGCCTTTCCCTTTTAGACACACAAACATTTAACCTTTCAATTTAGCTGTAAAGAAGGGAGAAAAATCTTGAAGGGATTGTAATGCAGCTGACGAGATTACAAACCAAAGAGATATCTTCATTTTTTTTCAATATTCAGAAGAAACTCTGACACCTGGTATACCAACTTGCTGCTAAATATCTGAGGGACCATCACTTGCCGGTCACATCTACCCGACCCATAAGGAGAGGCAGGGAATGCTGCAGGTCCCATCCCTGAGGCAGATACACCTGGTGGGACCTAGAAGAAGGGCCTTCTTTGTGGTGGGTCCCTCTCTCTGGAACATCATTCCGCCCAGAGATTAGAATGGCCCCCACTCTAACACTCTTTGGAAGGTGCTGAAAGCCTGGTTCAGCTAGAGAACTGGGAAACGCAGAGAGGGATGGAGCCCATTAAATGGCTCGTGTGATTGGCTGTTGCTAGGGCGAGGGGTGGGGGTGATTTTGTTATATTGTACTATATTAATTTACTTGAATCTTTTTGTTTGGTTTTATTGTTTTAAATGTGGTTTTATATTCTGTAAGCCGCCTTGAGCCGCCATGGGCGAGTAGGCGGCAATATAAATTCAATAAATAAATAAGTCAATAGACTCCCAGTTGTGGAGTTCCTCCCCTGATTCTGCCCTTGGAAACATTGTCTGAACACAGCTGGAAGTGCATTCCTAATGTTACTCTGGTTCAGGAAGCAGCTGTTTCAAAGCCAACTTGTGCCTTCTCTAGGGTGCTTGGTGTCCTCCGTCGACTGAACGCCAAAGGTGATATGAGGAAATACGGGTTTTTTAAACATCTAACTAACTAAGAATCAGTACATATTGATAATATTAACAACCGGGACAAGAAAAGCTTTTCAGTATGCATGTAGTCCTTAACTTACGACTACAACTGAGCCCCAAACTTCTGTTGCCAAGTGAGACAGGGGTGAAATGAATTTTGTGCCATTTTTCTTGTCCCAGGTGTTAAGTGAACCACTGTAGTTGTTAAAATAGTAACATCATTGTTCAGTGGATCTGGCTTCCTGATTGACTTTGCTGGTCGGAAGGTCGCAAAAGGGGATCATGTGACCCCAGGACACTGCAACTGTCAGACACTGCACTGTCTGAATTTGGATCACGTGGCCATGGGGATGCTGCAACGGTTGTAAGTGTGACAAATGATCATAAGTCATTTTTTTCAGTGCCGTTGTAACTTTGAATGGTCACTAACAAATGTTTTGTAAATTGAGGATTACCTGAATTTAGGGATCAATTTACTCCCACAGGGATGGAGATTTCACTAAGTCATTTTTATGAATTGACTAACCGATAACTCTGCGTTGCCTGGGTATTTATTTATAGGGGGATAATGTCCAGACCAAACATAATTTCTAATGTTGGATTTTCCCCCTTACCAGAGAGAGCCCCCTTGTAGAGTACTGTGAAGCCGTTACCATGGCAACTCCATTGCACTGCACAGTAAAAGTCATTTTATGGCAGTACAGTAGAAGCCATTTTAAGGCACAACAGGCTGTGTCGTAACAGAACACACACCCCAAGAGGTGTTAGGGATGTCTTATCCCCACAGTATTTGTTTCCAGAGAGTAAATCATCTGTGTACCAAGTTTGGTTGAAATTGCTTGAGGCGTTCCAGAGTTATGCTGGAACATACACACACAGGGCTGGTTTTTTTTATATATAGATAGAAAATAGAGAGAAGATAGATGCACAAATGCAGTGCACATTTTCCCATATACACAAAACCCATGGAAAAACTGTATCTGAGTTTGCACAAAGTGTCTGAGATTGTAATTTATATCTTGAAATAGGTGAAGGTACATGAAGATAGCATAAGTTTTCAAGAGTTACTATCAGATCAATTTGGAGCCCGAGATTCGTCTCTGTTCATGAGGGTTTGTTCACATCACAACAAAAAAGCAACACTTACCTTTCTTGGATTTCGCACCAATCTTCAGTTTAGAGGGCCAAGCAATCTGGGTGTTCGTTTCTTCCATAATCTGCCAAAGGACAAGAAATATTAGTTTAAATTGAAACACCCTTGCCATTTTCTATCAGACAGAAACAAGCAGAATTTGTAATAATTCCGAACTGATGCAAAGTTGCTTTAAAATTCCAAGAAATGGCTTTCAGAAGAAAAGTCTGATTTAACTCCAGTGGGAAGGAACCTGATGGATCTTAGCATTTTAACTGAAACAAAATATCAATACATTTAAAAACTTAGCTTTTAGCTGACTGTTCCCTATTAGCATCAGACTTCCCTGAATTTGCTATGGTATGCCCTATTTTTTGCCAACATTTTCTTAAAAGTTACTCATAATTAATCAGTAACTGGGCAGGCTTATTTTGGCCCTGCAGAATTCTGCTCTGATGCCCAGTTCACAATTTGGCTTTGAAAGAGTGGTCTGATCATCAGCTGGTGGGAACAGTAACCAGGACTTCACTCCCCAGTGTAATAACAGAATAACAGAGCTGGAAGGGACCTTGGAGGTCTTCTAGTCCAACCCCCTGCTCACATAGGAGGCCTTATACCATTCCAGACAAATGGCTGTCCAATCTCTTCTTAAAAGTCTCCAGTGATGAAGTATCAACAACTTCTGGAGGCAAGCCGTTGCACTGGTTAATTGCTCTATCAGTCCCAAAATTTCTCCTTGGTTCTAGGTTGCTTCTCTCCTTGATTAGTTTCCATCCAGTGTTTCTTGCCCTGCCTTCGGGCACTTTGGAGAATAGATATTCCTTCTTCCTTGTAGCAGCCCCTCAAATATTGGAAAAAGCCCTGATCCTGAATATGTGGGCACTGACAAATACAATCCAGCAAGGTTTTTGTCTTCATGCAATTGGTCACTAAATGAACAATTGTTAACTCAATGACTACCTATATCTTCCCTGATCCCACTGTCACCCTAAGATTAAAACATAGAAAGAAAAGCATAGGGAATCCCAAACCTCAAGAATATTCAAATTACTAATCCAAACAATTCAATGTAAGAAATGCAATGTGGAATGATTATTTAAGCACGTCTCTTTGAATCTCTGCATGAGTCCCTGTTCTGGGTCTACCTCCTTTCTAGTTAATGGCTGCATTACACTTTCACGTTCTGCATTGATAACACCCCACATTTTACTTTCTTGTAAAACATCAGTGAAACAGTAAAAAACGTGAGTGTATCCACTCCTATTTAAGGTAAGAAAATAATTCTCCATTCTCTGAACTGGAGAAGAAGTCAGCATACACAATCAGGTTTCAAATATGGCTGTTTCAAGAAATCATGGCTATAATTATGATGAAAGAAACGGCATCCTTTGCCGATGCCTTACAGGAAAAATTTGAAAGACAAATACACACACTGAAAAGTTTATACTTCTTTCTATTGCCTGTATCAATAGAATTCCTTAAAGCCACTATTTCCAGAGGATGGTGCCATGTGGAAAAAGTGAGAAATGTCAGCCAGGACTCAATGCTCTTTGCTTTGAATGGGTTTCAGCAGCCACAGGGTAATAAATTGCAGCTGGGAGGTGACTTCCAAAAAGGCAGTTCTACCATGACATACATCTATTCCTAAAAAGCCCCAAATACAGATGTGAAATAGGAACTGTGGCAGCATCAAGTCTGAATGCTAAATCACTCAGGTCGACCTATTTTTTGGGAGGAAAGCTATGGCAAACCTAGGCAACATATTAAAAAGCAGAGACAAAGGCCCATACAGTCAAAGCTATGGTTTTCCAAATAGTAATGTATGTGTCAGGGTTCCAAATAGCATCCAAAAGTAAATCAGAGTCCAAGGCAAAGTATTGCTCAAGATTCCAATTTATTAAGAGAGCCATGTTGGCACATCTGGGAAAACCCAAATCTGAAGCTACTCGGTTTTCCCCACCCAGTTGAAAGTTCAAGATCTTGCCCCCACACCCAAGTCCATCCCATGGTCCACTCTCCCATGCCACGCTGGCAGCTTCCACCCATCCAGTTCCGGTCAGGTGCAGAGGCAAAGGATGACCTTGGCTTTCTAGAAAATCTTTTTTTAATTTTTTAATGTTTTATTTAAAACAAACACAATCCTTCTTTACATGCTGTAGAAAGTGTATCAGTTGGTTACAAAAAGACTTTCGTGCATCTCTTCCACAGTCAACAAACATACTTCATATTAACTCAAGAATTTTAACTCAAATATTTAAACATGTCACCATCATCATATCTCCATTTTCATTTGACTATAATAAAATTCATCATAAAATATACCAAAGTTTAATACATAACCACATTCTGGCCTTTCAATTACTATTTCTATAATCCTCCACTAACACTAAATCCTTATGTCTTATTCTAGCTAAACATCCATAATATTTAATAACAAAATTTTCTAATCCTCCTTTCCAAATCACTGTTTACAATTTACATACAGTTTCCTTATGTTATACCCATATCTATATATACGTTGTTATTCTTATCCCTCCTTTATTTGACTATATCCTGTATCATAACATTTTGCCCCTAATAATCAAAACTTTAACTGTATCTAACTTAGTTCTTTTTTATTAACTTTTATGTATAATCCAAAGGGATTTCTAATCTTCCTTTCATGGGTACCATTCCATATTCATATCTAATCATACTCATCATAACACTACACATTGTATACATCAGTGTTTCTCAACCTTGGCTACTTGAAGATGTCTGGACTTCAACTCCCAGAATTCCCCAGCCAGCAAATGAATTCTGGGAGTTGAAGTCCAGACATCTTCAAGTGGCCAAGGTTGAGAAACACTGCATTAATAACATTATCAATTATTTATTTAAACTATATCTATTGTCAATAAATTTCACTAAGTTTAACTAGTTTTAAATTATATTCTTCCATCTATCAACCTGTATCTTTCCAATAGCAAAACAGACTCATATCTTTTGCCATTTGTGGTGCCAGTCCTCTAATCATCTCCTTGATCAACTTTGTATGGACTCCTCTTAGCAATTCCTTGTTTATAAGATCTCTCATGTAATATTGATGCCCTTCTTCTGTTTCCTTAATCAGCATATCTTTGATTGTCAGTAGTGTTATCCATGCTATTGCTAATGAGATTTCTCTCTTTAAATCCATAGATTCTTTGTTTTTTTCTTCTTCTGTGTCTTGTCCTATGGGATAAATTTCCCCTCCCTTTAATTCCTCTTTCAGTATTCCACTCTTTCCATTTTCAGAGACCGGCCAATCACCATAAATATCAGCAAATTTAATCTCTTTATATTCATTTTCCACTTCAATTTTTTGAGTTTTAACCACCACATTTTGCATTTGATAAACATCTTCAACTTCTTCATCATATTTTACTGTTATGTGCTCTAAGTCTTCCAACTTCTTGTCTATCCTTTCATATATATTTGATAATTTCTGTATTTCTGAAAATGTCTTTTGCAAGCTCAAGGTTTCTGTTTGCTTTTGAAATTCTGCCATTCTTTCCAGCTAACAAACACAGCTGCTCTAGCTTGGAAGGTTAAAAAAATTAAACATAGAATCACAAAAATGTTTGTTTTCACTTTTCTCTGGTTAGAGATATACTTCAAAGGGACATCTGTGTGCTTCCCTTCTTATCATTTTCTATAACCAAGCAGTAAGACCTTACAGTGCCAAGCCAAAACAATCAGCAAAGAAAAAAAATGTTCCATTTCCAATACACAAACTCCAATAAACAAACCCTCCAGCCTCTGAGGAGCAGTGTTACCGTTGCAAATATTATTTCTTTTGTATCTTTTTTGTGTTTCAAGTTAAAAAAAGAGTCCAATCTATAAATGAGTTTTAAAAAACCCACAGCAAAGAAAGAGGAAAACTTTAGTCCATAGATTGCAGAGAATAATAAAAGAAAAAATAGAAGAAGAAAGCTTAATCCATCTGTTTCAAAAGACTTGCATAAATTCCATCCATGAAGATAGCATTTAAAAAGTAAGATAACCACTGTCGAAAACCATTCCAAATTTAATTCCGCCGCTTAATTCTTCTGTTCTCCAATTTGAATTAATTTTAAGTTTTTTATAGGCAGTCTCTTTTTAAAACAGTAAAAGTTCCTCACCAGCTGGAAACATTTTCTCTTTCTGTATCCTTCTATTTGGAGCCGCCCTGACTTCGTCAACCTTGGCTGGATTTTTTGTCGCCGGCTTGAAGAACTTCTCTTGCTTCTATCAGGGATTTTGTGATGTCCCTGAGGTCAGCAAGATGTATTCTTCCTGTTCACCTTCTCTGCGGGATGGTTTAGGTCCAATTGGACCACCCAACAGCAAAAGTATTGGCTGCAGTCTCGGAGCATCGAGACCGCACATCCATATCATCGCAATATTGGCTCCTCCTCGGCTTTCTAGAAATTTTTTTGTTATGGCTACATAGTATATAACTCCTTACAATCCCCCTCTCAACTGTCCCACAATAGGAAATGCATAGCAGAATAAGAAAAAGTGTTGCAGGCCAAAGATCCAAAAGGAAAGATGGCTGCAGGCCTGACAGTATAGCTGTGAGAGTTGGGTCATAAGGAAGGCTGAGCGCCAAAGAATTGATGTTTTCACATTGTGATGTTGAAAGTCCCTTGGACTTCAAGGAGACCCAATCAGTCAATCCTAAAGCAAATGAAACCTGGCTATTCTTTGGAAAGACAGATAGTAAACTGATGCTCAAATCCTTTGGCACTCAAATGAGAAGAGAGGACTCCTTGGAGAAGACCCTGATGTCTTCAGTCTTTCTGAAGAGAAGGACAGCAGAGGATGAGATGGTTAGATAGTTTCATCGATGCGATGAACATGAATTTGGGTAAATTCTGGGAGACAGCAGAGAACAGGCATGCTGTGGTCCATGGACTCGTGAAGAGTCAGACACAACTTAGCAACTCAACAACAACTGCCTATATATCTTCAGACGTTGGAACTATATGTATCTCCCAAATTCCAAATTTGGAACTGCCTCGAAAGGAACAACCTTCTGCTTAGCAGAACTGTGAACAAGCAGTTTGGAAACTTGAACCCTCTTGCAAAATAAAATAAAAAAATCCTGAATATTAGAAAAGTGGTCCAGGTAGAAGCTTGAGGCTACTTATGGTTAAAAGTCAAAAGTGGACTTCAGTCTTAATTCATTCCTTCTGGAGACGGTTGAAATGGGCAATCTGGTGATCCCCAAAACAGTATCACATTCTCAAGTTTATGCAGAGTAAATCTGGCACAAGAACAGGTTTAGTACATGAACATAAGATTAACCTTTAAGTTAATTCTGAAAAGGCTAATGAGCAGATCTTAGGAACCACTTGCTCGCTTCCCAGAGGGCAATCTAGAAAAATCATTATTTTAAGCAGCTTAGTGAGTGTGTATGGCATTACTCAGCATGTTCTGTAAGACTTACACTGGCACCCCTGCAGTGTTGAAAATCTAGTGATTCAGGCTAGTGCGAGCGGGTTCCAAGTAGCACACTTCTGTTCTTCTAACTCGCTCAGCTTCCAAATGAGAAAAGGAAACCATCCAAATTTTTGTCCTATGTATTGTTTGGGGACTCCTCCCCAAATTTTAACAAAGGCACATATAGCAATTCCCCAGGATTACACAGTCTATCCTTCATTTTCTGAAGCTCTTGTGGGAACTACAGATTACCTCCAGAAGCTGAGAGATTTTTGGGACTCAACCGGGAATTACGATGGGTTCTACAGATGGCAAAATCTCATTTTAAAGAGGGAAAGAAGGGGAGAAAAGAACACAAAAGCCGAGGCTTTTTGCTGCTTTCATGCTTGATAGATGACAGATAGAAATGATAATAGCAGGTTGGTCAATTGATGAATACACAGGCAAGGCAACCAGGTTGTCTCAGGTTGGCTGAGCAACACTCAGCACTTAGATTTGCTGGTGCTATCAAGAGCTGTCTCGGCAGGTGGTAACTCTCTGTGTCTGGATGTAGAAGCTGAGTGGGGTCTGGCATCACCAGTTCTTAGATGAGGATCCAGGGCAATAGACTACACTACATATCTCAAAAATATTACTGGGAGAAGGCAACGGCATGCTAGTTATCTGCCACTGCCAAGAAAAGTACAAGGGTTCAAAAATTCACTAGGAGTCAAGAGCAAATTAATGGGGATTTAATAGAGCAGAGCAGAATAGAATAACAGAGTTGGAAGGGACCTTGGAGGTCTTCTAGTCTGACCTGGTGCTTAGGCAGGAAACCCTACACCACTTCAGACAAATGGGTATCCAACATCTTCTTTAAAACTTCCAGTGTTGGAACATTCAGAACTTCTGGAGGCAAGCTGTTCCACTGATTCATTGTTCTAACTGTCAGGAAATTTCTCCTCGGTTCTAAGTTGCTTCTTCTCTCCTTGATTAGTTCCCATCCATTGCTTCTTGCTCTACCCTCAGGTGCTTTGAAGAATAGTTTGACTCCCTCTTCTTTGTGGCAACCCCTGAGATATTGGAAGACTGCTATCATGTCTCCCCTAGTCCTTCTTTTCATTAAACTAGACATACCCAGTTCCTGCAACCGTTCTTAATATGTTTTAACCTCCAGTCCCCTAATTATCTTTGTTGCTCTTCTCTGCATTCTTTCTAGAGTCTCCACATCTTTTTTACACCGTGGCAACCAAAACTGGATGCAGAATTGGCAAGTGTGGCCTTGTCAAGGCATTATAAAGTGGTATTAACACTTCACGTGATCTTGATTCTATCCTTCTGTTGATGCAGCCTAGAACTGTGTTGGCTTTTTGGCAGCTGCTGCACACTGCTGGCTCATATTTAAATGTTCCTAATAGGTTTCCATAAGACAAATGCCACAACAAAGAGCGCACAACACCTGCGCCCCACCAGATGACACTGGAGGGAATCTCTTCCTCATTCAATCTTTGGGATCGGTTGAAATGACCAGAGGCAGACAGTTTTGGAAAACATCCAACCCTAACCAATGTCAGGAAAGGTTTTTTAAGTGGTAATCAGTACCTTGAATTGGTCCTGGAAACCTATTAGGAGCTAGTAAGACTCATGCTACTTGGGTGTGCCATGAGACAGTCATACCTTTTAACGAAAAGAAAGACTAAAGGTGATTATCATAGCAGTGCTCCAATATTTGAGGGGCTGCCACAAAGAAGAGGGAGTCATGCTATTCTCCAAAGCACCTGAGGGCAGGACAAGAAGCAATGGGTGGAAACTAATCGAGGAGAGAAGCAAGCTAGAATGAAGGAGAAATTTCCTGAAAGAACAATGAATCAGTGGAACAACTTGCCTCCAGAGGTTGTGAATGCTCTAACACTGGAATTTTTAAAGAAGAGATTGGACAACCATTTGTCTGAAATGGTATACTATAACGTTTCCTGCCTAAGCAGGGGGTTGGACTAGAAGATCTCCAAGGTCCCTTCCAATTTTGTTATTCTGTAACTATTTGCACCACTTCATTCTGAAACATTTCCATCTTCTGAAAGGTCTTCAAGCACAGCCCCAGGTAGAGCACATTGTGACAGTCCAAAGAGAAGGCGATCAAGGCAAAATCTAGGAATTGGGCGTGGTTATTGCACAAAATGGATTTGTGTAAAGGCCTTCCTCGTCACATCTTCCACCTGCTCTTCAAGCAAGAGTTTATCTAATTCTGCATCCAGATTGAGTTGAAGAATTAAATAGCTGACTCAGGGGGTTTGTTTTCCTAATTCCTAATTAGCTGGCAATTCAAATTTAATCACACTTTCGAATAAGATTTTGGCTGATTCACCCAGCCCTCCTTAGCCACATCTGTAAATATAAGAAATTTCTAAGCTTCTTGTCATCCTGTCTTCCAAACAAGATGTAGCCATTTTAGTTTCTTATTGCACAATATTCCAAAACTCCCTCCCCCTCAGTATTTCGACACCCGACTTCCAGCCAAGCATGTGACCCTTGTGAGAAAATTTACCACTTAGAACAATGGTTAAGTTAAGCTGAGGTGACAGTTACTCAAAGCCACAGTATCATCATTCCAGCTATTGCATTCCAGTCCAGAATAGAGTGGGTTTTGGAAGATTTTTTTCCCTTTATCCCTAAAATCATGACTTTTTATTTTACACAAGGAAAAGTTTTAAGAGATTGAAGAAAACAACACAGAGAAAAAAATGAGTAAACCATGAGCTTTTACTCCAAAGAGCTTTTCTGAAAGTTTCTCTTTCAGCCACAATACTTTACAGGCTACCAAAAATGCAAACTTCTGCAAATTTAAGAATTCACACAAAGATGACAAATGCCTCAGCCTAACTGTGTCAACCAACCACAAGTCCTGTATATCTACAATTACTTTTCCTTCCATCCTGAAATAGCAGAGCAGAAGGAACGGAAAAAGCAAGAACCGTTGTCGCCAACACTGAATGTCTTCAAGCAGACGCCAATCATTTTAGGGAATTTCTCCTAAAACCCTTTCACCCCACCCCATCCCCCAACTCTTAATTCAGAAGCATCCACAAAAGAAAGTAAGACCAACCTAAACCACAAGGACCACATGCCTATATATTAGGAACCAAGCTAACCATAATGGAAACGTAATATTATTTTTCTAAACAGAAGAACATTCCAAAGTCATTACTGGCCATGATGGGGTGACCTAGAATATTGGGGGCTCGGTCTAGAATTTGGATCCATATTGTGGAGCTAAACATACATTTCCCAGTCCTAACCTTAGTTAGTTAGCCCAGAGAAGATGAAGAGAAATTACTGTCCTCTATGCAAAAGTAGGAGGCAGCTAGTCTCATGGATCTTAGATCAGATATAGCTCATCCAATGTCTTTGTCTATTGCGCAATGGGAAGGGCTGGTCATACTTATGTCCCATCTACTGTAGGTTCTCTGAGGATTTAACAAAAACAAGAACTTGTCCATTGTGTTCAAGACTCAATCCAAAAAGCATTTTCTGTTAGTTGCTGCAGGTATATCCATGAATGCAAACGCTCTTACCTTCTGGAAAAAGTCTTCTCCACTTTTCCCCTTTCCTTCAGCAGCAGCTGAAAATAAAAATGGCACACAATTAATCAGATCTACTGCAACATCCTTGTTCTTGTTTACTAACCCCTCTAAGGCAATCGTGGAACATCTCGGTGGGGAGTTTCCCAAAGCAGACTGTTCTGCCAATGAAAATAAATGTTGATGCCGAAATGCACGATTGAACTGAATTATTAAAAGTTTGTGAAATAGCCTAGCATAAAAACTTTTTCATGTAAATGACTAGAAGACCTTGGTCAATTTGACATTAATTCAAATTTAGAGAACCCCTTTCCTCTTTCATTTTGATGAGGACCCTTGTCATTTTCTGAGGAGATGAAATAGGCTAAAGAGCAACCAGCTCTCCATTTCACAGGATCTCAATTTCACTGGATCAGCACCAAATTTTTCTCACTGTCCCTTTTTCAGGTTTTGGAGGTGATTCATACATGTTTATACTGCTTCCAGTGGAAAGGGTCCCAAAGCGGTTTACAAGTATAAAGTACATTATAAGCCATATCGTAAAAACATTACATAAATCCTAGATCTGTGACGGTGAACCTATGGCACACGTGCCCAAAGTGGCACATGGAGCCATCACCTATTCCTCTTCTGGGTTTCTGGTGCGCATGTGTGCACAACGATCAGCTAGCCTTTGTGTGTGCAGCAGTGCCGGTAACTAGAAGAGCTGGTCTTCCATTTTCCAATGTGGCCAGCTGATCGTTGAGAGTGCATGCGTGCCAGTAAATGGCACGCTGGCCAATGCACATGCATGCGCTGAAAACCGGAAGTTCATGTCCCGGTGTGCGCATGTCCCCTGGACAGCTCATCTTCCAGGTTGCGGGTCAGACAAGCGCACTCCCTTTTTGGTACTCAGTGCTGAAAAGGTTCACCATCGCTGTCTAGATGGTAATAAGAGAAAAGCGTAAACAGAAGCCATTTTTCTTCCTCCAAATGCACAAAAAATATTCAGTTAGAAGCTACTACCATGGATGTCTCAGGGTCAAGGAAGAGCCATCCAGAAGTTGACTGCTCCCACAGAGAAAGGCTGGCCCGCAGAGGCCACAAGATGGCACCCAGTGGTTTTGAGCACAACCAAACCATCCATCCATTCCTAACAGATGATCCTTGCCTTCTCTATTACATTAAATCAGCCGTTTTAAAAGTACGGCTCGCATTTCTTCCACTGTTTTTAACCTTTCCAGCTTCACAATGAATCCAAAGAACTACTTTAATTGCTTAGTTGCATGCTGTGACATCCAATTTTTTCTCCCCCCCCCCCAACAGCATAAAAACAACCACCTAAGACATCAAAGTCTCTTTTCTCAGCCATGGACATTTTGTTCAGTATCCTTGAGCTGGGAACCATCTTCAACCCAGAGGAAGTTCTGATTCGTTCTCCGGAATCTCATTTAGAGACCTGATACGATCTAATGTTTTTCTTTGACTTTCACCACTGAGCTTCCTTCTGAGAATAAACCAACTCTGTCTGCAATGCATATTCAGGAGTATCCAGTTACGGATCACTTGCATAACGTTATTCTTCCACAAAAAGAACATTTCCAAAAGGCAGCCCTCCATCACCTCGTCCTGAAAGTGAAATTAAAACTAAGCACAACGGCACTGGGTTTCTGTGAAATGACATTGTTGTGATTTTCAGTCCCTGGTACTTAAGCTAATAAGAGGTTAGGAGGCTCTAATTTCTTTCCATGTGGGAAACTCAGTTTTTGCCAGACTGAAAGAAAAAAATTATAATAAACAAAATGCTGTTTTGAGTAGCATGGTGCCCTTGCACATTCCCACAGGACCAAGAGGTCTCCTTGACCCACTGTCTTTGGACATCTAAAAATCAACTGATTTTTAGAAAACAAAGTGGTAGTGCTGGAGGGGGAACTGATCTGTTGCATAGCGCATTGTCTACCTCCCTACTCATCCTCCTTCCTAAGAATAGCTCAGAGTCCCATAATGTCTCTTGGAGAAATGGATGCCTGCAGCGCAGGTACACTGGGGACAGGTGAAATTATTTTTCTGCTTGCTCAGAAAAGGGGGGAAACTGGCCAGCAGAAGAGTTACTAAGAGGTAGAAAGGATAGAAAGATCAGGGAACATGGGGTGGGGGGGGGATCTTTGTCTCTTGTTATGGCTCTCAAAGCAACCAGAAATGGACAACCAGAAAATGGATGAAAAGTGGATTATTAAAGGGAATAAGATGAACTAAGAAAAAACAGTTAGAAAAGGAGGAAGGGAAAGAAGAGATATATTAGTAGAACAAAATGAAATATGTTAACACTGTTAATGATATCTAGCTAAATAAGATGTGATGGAATTATATTTATATTAATATTGTTAATTGTGGATAATAAAGTAAAAGGATTATATGAAAATTGAATTTGAGGATATATACCATCTATAGAAAATAGAGTAACGGAAAATGAAATGATAATTTTGATTTACTTCTGAAGGGACAAAAAATGATGTTGCTTATGTGTTAAGAAAAAATTAAGTTTAAGATGGAAATATGGGAAGAAAATAATACGGCTGAAATTAGGAATGGTATGATGAAAAATGAATTATGTATATGAGATAATGTAAAAGGGGGAAAACCTGAACAATACTTTGTTTAGAAAAAGAATTTACAATTTGTAACAAAAAATAAAAAACTTTATTTGCAAAAAAAAGCAACCATTCTGTGAATGTGTGTGCATACTCACAAACACACAACTGAGACACCCACACAAAGAGAGAGCAACTGTTTTACAAAAGAGCCACAAATTTGGAGAGGGACTGTATTGCACATCTTAAAACTGAAAAACCAAACTTAAAAAAAAAAACTTCTCATAAGTAAACAGCAACTTCAGTTTTTTTTAAATCCCAACAGGGGAGAAGTTAGCAAACCAGAAGAGTGCTGGATAAATAGTGGGGTTTTCTGGGCAGTGATACTGACTCTTAGAGGGCTGGAGAAACTGGGTGTTTTCTAACCTCAAAAGGTATTCTTGTCTTCCAAAATACACTCCTGGATTCCACAAAGAGGTAATTGGAAACCTAATTTCTTTAGAAGGAAACCAGCATGGAGTTAATAACCACAATAACATAGATATGGGGGACTGACACCAAAGTACCCAATGTTCAGTACCTATTAACCTGTAACTCATTGTTCATTTATCTAAGGATAGTTGAGTTGACCACATTTAGAGAGCCAAGTGATCAACTAAAGTCTCAGCTAGCAAGTTGGGATCAAAGTTCAAATCATTAGGGGTGACATGAAATAAGTCTTCACAAAGAAGAGGGGGTCAACTTATTTTCCAAGGCACCCGAGGGTAGGACAAGAAGCAATGGATGGAAACTCATCAAAGATAGAAGCAACTTAGAAGGAAGGAAGAAATTTCCTGACAGTTAGAAAAATTAATCAGTGGAATGACCTGTCTCCAGAAGTTGCAGGTGCTCAATCACTGGAAGTTTTTAAGACAAGACTGGCAACCATTTGTCTGAAATGGTAGAAGGTCTCCTGCTTGAGCAGATGGTTGGAATAGAGGACCTCCAAGGTTCTTTCCAACTCTGGTACTCTGTGTGAAGAACCTTCAAAATACTATAGAGGTGTTAGGTTTCCCAATTTAAAAAGAAATTTTTTAAAAAGAAAGAGGAATAAAGGTTGTTGATTCTATATAAACATAAGATCATATGATCATCTATATGGTGGCCTGCAGCCATTTTTAACTAAAACATCCCTCAACTCTGGCCATCTTGGCTCATGACAGCAGTCAGAATTGGATTGGCAGAGGATAGCAGAAAAATGTTTTCCTAATTATTATTATTTATTTTATTTATTAAATTTATTTGCCTCCCATCTTATTTTGAAGTATCTCTGGGTGGCTTAACAGCATAAAAATATTAAAATAATCAAAAATAAAGATTCCTAACACAATGAAATGGAAGGACAATCAAAATAAAATAATAGTTACAAGATTTTTTTTGGGGGGGGGGGAAGGTGGAGATTGGCTCTTATTAATCAACCAGTATGACACTCTCCCATTGGGCTCCAAGCCATCTGGTACTTGTTCTGTTCATCACAGAGAAGGTCTTTAAATCTGGGTAAGAAGGAAGGAAGTTGACAACATGGATGTATTTCAGTCTAATATATCTGGCTCTGACTGATGGATCCTCACCAAGGACCAAACCAGTGGTGGGATTCAAGTAATTTAACAACCGGTTCTCTGCCCTAATGACCATCTGGATAGGTGAGGCTTGCTGGTCATGTGACTGGGTGGGTGTGGCCAACTCAAGGTCACTCAGGTCGAAGGACGCTTCGCCTTAGCTGTTCCAATGTAATGAGGGTTAACCGGAGAGGCAGTTTCTGTAAGCAGGTCAATAAAGATGAGGCTAGAAATAACACTAGAATGTTTCCTTCCTGCCTTCCTTACAGGATTAGCCCCATAAAGTGGTGGGGGGAAAACAAAAGGAGATTTCTTCTAACAATCGGTTCTCTGAACTACTTAGAAAGTTACCAACCGGTTCTCATGAATAGGTGCGAACTGGCTGAATCCCACCACTGGACCAAACTGGAAACCAACAAATTCTTTTGTTGGTTCTCCTTGTTGGCTAGAGCAGGGGTGTCAAATTCAAGGCCCAGGGACTGGATCCGGCCCACAGGGTGCTTAGATCTGGCCTGTGGGGCCACCCTGGAAACAACAAAGAAGCAGCCCATGGTGCCTCTGCCAGCAAAAACAGAGTTCACTTTTTCCTGGCAGAGGGTTGCAGGCGGCCAGTGCAACTGAAACAGAGTTTGGGAGCCCATTTTCACTGGTAGAGCTCTCGGGCCACATGCAGGCACCACGACACAAGTGATGTTGAGCTGGCCACGCCCACCCTGGCCCCCAAGGTCAAACACAACCTTGATGTGGCCCTCAATGAAATTGTGTTGGACACCCCTGGTGTAGAGCATCTTCCAAAAGGAGGACATCAAACCTGGTGTTTTTAGTTAGATTTTGGGTGCAGCCCTCATCCAAGATGCCATAAATGAATTCTCTTGAAGGTTCCCCTCATTAGAAAACAGTTTTTGGGAAATCTGGGGTGCTTTCTTGCTTCATTAAACTAGCTGATACAAAGCTTTGGCCTCCTTAAAGTGGTTTGCTTGCATGAGAAGAGAAGATTTCTGTGTAATGAACAGAACCTCCCCAAAGAATTCACAAGTTAGCAACATCTGACCTAACTAATGGGCAGAGGGGCTTTTTTCTCACGTAATGAAAATATACAGGCTCCGGTTAACTTCTGAAATTTAATAGACTGAACCTTTTCCCACTACAATATTTATAAAGATTATCAGACCATTTATATAAAAAAGAAAAGTACTCCATTCTATATAAATTACAGGTGCGTTCAAAACTGTATCTATTTCCACTCAAATATATATTTCAAGCAATTTTCATTTCAGCTTCGCTCTGGTGGGTTATCATGCCGGCTTGCATTTCATATTTTTCCCACTTGTAGCCAATGCAGGGCTGCAAATGTTCCGTCCAAAACTAACAGCACAAAGTTGAAACAGGTGTTAACGATTATAGTATCCATGAACTTCGAAAATTTGTCCACTATAAACATGAGCAAAGCACTACTGAACATCCCTGAGACTGAATTTAAGCAAATTATTCTTAAAATTCTAAATAGATGCTATTGCAATTCAAGTTTAAGGCAGGCACTTCTGGAATATCTCCAAGAAAAGAAAGGGCTTATAAAACTATGTAAACTTTTGTGTCAAGGCAGAAATTCATTTAGTGACCATTTGAAGCTACAACAGCACTGAAAAATATGAGTTATGAATGTTTCTCACACTTATGACCCTTAACCCCATGATCACATGATCAAAGTCAAGATGCTTGCTGACTCATATTTTCAACAGTTGAAGTTTCCAGGGGTCATGTGATCCCTTTTTGTGGCCATCCAACAAGCAAAGTCAATGGGGAAGCTAGATTCAATTAACAACCATAGTAGTAACTTAATAACTGCAGTGATTTACTTAACAACTGTGGCAAGCAAGATTGTAAAATGGGCAAAACTCAACAAATGTCTCATTTGGGCTGAGTTGTGGTCTTAAATCAAGGACTACCTATAATCAAGTCTATCCCCAAACATTTCAACAATGCTGATGCTAGCTAAACAAGTCGGTAGCTTTGCATCCTGCCAGGACTCATCAGTCTCTGTCTCTGTCTCTCTCTGTCTGTCTCTCTCTCCCTCCCTCTCTCTCTGTACATAACTATGGAACGCCTTGAGCAATTTCAAACAAACTTCGTGCACAGATGACTTACTCTCTGGAAAATAATATTGTGGGGGCAAGGCACCCCTAAAATGTCTCGGGGTGTGTGTTCTGTTAAGATACAGCCTGTTGTGCCTTAAAATGGCTTCTACTGCACTGCCGTAAAATGGCTTCTACTGCACTGCCGTAAAATGGCTTCTACTGCACTGCCGTAAAATGGCTTCTACAGTACAGCGCAGTGGAGTTGCCGTGGTAACAGCTTCACAGTACTTCACAAGGGGGCGCCCTCTGGTAAGGTGGAAAATCCAACATTAGAAATTACGTTTGATCTGGACATTTTCACCTATAAATAAATGCCTGAGCAATCCTCAGCTCAGCTAGTAGACAATAAAACCATTCAACGATGAAATCTCTTTCAAGGTGAGCTCAATTCCTAGGACTTCTCAGGAGGAGCCATCCTATTTTCCTGGCAAAAGTGAAGAAATATTTGCTACTGCCTTCTTTCATGACTTGTTTTTAAACTTTCCAGAGTAGCTTGCAACCCCTGGGATTCCCTGGTGTTCTCCCATCCAAACACTAACCAGGTCCAGCTCTGCTTAGCTTCTCAAGATCAGCCAAAGTCAACCAGGAGCTGCCACCCAGATGGGCAGGTTAATGTTTAAGAGGGCTACATTCCTCTTCATTCCGCAGGCTTCCATTTGTGGTTTTGTATTTTAATTCTGTCCTTTCATCTCCCATAATTTTTCAGATTCTCTTTAGCTTGTCTAAAACTTGACTTTGGTATCATGCCAGTGTCCATGTTGGACAAAAGCTAAAGATTCAGAGATTGGAGCCAAATATATTTGAAATCTAAATTATCGTGCAGAACATATTAACATAGCCTATCGAAACCAAAGAATCACTCTTCAAAGGAGCATTTATGGTATCAAAATCTGTCTTTGGTAGCAGGGAACTGAAGTCATTGCTGATGCAACATCAAAGCAAGAGAAATTGTTACCGTTTATTTTTGCAGCTGTCTGGACAGAGACATTTTAAAAAGCAAGTTGTGAATTCTTGCAAAAGAGGCAATACACCCCCGCCCCCCTGTAATAGACATGGTTGGAGAAATCTTGATTCTAGGAACCTGAAATAAAAATTGGCAGAAGAGAAAAGCATGCAGATTTCAAGATTAATTTTTTTAATATAAAAAACCTATGTCTTTTTAGGTTGGTGGAGTCTTCAGTTCCTCAAATTAAAAGATGCAAAGCACCATCTCACTTGTTAAGTACCAACCTCTTTGCAAGCACACCCAAAAACAGCAGAGGTTTCCTGAGTTGACAGTCCCACAGGGAAGAAAACTAGCAGAGATTTGGCATGGCTTGTAGACTTCCCGTATCTTACAAGGGTTGTAGACAGGACATGGTATCCACTGAGCCAATTTTTAAAAATTTGCAAACGATGCACAAGTACAAGGTCCCTTCCAACTCTGTTACTGTTTACCGTTTGTTCAAACTGGCACAATTTAAAAAAGCCCCTCCTCATAACCTCTAAAATAAACATTTATGTTTCAATGCTTTTTTCGTTATAGAGGACTATCAGAATTAATTTAGGGCAGTGATGGCTAAACTTTTTGTTGTTGGATGCCAAAAATGCGAGGGCACGTGCATGATAGCACGCATGCATGCCAGCACCAATAATGCAAAGCATGCTCCCACAAGTGCATGCACACACAACCCCCACCCCACCCATGTGCGCTGCACTACTCGCCTCCAGGCTGAGCTTGGTATTTCCTCAAGGGGCTGGGGGAGGCCGTTTTTACCCTTCCCAGGCTCCAGGAAAGTCTCCGGAGCCTGGGGAGGGTGAAAAACGGATGCATTGGGCCAACTGGAAGTTCGGAAATGATCCGTTTCCAGCTTTCCGAGAGCCTCCGGGGGGCAGGGGGAGTCTGTTTTCACCCTGCCCAGGCTCCAGAAACTTTCCTGAAGCCTGGGGAGGGCAAAAAGTGCCTTCCTCGGCTCTCTGGAAGGCCGAAAATCAGTTGGCCAGTGCGCACATGTGTGCTGGAGCGTGCCATCTGTGGCACGCATGCCATAGGTTCACCATCACAGATGTAGGGCTTTATGCATCTGCCTAACATAAATTAAACCGTGAACAAGGCAACGGGCTTCCTAGATTCATGCAGAGTTCCTGAAGGCCTCCTTTCCATGCTCTCCAATCCCTCCCAACTGCCACCGCTGGAAAATTAACAGCACCATTTCCTGCCACTTTGTGGTCTACACATGAAGCCTTCTCCAAAGAAAGAGGGTAAAAGTTCAGTCTTCATCCATGTATCAACCTTCTCCTTCACTGCCTGTCTCCTCCCTAACCCCTCCAAGATTGACTGAAAGTCTGAAGAAACATTTCATTTTGGGAAAACCTTCCATGCCAGTATAATTGCTAAGACAAACAATGTAGACAAAACCCTCCTTCCTTGCATGCTCACCCTCATGGCAAGAGAAGAGAAGCTTTCAAAAGCCACAAACCAGAGTTGGGATCCATAACTCTTTCTTGGGAGAATTTGCTTACCAGGGGGATTTTAAATATGTATGAAAACAAGTCTGAGTCTTCTTAATATAGAATGCTACCAGATGAAGAAGCAAAAAGAAAAAAAATGAAAATAAAGCTACAATTTTATTCTACTTGGAAAAGAAAATTCTAGCACAGTGTCAGCAAACCTTTTCAGCACCAAGTGCCGAAACGGGCATGCGCACGGGTATGGGGGAGCACCAGAAACTGGAAGAGCAGTTCCCCGGCTCCTGGGAAGATGAGCTTCTGGTTTCCGCATGTGCATGCGTGCCAGTCACCTGCTCTTCCCGTTTCTGGCACTCACTGTGTGTGACGACCAGCTGACTGACAGGCAAGCGCGTGCCAGAAACTGGAAGCTCAGCTTCCCTGGGTACGCATGCACACCAGGGAACTGCTTCTCCAGTTTCCTGCACTCCCACATGCACAAAGACCAGCTGGCTGGCACCCTGGCCAGAACCCAGAAGAGCAATGGGCAACAACTGGAGTGCCCAGAGAGATGGCTCTGTATGCCACTTCTGGCATGCATGCCATAGGTTCGCCTTCACAGGTCTAGCATTACAGATGTATTATGCTTGTCTGTATGACTAAAGAAGGCACCCAGGATACCGAAATCCTCTTTTGTTTTTAAAATTATTGTTTGATGTTTACCCTTCTTATGCTGCTCTGTGACCGCAAGAAAGATTTGATTGACTGGGATCCAATCTAATCCAATTGGGAATCCAATGAATTAACTGGTTAACTGATGTCCCTCATGGGATAATACAAATTAGAAACGCCACCCTTGATTTTCAAAAATATGGCAGGTGAGACCTTCAATATTTATTGCCTTCAATGTCTGAAAGCAGCTCTAACACGTTGAGAAGGACAGCTGTTTTCCATAACTGCCAAAACCCTTATTGGAAAAGGGCAGAGAATTATCCTGACACCAATCTTAGATTTGAGGCACTTACTACTCTTAGTACTTTTCAGTTCCATTCAGTTGCCCAGATTCCACCGCAAAAGGGATTATGGGGTCATTAAAAGAGGAGGAGGAGGAGGAGAGATCAAATTTGATGTGGGCCTTCTGGTCTAAGACTTGATTTTGTCATCAGGCCTAAGTCCCTGATATTAGCGGTATTGCAGGCTACTAAATATTATAAAATAAATATTTTTATGGTATTTACATTACACATAATCCTCAATTTACAACAGTCCATTTAGTGGCCATTCAAAGTGACAATAACACTGAAAAAAGGAACTTATAACCATTTTTCACACTTATGACCGTTGCATCATCCCTGTAGTCGCGTCACTAAAATTCAAATGCTCGGCAAGTGGTTCATATTTATGACAGTTGCAGTGTCCTGGGGTCTCTTGATCCCCTTTTGCAACCTTCTGGCAAGCAAAGTCAATGGGGAATCCAGATTCACTTAACGACCATGTAACTAACTTTAACAAATACGATGGTTCACTTAACAACGGTGGCAAGAAAACTCACTTAGCAAATGTTTCACTTAGCAACATAAATTTCGGGCTCAACTGTGGTCATAAATCAATGACTACCTATATTTACCATTTTGGTTATTGCTTTTATTCCATTTTTTTTATTCATCAGCTGCCCAGAGCTACGTTTATGAGATGGCCAGGTGAATTTGTAATATAATAGGATATTAATATAAGAAAATAAATAAATCCAACTGCCCATGTCCATCATGCATTTCTGAGCAAATTGAAAGTAGCTCCTTATTGATTGATGTAAGTTTTCTTCTTCTTACAATGGCCATACATTTAACCTAGAGGGCCCCAAAGTTGTGCAACTTTAAGACTTGTGGACTTCAACTCCCACAATTCTCCAGCCAGCTATGCTATGCTGGCTAGAGAATTGTGGGAGTTGAAGTCCACAAGTCTTAAAGTTGCCAAGTTTGAAGACCTCTGATTTAACCATTAAAACACTGGGCAGCAAACATTTTTCATAATACACAATATGTATTCATTTATAAAATCAAGGGAAGCAAAAATCTCATGGCCAACATATCCACCCACCCACATGCCAAATCTCTGTTTACATCCCAGCCCCACACTCTTTACCACAAGACAAGCATCACTCTGGCATTAAATTTAAGAAGATGTATGGATCAAAATGATCTAATTATTCACCTCGACATGGCACAATTACTGCAAAATTTGTCCTCAGTACTTTCATACACTCAAAGCATTTCATTTTCTAGCTTTAATTCTGCCAGGGTGGCTAAAGGTCATTTAAACAAACTATGAAATTATAACTTTTTGAACACATATCATTAAAAAAAATGGACACAGCTCAAAGATATATTCTACTTACGTTAGCTTATTGACAATTTTTCCATATTATATCCATAGTTTTATACATCTTTCTTTTACAAACTAACAATTATTGACATTCGTAAACTTCCCTCTTATTTCTACCTCTTGTCTCTATCCATTCATAAAATGTATTCCATGTCCTGTAATATTTTGAGTCTTCTTTATCTTTAATTTTTAAGGTTAACCTATCCATTTTAGCACAATCCCAAATTTTCCTAATTGTATCATCATGGGGTGGGGTGTTTGCATTTTTCCAATATTTAGCATATACGATTCTTACTGCTGTCAATATATATAACACTAAGTACTGTGTTTTCCCGAAATTACGACATGTCCTGATAATAAGGCCATGCCATATTTTCCTGTGGGCAAAAATATATGCCCTCCCCCAATAATAAGCCCCCTGGACAAACCCCCCCCCTCCAGCCAGGCAGAGTGCCACTCACCAACCTAGCAATATCCCAAAGGAACAAAGCCGCAGGAGCCGGGGGGAGGGGGGCAAAGGCGCTCACATTGCTTGACACCTTTGGGATACCACTAGGGTGGTGGGTGGCGCTGTGCCCAGCTGGAGCAGGGAGTTGCCAGGTAACTGCTCCCATGAGCAGCTACCCAGCAACGTTCCTTTCCAGCCAGGCAGAGCGCCACTCACCAACCCAGTAATATCCCAAAGGCGCTAAGCCACGTAGCGCTCTGGTGGGACAGAGAGTCTTCCCGCAGCCAGCCCACAGCCATAGAGCGTAGTCCCAGAGCAGCAGTGGATCTCTGGAGTTTGGAAGCCGGTTATGCGCAGAGCATGGCGGCGGTGGCAGGGCTGTGGCAACGGCAGCAGGGCCACGGCTGCGCCCTGGCCCAGCCCTTCAGGCAGAGCTGGGCATGGTGAGGTTGGGAGGCACGTAAGCTGGAGGCAGAAAAAGTGCTCGCGCAACCTCTCTTGTCACGCGGCTTAACGCCTTTGGAATATTACTGGGTCAGTGAGTGGCGCTCTGCCCGGCTAGAAAGAGGGGTTGCCGGGTGGCTGCTCATGAGCATGGTCACCTCATGGCGGCAACCCCAAACCAATAAGCCCCCCCCCAATAATAAGGCCCATGCAAAAATTGGGGGGTTTCAAAAGAAAATAAGACCCTGTCTTATTTTGGGGAAAACATGGTATATGGTTGCTTTGTCATAACTTTCCGACAGTATAACTAAAAGGCACGTTTCTGGTTTGAACTCAATATGTTGTTCGGTTATCATTTCTCTCAGTAATTCCTTGCTTTCTTACATGTCCACCACATGTGGTAGTATGTTCCTGGAATCTGGTTACATTTCCAGCATTTGGTGGAGGAATTCCTATACATTGCAGGTGGCAATGCCACCTATAAAACATTTTGTAGAAGTTTTCTTTACAGGCTACACCCATTGTCAGTTTGTAGTTTCTCTCTAAAAAATTTAACCATTTTTCTAATTCTATATTGTATCTGAAATTCTTTGCCCAGGCAATCATCGTTTCTTTAACTATCTCACATTTTTCTCTTGACCTTCCATAATATCAAAATTCAGAAAAAGACTTCTACAAATTCATCAAATATTTGTTTTCCACAAAGCAAATGTATAAATCAGTCTGATACACAGTAGCCAGGGATGAAATAATATTCTGCAGCATTTCCCAAAACTGAAACCAGTAGTAGGTGGAATACTAAGGGCATTTCCCCCCCACCCCCTCACAGCTAAAGGCAAAGAACATTTCATTTCCATGCAAGCATGAAAATGCTGAGCAGCAAATGATTAACTACTACAAATCTAGTCAAACAAATTAGAAGGGCATAAAACCATGGCTGCTTCATTGGCTGACTTTCTTTGAAAAGACCATCAAGATTTTTTTGTCACCCAACTGGACGAAATATGAAGCAATCTGTACTTCACAAATTTGGACTTACACAGATTGTGTCAGCCGTTCAAAAAGATCAAGTTGATCCTAGGCTCAAATACATGGGTTAACCTGGAAAGGCAGGCAGATATACTGTAAGTGGTCCTTTACCAAGATCCTTGCCCATTGAAATAACTTTTGAAGGCAAACTTGGGGCTTCAGCAGATAAGAATAGTGATCCTTCAAGACACATGTCCATGAACAAAATGATTGTGGAGAAGTTATTAAAGAACCAGGTTCAACCAGCTGACATGTCCAGCCTTAGGAAGAGATCACCTGCCCTGCCTAGGTAGAGGTGATTCTGGAGTGAAGGAGTACTGGAGGACTGTGATCAAGGATGGAAACTTCCATAGAAGTTTCATTAGAAGTGGTGTGTATGTTCTGTTGTTTAAATAAAATACACTTTTCTGTTTTTAACAAGAATACCTCACTAGTTTGCTAACTAAGGTATTTGTCTATGGAGATTCTCAGTCATCCAGGTCATAGATGTCCCACAGGTGCTTTTTCAAGAGACAACTGGACTTTGTTTTTCCTTGAAAACTTTTTGCTTCTCATCCAAGAAGTTTCTTCAGAACTGAACGTCAGGCCTGGGAGGGGATTGCGTAGTTACATACTACGTAGCCGTAACAACATTCTTTCTAGAAAGCCAAGGTCATCTTTTGCCTCTGCACCTGACTGGAACTGGATGGGTAGAAACTGCCAGCAAGGCAGTGGAAGATTGGACCATGTGATGGACTTATGGGTGTGGGGGCAAGATCTTGAACTTTCAACTGGGTGGGGAAAACTGGAAAGCTTTGAGAGTCGGATTTTCCCAGATGTGCCAACATGGCTCTCTTAATAAACTAGAACTTAGAGAGGGCTGAAAGCCCTATGAAGCAGTATATAAGTCTAATTAATAAATAAATAATAAATAAACTTTGAGCAATACTTTGCCTTGGATTCTGATTTAATTTTGGATGCTATTTGGAACCCTGACACTGAGAAAGGAACTTTCTTCAAGGAAGAACATAGAAAGTCCAATTGCCTCTTGGAAAAGCACCTTTGGAATAACCAAGATATCCCTGCTAACAAGCTACACAGTCACTTGAACAAAACCTTTATCACCCATCCTCTTCTCAAGAAGACTGCTGATATCTTGTAATCTCAGACACCAAGGTACACCCACATTACACCTATCCTCCGCGAGCTGCACTGGCTACCTATTAGTCTCCGAATCCACTTCAAGGTGCTGGTCGCTACCTATAAAGCCCTACATGGCATCGGACCTGGGTACCTGAGAGACCGCCTCCTGCCGATTACCTCTCTCAGACCAATTAGATCGCACAGGTTGGGTCTCCTCCGGATTCCATCTGCCAGCCAATGTCGGCTGGCGACTCCCTGGGGGAGGGCCTTCTCTGTTGCAGCTCCAGCCCTCTGGAACGAGCTCCCTGTTGAGATCCGGACCCTTACTACCCTCCCGACCTTCCGCAAAGCCACCAAGTCCTGGCTGTTCCAGCAGGCTGGGGGGAGCTGAGAAGCATCTACCTCCACAGAAATTGTGAATGTTGGTTTTGTTTTTAATATGTTGTCTTTGTCTCGTTCCCCCCTTTCCCTTGTCTTTTGTGAGCCGCCCGGAGTCCTCCGGGAGTGGGCGGCATACAAGACAAATAAATAAATAAATAAATAAATAAAATTTCCCATTGAATATCCCTCTAGCCAAATATTCCCCATGTATTTCAAGGCTTTTGCTCAAAAGTCTCTTGAGAAACGGCCTGTTCTTTTCACAGAAACACAGGAATTGTACTAATTTGGAAGGAATGCTAGGGCCCTTACAGGAAAAGGCAGCCCTTTTTTAAAAAACAAAACAAAACAAAACAAAATCTCATCCATCCTGGATATTACTACACACGTTTTCTGCCAGTGTGGATTCTTTAGAAAAACAGTTAAATAAAAACAGCCCCATTCACTTAGCAAAAAAGTGCTTCTAAGTCTTCTAACTTCTGTCTCATTTATTCCTTAGCAGGTCAGCTGTGAGTTGCTGTTGGGCACCTGGGCATTCCTTAAGAAACAATAAGAGATGGAGTCCTCTTTGAAGTGAAATATGGCCCTTACTTGTATAGGTAAAGGTTCTCCTCATACCTGCAGGCTAGTCGTTCCTGACTCTAGGGGGCAGTGCTCATCTCAGATTCAAAGCCGAAGAGCCAGCCCTGTCCAAAGATGTCTCTGACTAAATGCCGAAGGTGCATGGAATGTTGTTACCTTCTCACCAAAGGTGTTTCCTATTTTTCTACTTCCATTTTTTACGTGCTTTCAAACTGCTAGGTTGGCAGAAGCTAGGACAAGTAACGGAAGCTCACTCGGTTACGTGGCGCTAGGTATTCGAACCATCAAACTGCCAACCTTTCTGATCAACAAGCTCAGTGTCTTAGCCACTGAGCGTGTTCCTGGCATAGTTACCACTAATACATTTTCTCTACACTGTGAGCTTCTGCTGCAGAGACAAATTCCTTGTGTGTTCAATCACACTTGGCCAATAAAGTATCCTATCCTATCCTATCCTATCCTACATTTTCTCTCAATTTTGGACTTTTCAGTTTATTTAGTAATGTGACTTAGTAAAATGGGGGAGACTACAAATAGGATCAGCATTGATGGTCATACTCAGGAACAAAAATAAAAATAAACTTTATTGTCCAACTTAGTACAGTTTATTGTAAGTTTGCATTTCTTTAAAATGACTCATGTAACAAACTTGCTGTTGATAAACTAATGTTTCCACTTGGATACTATATTGACCTTTTCCCTTGGAGATAATTGTAGAGAAGGCACTCAGCTTTGGCTCTGTTAAGTATTGGCTAAAATCAAACTGCATTAGGAATACAATATAAATCAACCGTACGAGACATTCTCTTGGCTAGACTGGCTGGTTGTCTTCTTAATCACTCCAGGTTGTTATTTGGTTGTTATCAGGAGCCTTTTTTAAAAAATAAAATTACTATTATTTCAATTTCTGGAACCCTTTCTCGGGTGAAAGCAAACCTCAGGGTTTTTTTTTTTTTTCATTCAAGTTGAGGGTTGAACGCCGCCTTCTGCTGTCCCACCTCAGGAATCCTGGTGTTTTAAAGCTTTTTGAGCAATAAGGCTCACTTTTCTAGCAATCACACATCAAAGGAGGTCAGGAGGTTAAAATGGCAGCAGAGATGGTGTGATTAAACCATCATGATACTTATAAAAGCAGGCAGAGTTTTGATCACACTAATATGGCCCCATCTGGACTTTCTGTTAGCCACACCCTATAGATCTGGTCAAGTCCACGAATCCTACACACTCGGACACAAAAGAGAAGCTGCATAGCTCAGGCTAGAGTTGTTCAACCTTTTGAAATTCCTGACAGCAAGTTCCAGTAACGTGAACAATAATGTCACACAAGAGGGCAACTGCATTCTGATTAAAGATACATCTTAGGAGACTTCACAATGGTATATGCCAGGGGTCCCCAAACTTTTTGAACAGGGGGATGATTCATGGTCCCTCACACTGTTGGGGGGGAGGGGGCTGACCAGCTGTGTGGGCATGGCTAAGTGGACATGTGACTGGGTGGGCGTGGTCAATTTAGCACTCCATTTTGCCTTTGTTCTTGCTGTACTTGCTTATCCCAAGGAATCTATTTACTTAAGACCACCCCAAAGGGAAAAAGAGCACAGACTTTCTTGCCACTTGCCTAACTTCATTACAACAGCAGCTTCAGGCTCCTTAAAATAGGCCATTAAAAAAAGAATAAAGCGAACAGGATTTCCTTCAAAATAACTCCTGATCATACGTTTCAGATGACCACGCAATAAACCAGACTGAGAACTGCACCAGTTAAGACTACAACTAAAACCTCCAAGATGGGCATTGAGAGACATTGGAAGCAGGCGGAAGAAGGCGAGAATCAACAATGGTGAATCAAGGAGGGAGAATGGTCCCTGACTGTTGGGGGCAGGACTATAGTTTGAAAAAACATTTCTATGAACACTCCACATATCTTCATTTGTATTGCCAAAATACATGAAATAATACAATATTTAAAATGAAAAACAATTTTAAGCAACATAAATATACTACTAATTCAATGGGAAGTGGGCCTGTTCATTTGGGATTAAAGGGCTAAAGGTCTTTTAAGCCTGAAGGAAAATTCACAAACTGATTTGCTTTTTGCCACACTTGTGCATGTGTATACACACATGAATACCTACCAAAATTGTTCAGCAACCAATTTGGTGGGTGTACTTTATATATGGGAAGAATCAAAGCAGTGGGTGAATTCTCTTTTAGGCATTATACTGCGGTGGCATTTAAATTAGTGTTAGACAATTTCAGCTGATTTTGAAAAAACCTAGGAGATGTGGAGACATGTTCCCCTGTCCCCCCACCCACTAACCCACTCACTCATTCACCCACCCACCCACTCACTCACTCACTCACTCACCCACCCACCCACTCACTTTTAAAGTGCTACTTTAAAAGCAGCCCCTTCCCTACTCACCCACTCGCTCTGGATCATATGGCTGCGAAAACCATCTGAAAGGCTGCTTTTAAAGTGTTTTTTAAAGACTTTTAAAACATTACTTTACAAGCTGCTTTACAAGCTGGCACCCTCCCCCACTCCTACTCGCCCACCAGCCCTGGATCACATGGCTGTGAAAAAATCTGAAAATCTGTTTTTAAAGACTTTTAATGGATCACATGGTTGTGAAAAACATCTGAAAAGGCTGTTTTTAAAGACTTTTAAAGCACTTCTTTACAAGCTGGCAGCTGCTTTTCATCCCACCACTCCATGGGCCAATACTTTGCATTGGCAGACTGTATCTGGCCCATGGGCCGTACTTTGAAGATGCCTAGTATACACAGTGGAAAGACCTCCTAATATCTACCTGCTGATATACACCTAAGGCCTCATCTTGCCCCCAATAAAGTTATCTGAAGATGTTCAAGGTTAATCCTAAAACATACTTGGAGGTTATGCTGGCCTATTAACTCTTCTTTCTATAATGTGGCAAAAATAGTATCTCCCGAGGCCTAACTTATGCAACCTTTATGCAAATAAGCATATGAATTCTATTTTCCTTCCATTACTTGGTAGGCAAACAGCCTTGACACTTTGGGAGAGGAAAACTAACCTTTCTGTCTAAAAATTGGCATTCAACTTATTTTACCTTCATATCCTAAAATGCACAGGTTTGATGTAGGTGTAACCAATTAACCCTTCCATCAAAATAGCAATAGCAATAGTATTTAAGACTTACATACCACTTTACAGTGCTTTACAGCCCTCTCTAAGTGGTTTACAGAGTCAGCCTATTTCCCCCAACAATTTGGATCCTCATTTTACCCACCTTGAAGGATGGAAGGCTGAGTCAACCTTGAGTCTGGTGGGGTTTGAACTGGTAAATTGCAGGCAGCTGGCAGTCAGCAGAAGTAGCCTGAAGTACTGCACTCTAACCACCGCACCACTGAGGCTCTACTCATGGTACCATTTTGTTCTGGTTAATTGTCTTTTTAAAAAAAAATAAAGATTGTTGGAAGAACCAGATAAGGGATTACATTGTAGTTAAGAGGAAAGCAGAGTCATCTTCAGTTCTGGTGCAACCAATTTCATCCAGTTTTCTTTCTCCCCCAATTATCAATCTGTACCCCCATAGATCAGGGTGGGAGAAAAGAAAGGATCCTTCACCAGCTAAGAAACCAACAGTTTTCGGTCTTGCTCCCGTTTCAAATTGTGCTTGTATCAATTTATTCTGTACACACATTAATCAAAGAGTCTTTGGCTGTTTCACAGCTGGGTAATCTCTGGTCATCCTAAGACTTATGTAACCTTAAGACCTGGTGATTTTTAGTGATTTTTTTTAGTGATTTTATTGAAATTTGTAGGCCGCCCTTTTCCCTGAGGGGACTCAGGGCGGCTCACATAAAATCGGGGAAGGGGAGATACAGACAATAACAAAGACACATATAATAAAAGCAGTAACCAACATGCATTCATCATTCGGGGGGGGGGCAACTATCTTCATCCCCAGGCCTGACGGGCTAGCCAGTTCTTCAAGGCTGCGCGGAAGGCCTGGACGGTGGTGAGGGTACGAATCTCCACGGGGAGTTCGTTCCAAAGGGTCGGGGCGACTACTGAGAAGGCCCTCCTCCTTGTAGTTGCCAGCCGACACTGGCTGGCCGATGGAATACGGAGGAGGCCCAATCTGTGTGATCTTATTGGTCGCAGGGAGGTAATTGGCAGAAGGCGGTCTCTCAAGTATCCAGATCCACTACCATGTAGGGCTTTATGGGTGATTAACAGCACCTTGAAGCGCATCCGGAAGTCGACAGGTAGCCAGCGCAGCTCGCGGAGGATAGGTGTAATGTGGGTGAACCGCGGTGCACCCACTATCGCTCGCGCGGCTGCGTTCTGCACTAGCTGAAGACGCCGGATGCTCTTCAAGGGCAGCCCCATGTAGAGCACATTGCAGTATTCCAGCCTAGAGGTCACGAGGGCCCGAGTGACTGTTGTGAGTGCCTCCCGATTCAGGTAGGGTCGCAACTGGCGCACCAGGCGTACCTGGGCGAATGCCCCCCTAGCCACAGCCGTCAAATGGTGGTCGAATGATAGCTGTGGATCTAGGAGGACTCCCAAGTTGCGGACCCTCTCTGAGGGGTATAAAGTTTGGCCCCCCAGCCTGAGAGATGGAATATTGGTGGAATCCTTGGGAGGGAAACACAACAGCCACTCGGTCTTTTCTGGGTTGAGCACAAGCTTGTTAGCCCTCATCCAGTCCATAACCGCCTCCAGACCCCGGCTCATCACGTCTGCCGCTTCATTGAGTTGGCACGGGGCGGACAGATACAATTGAGTATCGTCCGCATATTGATGGTATCTAATCCCGTGCCTGCGGATGATCTCTCCCAGCGGTTTCATGTAGATGTTGAATAGTAGGGGGGATAAGACCGAGCCCTGAGGCACCCCATATGTTAGGGGCCTAGGGGACGATCTCTGCCCCCCCACTAACACCGACTGCGACCTGTCCGAGAGGTAGGAAGAGAACCACCGCAACACGGTGCCTCCCACCCCCACCTCCCGCAGTCGTCGCAGAAGGATACCATGGTCGATGGTATCGAAAGCCGCTGAGAGGTCAAGGAGAACCAGGATGGAGGAATGTCCTCCATCTCTGGCTCTCCATAGATCATCAGTCAATGCGACCAAAGCGGTTTCAGTGCTGTAACCGGGTCTGAAGCCTGACTGGAAGGGGTCGAGATAGTTTGCTTCCTCCAAGGACCGCTGGAGCTGAAAGGCCACCACCTTCTCAACAACCTTCCCAAGGAAGGTTGCCAGAGTTTTCTTGTTTTTCTTCTTGAAATTTAGGGAAACTTTTTTTTCTTATGTGTCATATGTATTTTGGATTGGGAGACTGAAGGGAGAAACTGTTATATAAAATAGTGGGAGCTTTTCATGGGAATGAATCCCCAGAGAAGAGTAAATTCCCACACAAAGCACAAAACCTGCCACAGGAAATTCATTCTACCTGTTAACTTTTCACCTGTCAAAATCCCTTCACCTCAAGCCTGCTTCCAGGACTGCGTTGCCCAGACCAATTGCCATTTTAACATAAAAAAACATTTCATCTTACTGTTCAATCCTGCCTCCTTTCTACATTTACAGCACATGGAGAAAAGAGGAAATAGATTGTTAGGGATTTTTGTGCGTTTTTCTCTAATTCTAGAAGGCATGCAAGAGACATTTTGTGGCGGGTGAAGGGCCAGAAGAGGCAAACTTTCTGACTCTAGCACAGCAGTAGAAGAGGTTAGTGGTATGGAATTCTTGTTAGCTCAGAAATTCTTGGACTAAAGATAAAATAAAACAAAATGAAACAAAAATGTGGAGCATCTGGATTACTTTTCTAGATATTGTATTAAAATGTGGCTTTTTTTCCCACTGACTTGAAGGGAAATGGGGAAAAACTAGAATACCTCTGTGTTTATTGTAGCAAAATTAGCAGTGAACGTTTAATAGTAGATAAAAAGACCATGTAAGAACACGGTCAAAACCCTCCTTAAATGTCTGTGGAATAATCAGAATTTGCTCTTCAGCCTTCAAACCCAAATTATCCTAAGGATTCTACACTTGATTTCTTTTTTTTAATTTTCTTTCTTTCTGACTGCGTCACCCAAAGTGACTCATTTTGCCTTATGAGACACAAAACTGCCTGGGAAGAACATTTTCAGTGAGTTTTTCCTTAAATTACATGTTAAGATGCATTGTGTAACATTCAACTTTTTAAAACAGAGGCATTTTTAGGAGTTTTCAGCAAATGTGGGACGATGCGTGGAAAGACTAAAGCTGTGTTGCAAATTGTGCCTGGAGAACTCGGGGGATAAGGAACTGCAAATCCTGATGAAGCCATTCAGCCTTAGAGGATCTTAAAGGAGGATCTTGGGCGACCACTAGTGGCAAGCAAGCCTGCTGATAATATAGCTCTCCCTGACTTAAAGATAAGAATAACTAAAATCACTCATAATTATGCTACTTTTATGCTATTTCCTCCTTAGCATTGTAGGAAGTTAGCACCCCCGCTCCCAGAAGAATGAAATATTATAGGAAATATTAAAAAGGCAGAATATTATATTTCCCTGGATGAGAAAAGGAGAAACATGTTTTAAAGACAAAGCAGCTTCCTGCACCACCACCACCCCCATTCAGCTCCAGGGTGATGGGATTAAGACATAGCCCTCAGGACATGATAGGATTAGCCCTCTACCCATCTCAGTACATGACACCTGGGAAGATTACATCATCCAGCAAGACTCAATCAAGCCTGAGACTCAAGATAGCCCCATGGGAGTCTGACAACAAAATCAGAATACAAGCTCAAATTCAAAAGCCCAGAGAGGGTATAAAACCAGGGCATTCTCAGCATCTCTTGTCTTTTCCCCCCAAGGACCTCAAACTATGTGTTCCTCCCCGCCATTAAAAACCATTTTTCCAAGCAGTCTCCATGTTTCCAGTGTCTTCCCCCCTCCCCATTGAAACTGAACCCAGGTAGACATTTCTTCCAACAGCATCAAATTAAAATATACTTCAAAGCACCATCCCTGAACAAGTTTCATTTCTTGTATTCTGGTGTTCTTCAACCTAACATATGTGGATTTCAATTCCCAGAATTCCAAAGCCAGCATGGGAAATTCTGGGAGTTGAGGTCCATGTGTCTTAAAATTGCCAACGTTGCAGAACATTGCCCCATACAGTAAGTTGAACAGTCAAACTTGTCTTCCCTACTCCTCCTCTTTAAATAGCCATTTATTATTATTTCGGCCAGTAGCAAGAAGGCTCCAGCAGAAGGCTGCTCAGATACATCCTACTCAAGACCAACTCTGTTGACCTCCTGTCCTGTGAAGCTGGCTAGTTTTCAAAATCGCCCAAAGCTGACAATCCAACCCCCAGACCTCAGAAATCTGGGGCTTCAGCCAACTGATTTCTTATTATAGAGAAGCACAATCAAATCAGCTAAGAAGCCAAGAATGTCTTCTAAGTGATGGCAACGGATCCTTTTGATTGCATATCATGAAAGCACCGATTGTCCTCCAATGCAGAAATCCCACCTCCTTTTAGAAGAAGACATGACCAACACTTTACATTGCAGTCATTCACGAGGGTGGTGTTGGAGGAGGGGGCAAGTTGCAGAGGACACTTGGGAATCTTGAGAATAGATCAAAGATGCCAACACAAAATGGTTAACAGGGTATGGACATCTGGTTGTGCGACGGACATTTTTTAGAAGCACACATGGCCCCCGCTACCCTGATGGGATTTCTTTGGACCATATATTTTGCCTTTGGGGATGAGACATCACGTCCAGGGAGCAATTGAAAAACAATTTTATCTGTCTATCTTCCTCCTTGACTTTTAGAAGAATTTCCCACTGTCTCATGGGCAAAAAAAGTAAGACATGTTCCAGTTCCCAAAGAAAGCAGACCTAAGAGAATAAAGGTGGCGGAACATATGTTTTGACTAATAATAATAAGAGTAGAAGGCCTTGACAGGCGCCAAGGGCACAGAGCCAGAATACACAGTGGTGTCCTCAGAGGCTATTCTGCCAACCCCAACTCTTGAGTTCTTGCTAGTATGACTCCATGTTTTCTCTTAATTAAGAGACTCCCTTGAACTGAGCTGGAAGACTTACATATACACTTACAGTACTTTATTACTACACCTCCATGTAGTTTTCTTGGGGGGGAAGGGGTTGGAGGTTGGAATTGTAGAAATAGTTTGTCACCAGCTACCGATCTTCCATGATATTGTTTCCACATCCCAGTGTAACTGTACCCCTCAATTTCCTGCTGTTCTCCCATCTAAGGACTAATTAGATCTTAGGGTCACTAAGCTATCAGCTGATGTCATCATAGCAGATTCATTAAGAAGTTTGTCTCCCTTGGATGGACCTTAATTCCTGGTGCCTCCTATGTGAGACATTTTCTCTTGCCCAACTAATGCATCAATAGCTGTATCTGATAAAAACCAAATGCCTGATGCGTGGAGTGTGCTAAGGCATTGTTTTATTAAGACCATGCAACCATGGTTACCTAACTTCTGAGTCAACTTCAAAATCATTAAGCCACATCGTATCTTAGCATGAGCTGATGACTCCTCCAAATCCCAGACTGCATATTAAGTGCTACAGATCAACACACTCAGGAACAAGAATTTCCTGAAAGATATTTATTGCTAGCAGGATAATGTTACAGAATCTTGAAATCATGTCAAAGCAGTTCTCCAGATCAGCTAATTCCCAACAAAGTGACCCAGTCCTTTTCAGGTTTTCCCTTCTTCCCTGGATACTGAGATGTTAAGCTCTTTCCTGGAATAGTCCTTCTCCCTCCTCCATGCCTCATGTTCTGTTAGACAGTTCCACGTTCTGTTAGACACTGCCAAAGCATCAGGCATGGTTGGAGATCAATCCCCTAATAGTAAAACCTCCCTTGTTTGATTCAGACATCCTGGCGGATTCTAGAGTTATCAAAACTTGTTGTGGCCCACCAGTGGTTAGTGGAGCCGGCTGCAGACTCAGACAGTGAGAAAGTTGGGGAGGAACATGGGCCAGTCCTGGAGTCTGGGTTAGGATTAGGGTTAGGGTGACTGGCCCCTCCCATAGGGAATAAAGAGGAGCAAAAGGGGAGGGGAGTTCAATTAGTTCAATTCATTAGGGTGAAGATCTGTCCCTGACTTCTTGCCAAGTAATTGCTGCTACAGCGTGGCGTTTGGAAGATATTGGCCTGGCAAGTCTCCAAGCCTGATAAAGGTCTGTAGTTGTGGAATCTCATGAAAGACTGTTTGCTGGGATTTTTCTGGAGAGGAATTCCATTTAACTTAAATAAAAGAGATTTTATTGGGGTGAGGAATCTGCTTCATGATCTTGGGAAGCCTACATCAGAACAAAACCAGGAAACGGAAGAAGCAACTGAGCCATACCAAAAAAAAAAAAAACTCAAGAAGGAATACCAAAGACTTGATTCATGCAATCAGGTGGTGCAAAATGCTTTGACTTTCAATGAAACATCATGTGTCTCCTGACTACAGTATTTGGGGCATTCAGAAATAAATGGCCAAGAAGATATTCCCCTTTTTTTAAAAAAAAAAAATCAAAATATTCAGAAAGCGCAATGGGAAAGATGGGTTAGCAACTCATTCTGTCCTCCAAGGGTTGATTGAATAACCCAGAGAGTTTACTTAAAGACGTTAAGAAGATATTTCACTGTTTGCTCAGACACTTACATAGCTTGGACTAAGGATGATGCCAGACTTCTATTCTCATTATTTCTTGGATGCACTTTGTTTTCAAAAAAGAAAATAAACTTTGAAAAGACATCTGCAATTCAGATGACAGATAACACAAGCTGTCTCTCTCTCTCCGCCCTCTTTGTGGTCCAGGGGTGAAAGCAAGTTGACCTCACAACGCCATTGTTCCAGTTTTACATTGAGTTCAGGACCCTGGAAGCAATGTATTTGAAGAAAGGCCAGACGGGCACTGTTGAATATTTTCTTATTCTAATGGAACACATCCAAGGCTAAAAATACACGTTTTGTCTTTTGCACACTTCGTGCAAACACAAGCAGCTGTCAAAGAGGCACAAGACCCCCTTGCCCAGGACAATGGAGAACCATCCTCTGCTCTGAACTGGTCTCATACAGGGTACTGTTAGTGATTCAGCAGTATTTAGCAGCCAAATTCCGGACATATAAACTTGAAATGTTCTAGCTGACATCTGCAGCTGTTACAAGGCACGTTTCCAGGATCTGCTCTTGGGACCCATTTCTCATACGTCAAAAAGTGGTAATCGTGCTCTAAAAGCAACACCAGCCATGGTATTTATCAGATGGGATCAGCAAAGAATGAGAGGGATGAGAACAGGTTGTAAATGCCAGTTGAAATATTTGCAACGCCATTAGTTATTATGCAATCACATTTTAATTCAAAGAGTTGGGAGATAATGAAGTCATCCAAAATGAAACAATGCGAGACAAGGAAAATAAAATCCACAAGGCCTCGTTAATATTCCATTTCATTACAAAGGTCAAGAAGGGCCACCAAAATGGAGGTGAACTAACACTGTCTGCATGCTTAAATCCATGTTCCTAGAACAGTTCTCTTACAAGTGTGCATTTGCACAACTATGTATTTTCTCTCAAAACTAATACTTTAAAACACATTGGAATGGTCCAAATTTTGGAAAACTGCTGAATTTCAATAAAAGTTCTACTTTTATAAAATAACAGGCAGAGAAACATCAAAAATGTTTAGAATGGATTCTTATTATCCTTTTAGACCTTTAGATTTTATACTGCAACACCCTCGACAGTATGGAACAGAGTATAAAAACTATACCACAAATATTTCATTATCTTTATCACACACACACACACACACACACACATTTGTACGTTTGTGTGTGTGTGTTCCAACATAACTCTGGAACACCTTGAGCAATTTCAACAAAATTTGGTACATAGATGACTTACTCTCTGGAAAAAAATACTGTGGGAGTAAGACACCCCTAAAACCCCTCGGTGTTTGTGTTCTGTTAAGATACAGCCTGTTGTGCCTTAAAATGGCTTCTACTATGCAGCACAGTGGAGTTGCCAAGGTAGTGGCTTCACAGTACTCCACAAGGGGGCTCCCTCTGGTAAGGGGGAAAATCCAACATTAGAAATTACGTTTGGCTTGGACATTTTCTCCCTATAAATAAATACAAGGGCAAAGCTGGGTTATCAGCTAGTTTATCATAATGTGGGAAATGCTTCGAACTTCTCTTACCCACCATTGGAAGCCAGTTAACACGCTGTGTCTACAACTGCCTGACACCACTTCTCTAATCCGAGGTCCTCAAAAGTGTTAAGACTACATTCCCATGCTGGGATTGACACACAACAAATCTGGAAAGCAGTTTGAAAGCAACCATTGGCAAGGGCTGGAGACCTCCCAACTGAGTGAAGGTTAGGGCAATATGAGAAAAGGAAGTCCCAAAAAGATTGTGGCTTTTAATTAAGAGATAGTAAACTTTCGTTGTGGTATTTCCTTTTGTCATGTGTTCAGGAATCACTGTTGTAAATTCCAGTTTATAAATTCTTGTGGAGGACGAGAATGTTACCCACTAGTTATTTCAAATCACTGAATGGGACATTTCATATAACTTATCTATTAAATCTTTTTTTTAAGTCAAAAAGTATCTACATTATATGTTTCAAGTAGCTACTGAATTCTGTATCAAAGCTTTTTGTTTATTCTTCAGCAGACATGAAACTCCCTTAATGTCTAAACCAGGGGCACAGTATCTTTGGAACATCTCTCAAGAGCAATGAACATTTTTGCTATTATCATATAATGCTTCAATGCACAGTAGGTTAAATTCATGCTTGATTTAACCAGAAATTTTATTTCAGTTTTTCCCCTACCTGGAAATGTCCCATTCTCAACAGGGCAGGGCCAAGAATTTGAGAGATGCTCTAGGGAGCACAAAACTTGCAGGACAGCCTCGAAAACTGTCCTAGATTAGTTAGTTAGTTAGTTAGTTAGTTAGTTAGTTAGTTAGTTAGTTAGTTAGTTAGTTAGTTAATTTTATTGTCATTGCACCTTGTTCAACTAAATTAAATGTGATCTTCAGTGTACAATGACAGTTCAGATTGTGGTTGTTAAGGAATCATGTGCAGTTGTTAAGCACAACATCAGGTGGTGGCTGGTTTCCTCATTGACTTATTGGAAGCTGGCATTGAAGATCACAAGTGGTGATGATGTAACTGTGGGAAGCTGTGACCGTTGTAACTGTGTGTTGTTTGCCAAGTACCCCAATCATGATCCTGTGACTGTGGGGACACTGCGACACCCATAACTTCAAGGACCGGCCATAAGTCTTCTTGTTGAGCCCTGTTGTAACTTCCAATCATTGCTGAACAAGAAGTCATTAAGTGAGGACTACCTGCATAGTCAAAAGCCCTTCCCTGTCTTTCATGGTTGACAAAGCATAATGATACCCCTGATGACAACAATTGGACCAACCACTTGCTGGGCTCCGTAGTGCCCTGCGGTCTCTGGCCTGCTGGCAAAACCATGTCTTCATGCTTTTTGAAAGAATGTCATGGGGGGAACCTTATTATTTCTGCAAGGATGATGTTCCACATATATCACATTACTTGGATATATAGAACAAAAGCTCCTAAAATAAGCATAAGGTAAGGACCGTCCTGCATGGTGTTGAGCTCAGAGACAACTTTTGTTTTCTTTTGGCCTGAAAATAAAGTCAACAGAAGTATACTTCCCCCCCTCCGAAAAAAAAGCAACCAAAAGAGCCATTTTTTCACCCTGTTTATCACAGTACTCCTTATCTTTAACTGCTGCTCATCAACAATTCTTCTATTGTAATTCACTCATTCAACAGTGAGATGGGTGGCATATAAATTTAATCAATCAATCAATCAATCACCACCAACCAACCTCTGCAAACAGCTACACAGATCATTTTTAGTACGGGTTAAATGGTAGTGAATGGATGGTGTCTGGATTGTTATAGCTCATCTATTAAAACTCATTTGGATAACAATATTTAGAATAGAATAGAATAGAATAGAATGAGTTGGAAGGGACCTTGGAGGTCTTCTAGTCCAACCCCCTCCCTAGGCAGGAAACCCTAAACCACTTCAGACTAATGGTTATTCAATCTTCTTAAAAACTTCCAGTGTTGGAGCATTCACAATTTCTGGAGGCAAGTTGTTCCACTGATTAATTGTTTTAGCTGTCGGGAAATTTCTCCTCGGTTCTAAGTTGCTTCTCTCCTTGATTAGTTTTCACCCATTGTTTTTTGTCCTGCCCTCAGGTGCTTTGGAGAATAATTTCTTTAGGCCTACGAAAGAAAACTGAACAGTGTGGCTTAAATTGGCAAAATTCTTGGTCCACAGGGAAACCCAAATTCACCACCAAAAGGACTGGACAAAGACATTTGTGACCTGATGATATTTTGGCTATCATCTTTTTAATTTTAGCTTTAAGCATAAATGTTTTAAAATACCAAGCAAACATTTTGGGATAGACAAATAGACAATCTTTGTTCCACTGGCCTAGTCACAAAATATCTAGCAGCAACTGACCAGGTTCAACAGGAGTAGAAGTTGAGCCATAAAGAGCCTTAGTAACATGGCAATTTTGAGAAATAAAAGCCTGCTGCTCTCATCATAATAGCAGAAAAAGGCTATTGTCTGCACTCAGTTTGAAATAGGTGCTACACATTTTCAGAGAAAGGAGGGTTTTTCAGAATAACAATACTGAATATACAACGCAACAGCAGAGCGAAGTGCATCGAAGTTGCCTGACAGCCAATTCTTCTGAACTGGGAAGCATCCATAAATTAAATGACTCAAGAGCAGTCTGTCCAACTTCCTCGTTATCACCGGGCCATCTGCTGGCTTTGATCAAAAGTCTCCCTTCCTTGCTTACAAGACTCACAGGCAGCCTGTAAGACATTTAGCTAGATCTAGTCCATAGCCAAAGACAAGAGTGGCCAAAACAAGAGAGGAAATAAGATTTTGAGGTTATATACTCAAATGTACCAGCCTACCTAGTTTTCCATGACACTTCAAACTTAATAAGAGTCCATATAAAGCATTTACTTGGAAAATATTTATGTTAAAAAAAATGGACGAGTAAATGAGGTGGCCATTGGCATCTAGCACCAGATTAAAATATTCCTGGTTTTTAGGAATTTCCAAGGCAACTACAAAGCTTTTAGAACCGAGTTTAACTGAGCATGGCTAGTCGATTAAAGAGAAGGACCAGGGGAGACATGATATCCATGTTCCAATATTTGAGGGGGAGAGGGTCACACTATCTTCCAAAGCAGCTGAAGGCCAGACAAGGAATAATGGATGGAAACTCAGAGATTCAACCTGGAACTAATGTTCTTTCATATCTCCCTCCCTCCCTCCCTCCCTCCCTCCCTCCCTCCCTCTCTCTCTCTCTCTCTCACACACACACACACACACACATACACACACACACACACACGAATCACTTTGGTAGCAATGACCAGCTTTTCATATCTTCTTGTTTTATTCAGCACGGATATCACTAAACATCTGGGTGACATATATGCAAATGACATGCAAACTTTATGTAACATTTTGGTTGCAGATCTTGGATTTGCACAATCTGGAATACATCACGATCCCATTTTCCATTTAATTATAAACACTTATCAAGGTATTTGAGCTTGTTTGCATGGACAAGAAACTAGTGTGTTTATTCCCTAAACAGCCAGTTTTTAATAGCCTGTCCACAACAAGCAGTTAACAGGACATATTTTCCAAAGGAAGGTAAAGATTATAATGTAACCGACAAGAATGTGCAGCCCAGTAATACTTAACTTAGACATTTATGCCAAACCAAGATAACCTGCTGTACTACTAAGGAAACACTGAAATTTGAGAAAATAGTATTATTCCAATAGTTAACAAAGGAATGTGCAAACATTTAAAAAATGACTACTGCCACAAATCTATTCCATATATTTATTTTCCCTTAGGAAAGCCTAATCAGCAAATTTGGCTTATGATTTTTTAAAAAAATAGTAACTGAACCCTTTCCTGCTACATCCACATGAAAAATGAAATGCAAATGTTTTTTTTAAAGATCCTTGGGTTCCTGGGGAATCCAAACCTAAAACGTTATATTTCTGCCTGCTAAGCAAAGAGCTTTAAAACGTTTAAGGTGGAAGAGAAAGGAGACTTGGATTCTTTCAGGGGTTTATTACTAGTGAAATTATTTATATAGCATAGAATGAACTTCCTTTGTTGCAAACCTCCCCACTCCAGGAACTTCCTTCTGAAGACTTGCTTAATTTGAATTTGGAAATCCTTCAGTGTCTGCCACAAACCTTTGATCATGATGGCGGAGAGCAAATATTTGAAGACATGCGTTGGTCAACAGCTTTGCAATTTATCACCTTTGGCTGTAAAGGAGTCCCATTGAAATCTGAATTGAGAGGAGGGGAGCCAATCAAAGTACCATTTCTTCCTCAATTTCAAGCAGAGATCGCCCTGGAGGCAATCCCATCAACATGGATTAAGTTTCTTATCTAATCAATTATCAATTGATTTCTAATCAATCTGGAGTTGTTGAGTCATCAAACCCTCTAGCAAAATCGGGAGGTTGTCTAGGCAATATCCAATTTCAGAGGATCTTAATAAGGGTGGCATGCCTGATTCTTAAAGTACAAGTAGTCCTCAACTTGCAACTATTTGTTTAGTGAGCATTTGAAGTTCAACAGCACTGAAAAAAATGAGCTATGACTGTTTTTCACACTTACGACCATTAGAGCATTTCCCCAGGGTCATGTGATCAAAATTTAAAAAAAAGATGCTGGCAACAGGAACGTTTTTAGGATGGTGGCAGAGTCCCAAAGTCACCTGATTCTCCTTTGGCGACCGTCTGACAAACAAAGCCAATGGGGAAATCCAGATTCACTTAATAACGGTGCTACAACTGCAGTGATTTCACTCAACAACGGTAGTGACCAAGGTTGCAAACTGTTGTAAAACTCACTTATTATGTTGCTTAGCAACATAAATGTTAGGCTCAGTTTTTGTTTTGTTTTTTAAAAAGGTTTTGTTTTTTTTCTTTCCATGTACATTCGCAAATATACATTCTCGTACATACAATTAACATTGATCTGTTGACTTCTAGTTTTTATTACCATCTGCTTAAGAATATAAACAACACAGTTGGGATCACTTTCTTGCCACCCCACATCTCCATCTTATTTTGCAACAACCCTGTTCCTTCCTTCTTCCCAACCTCCTTTTCTTCCTCTCCTTCTTCTTTTCTTCTTCCCCTCCCTCTCCCCCACTCTTCCTTCTTTGCCTTTATTTATTTATTATTTATTTATTTATTATTTATTTATTTATTTATTTAGCTTGTATGCCGCCCACTCTCGGAAGACTCAGGGCGGCTTACAAATAAGGCCTTACCCTCTCTCCTTCTCTTATTTCCCTTCCCTTACTTCCTCGGCTTTACCCTTTTTTCCTTTCCGTCCTCTTCCTTACTCCTTCTGTTGTTGAAATTTGGGCTCAGTTGTGGTCGTAAATCGAGGACTACCTGTAGAGCATAAACCACAGTTTGTCTGATCACTGAGAAAGCATCTCTCAGCCCAATGGTTTTTTTTTTTTTTTTACAAACACATCTAGCGGATGAGTAGAGAAACATGGCCCATGCAGCTGGGCAAGGACTCCTCTGCTTCCATATACTCCTTCTCTGTCTTTCATTCCCCCTCTTACTTACTTCTCCAACCTTCTCTAAAAGCTTGCCATCTTCCCCGCTCTTCTTTTTTTTTGTTGTTAAATATTTTTATTTTTTTTAATATCAGTGATCTCCAACCTTGGCAACTTTAAGACCTGAGGAACTCTGGGAGTTGAAGTCCACAAATCTTAAAGTTGCCAAGGTTGGAAACCACTGTATATCACAAATTCTGTTTCTATGTTGAACAGGGTGTCACAGAAAATGGTTAAAAGGAGGAAAGAAAGAGAAGGATTCGTTAATAGAATAGAATAGAATGAAATGTAGTGAATATAGACAAAGATTTATGTTTAATACAATATGAGGGAAATAGATTAAAATTACTATTTGTGGATAACTAATCAAATGAAATGCTTAATATACAAGATTAAATTTGAGGATAATATGATATGAACAATAAAACAGAATAATAGATGGAAATGAGATGTTAAATATGATTAACTTGCAGAGGCAAATAATGATATTGTCAACAGTTTAAAAAGAAATTAAAATTAAGCGGGAGATTGTGGAATGAAGATAAGAGGACTTGAAATGGGAAATGGAAAAAAGAAGTAAAAGGTACTATGTATAATTAGAAGATGTAAAGAGGAGAAAACCTGGACAACACTTTGTTTATGAAGAAGTTTAAGTATGTAACAAAAAATAAATAACTTTGCTTAAAAATGTGATAATATATAAACAAATATGCAATAATAATCATTATTACAACATATATTATTTTCCACTATAGTTTCGATTATCTAACCATCAGAATATTTACTCATGGGTTTTTCTTTCTCATGTAATCCATATTTCACATTAATCCGCTCCTCTAACTACAACATTTGCCATTTAACCATTTGTAGAATAGTTCCTATGTTATAAAATAATCTGAGTCTGCTCTTCTGATGACCTCCCAATTCCTAACATTTCTAGAGTTACCATTATAAGATTCCAGCCTTTCAGGGATGATGGGAACTGGAATCCAAGAGAACTGGAAGAATTCCTGGTTGGAAAAGATTAAAACAGGCAAGGTAATGACCTAATCCTAAGAAGAGTTCACAGAGACCAAAAACACCTATTTGCATAACCAGAAATGCTACAAAACACCATTAGACTCAAAACTGAAGGGCTGCAAAACTGTCCACAACATGTGCAAATCTGCATGTATCAGAGACTGGGGAGGGGGGAGAATAACAATGCCCCAATACACATTCACATTCTTCTTTGTTGTTAATGCAACAGAAGTATTAAAACCAAGGGGGGGGGATAACTATCTTTGCAACACTGAAACAATCTTTCTAGAGACTCTACTAAGTTACTAAAAAGTGAAGAATAAAAGTATGATAACAGGTCCTTGCAACAATGTATAAACAAGCAGCATCTTGCTGAAATAAACTTTCGAGGGACATATTTAGCCACGCTTCTGGCCTTGCTTTAAATACATCCAGAGGTCTTCCCCCCCCCCTTCCCCTAAATATTTTAATATTAGTAAAACTTTGTCCTCTTGCAAGATTCCATTCCCATTACGTAGGAAATAGCACCATGCAGATGGCATCAAGTGGAACAGTCTAATCTTGATTAGAAGTGAAGATTAACTTCATGGAGGAATCAATATAGTGGCAAGGCCGAGGTCTTGGGGGAGGGGGTGGGTACGCATGTATCTGTTGTCAGTGGAGATATTTGGTGTGTTGCTATTTGTGCACAGTTGTATCCTGCTAAAAGTAGGCAGAAGGATGAGTTGATGAATTAACAGTATCTCCAGCTTTTCAAAACAGACAGCCTGGTTGAGGCTCTAGAAAAAGTGCAGAGAAGAGCAACCAGGATGATTAGGGGACTGGAGACTAAAACATATGAAGAATGGTTGCAGGAACTGGGCATGGCTACTCTAGTGAAGAGAAGGATCAGGGGAAACATGATAGTAGTCTTCCAATATTTTAGGGGTTGCCACAGAGAGGAGGGGGTCAAGCTAGTTTCCAAAGCACCTGAAGGCCAGACAAGGAGTAATGGATGGAAATTAACCCAGGAAAGATTCAACCTAGAAATAAGGAGGAACTTTCTGACAGTGAAGAACAATCAACCAATGGAACTAAAGTTGCCTTCGGAACTTGTGGGAGCTTCATCACTTGAGACTTTCAAGAAGAGATTGGACTGCCATTTGTCAGAAATGGTGTAGGGTCTCCTGCTTGAGCTGGGGGAGGGGGTTGGACTAGATGACCTATAAGATCCCTTCCAACTCTGTTAATCTATTAAAAGAGGCAAGTTTAAAAACTTGCAGGCACATCTGCGACCTCACACACTCTGAAAAACTTCTGAATCTGAATCCAATCTGTTGCATAGCCGTAAGATATAATAAATATAATATCAGGCATATCAGGAGACACCATAATATATAGTATTTGCATAAGAAGGGCTATTCATAATATCCAAAGTATCAAATGTGCTACTGTAGCCATATTAGAGATGATGTCTTTACACAATTAACATGTATGGAGTTGCAGGACTGCTAGATTTTCCTAGAGAAACGCAACTAACACATTCATAACTGAAGTCCTCCCCCCCCCCCTTCTTCTTTGGACACATAAACTAAAGCAGAATAAAATACAGATTTCATTGGGTCTTCAGGCAGCTACTCAACTCATTGATAACCTTCCAAACATAGGAAATCTTCCTTCAGAAGTTGTGGGAGCTTCCTCACAGGAAGCTTTCAAGAAGAGGTTGGACTGCCATCTGTCAAAAATGGTGTATGGTCTTCTGCTTGGGCAAAGGGCTTACACTAGATGTCCTACAAGGTCCCTTCCAACTGTATTAATATCTGTAATCTGTAAAAAAAATCAAAACTGAACAGCCCAGAAACATCATTTCCTTCTGCAAAAGTTAACAGGTTTGGGCACCTCCTGCTCCAATGATCACAAAGACTCTCAGTTCATCAAAAAGATTCACATTTTTTTAACAATGCATCATGCTCCCTGCCCTCAACCTAAGATGAAGATGAAAGAGGCTGCAACCAGGAAGAGCATCCAAAGTGGAGTGAAGCCATCAACTAAGATGACCTCTCCCATATCCCAGCTCCTGGTCAGGGAGAAGTTCCTGGTTGAAGCTGGTGAGGGAACCTCCCAGGCACCAATCTATACAACCAGCACCCTTCTTTTTCTGGACTTTCTCCCTCTGAGTTTGAAGTTCTAAGACAGGGGTCAGCAATCCATGGCTCTGGAGCCACATGTGGCTCTTTCATCCCTCTGCTGCAGCTCCCTGTCACCGGTCGGTAAAAGGACACCATGCTAGGAGGAGACTCTATGGTGGGGGAACCAAACTTTTGGTTGGCAGAGGAAAAAGGATGCTGCACTAGGAGGAGGCTCTATGGTAGGGGAATCAGACTTTCGGTCGGCTCCAGAATTGAACGGGGGGCTCCCGGTTAGGACTTTTGTGGCTCTTTGAATGTTTAAAGTTGCCGACCCCTGTTCTAAGTCTTGCAAGCTGGTAGCAAAATGTGCAGCAGGAGTTAGAGGAGGAGTAAGGCACAACCATTGCTAGGCTTACACAGTTGTCTAAGCCCCCCCCCCCAAACATCAGCAGAAGAGAGGTTGTGCTTTTGGCTGGACAGGAAACTGGAGCCCCTTTCAGCCTTTCAGATGGGAAGGAGATCACAGATCACCTGGGATCCCATGTGGTGGTTTGGGAAGAACACAAGCTTTAAAAAAAAATGCTAGAAGACCTTCACAGGGCTGTGAACAACAGCATCATACCTTAACAACCAACAGGACAAAAGAAAAACATAATTTTCCACCAAACCAGCCAAGAGGATTTATTAAGAGGCTCATCTACAGCATCACATTAATCTGTTTCTTAACTTCAACAATGTGCTGAGGTATAGATGCTCAGTGAAGGAGACTTCCGTTGACTAGCAATCTTCGTTTGTGTTGCAACACATAGATAAATCCTCAGGAGGCTTTCTTAATATACCTTTCATGACAATAAATGAGGTGAAATGAGAAGCAGCATCACGCTGGGATTAGTGGGATGAAAACCTCAGCTCTCCAGACATTTAAGCCCCCATCCAAGAACTGGCAGAAGACTCAAAGCATGCAACTCTGCACGGTTTGACTCTTGTTTGCAGACAAATACAAAGACATGCAGACCCAGAAGAGATTGTCCACTGCAGTAACCCAGGCTGTGTGGTGATGGTGCCCCCCCCCGACATTTAAATTCTAGGTCTTCTCACTTTCTGAGTCATGGCAGGAAATGGAGATATGTGGATAGAATAGAATGACTCCTTACATCTGCCAACCCTACACATCCCTTCAAAGTTTACCATGAAGAAACATACTAACATGAATAAAGTAGACCCAGGTTTCATGTCTGATCTCTACATTTTCAGTAACACTTTTTAGTGTTACATGAATGCAGTACCCTCCCCCCCCAAAAAAATTACAAAAATGGAAATCGAAGGGAGAGAGAAAGAATGTAAAACATCCCCTGATCAATAAAGAATACATATCTGTAGCTCAAGGTTGAAATAAGGGGTCCTTGGTGCTCTCTGAGGTTGGTGGCTTTCTTGCAGATGTTTCATTTCCCAAACTAGGTAGCATCATCAGTGCTAGTCAAGCAAGCAAGCTCAGAGAGCACCAAGGAGCCCTCATTCACTGATCAGACAGTGAATGAGTGCTCAACAAGAAGACCTATGGCCAATTTTTGAAGTTGTGGCTGTCACAGTGTCCCTACAGTCCTATCACACAGTTCCAATGGGCACAGCTTCCCACAGTCATATCATCACCACTTGGGATCTTCAATTCCAGCTTCCAATAAGTCAAGTCAATTAGGAAACCAGCCACTCCCTGATGTTGAGCTTAATGACTGCACATGATTCCTTAATAGCCACAACCTGAATTGTCATTGTACACTGAAGATCTCATTTAATTTCATTGTACAAGATGCAATAATAATAATAAAGTAAACTACACTAAGAGAGAAAGGTTAACCACTTCTTAAAACATTAAAAGCTCTCAGAAGATTCTAGGTTCGGCTCCTGGCTGGCTCACCAATATCAACATAAACTAAACGATAAGGTACCTATGTGGGCAATTCCCAGATATGCAATAGAGAACATAAATATAGAACAAAAACAGGATGTAACCATATACAGACAGCTTCTCACTTTAGAAAGAGGTGTATTACAACTAAAACCCTTGAATGTATTAAAAGAGGAAAAAGTAATTCAAACATGGTTTCAGTATGGGCAATTACAGGCCAGATGGAAAAAAGATCAAAAAATTGGTTTTACGCAAAATGAGGATAATCTACTAAAACAAATTAGGGATCAAAGTCAAATGCATATAAAAAGGTTATACAATGTATTAATAGAAATGGATTCGGAAACAGAATTAGTCAAAGATTGTATGATAAAGTGGGCACAAAATTTTGAAGAACCAATAATGTTGGATACATGGGAAAAGATATGGGTAAGAAATGTAAAATTCACACAAGCCCAAAATTTGAGAGAAAACTTTTATAAGATGTTTTATAGATGGCATTTAGATCATAAAAAAATGGCCTGTATGTATCCGAATTTACAACCTAAATGCTGGAGATGTGATTGTGTTGATGCTACATACTACTATATATGGTGGACTTGTAAAAAGGTTAAAGCATTTTGGATAAAAATATGGTGGATTATGCAAAATGTTCTTTAAAAAAGGATAAAGTTTATCCCTCAGTTATTCCTGTTAGGTATAACTACTGATTGTACGGTTATAGAGACTAACTTGATTTTGTATTTAATAACGGCAGCAAGACTGTTGGTGGCGCAATACTGGAAGAAGGAAGATTTGCCTACTATTCAAGAATGGACATTAAAAGTAACAAACTTAGCAGAGATGGCTAAAATATCAGCATATCTCAAGGACCACTCAAATGAAAGATATAAACTGGAGTGGAGAAGATGGATTGATCGGGTGGGTTCGGCTGGGGGAGGGGAGGTATTTGTAAAATATTTTACAATATTTGTAAAAGCCTTTTTTTCCCCAAAAATTTTCAATAAACAAAGCTCTCCTGGTGAAGAAGTTACCTATAAGTTAATAAAGACAGGACAATTTAATAAATAAATATATGAAAGGATGAGCAAACAGCGTCATCAGGCTGAGCATCGGGCAAAAGGAAAGGAAATGAGAATCAACCTCTGGCAAAAAAGGGATCACAGGAAGGGTTGGGGTATCTTTTTGTTTGTCATTTTGGAGTTTGAACCACTTCTTGTCCCGCAGGCTGTTCTTTGAAGAAAATCACAACTCCTTCAAACTACTGTATATACTCGAGTATAAGCCTAGTTTTTCAGCCCACTTTTTGGGCTGAAAAAAGCCGCCTCGGCTTATACTCGAGTCAGTGAAAAATTTGCCCGAAATGGAGGAGAAAAAGGGGCGGGGCCATGCCGCTGGGTGACACTCGTGAATGGCCCAGTGCCCCTGTGAGTTTCCCCTCCCTCTGTGTCAGTTTGCCGCGCAGCGCGCACCGCACCATCCCCCCTCCTCACGTTCTAATGTAATGCAGGGCTGTCTTACGATTCCCCTTCCTCCCCCTCCTGCCGCTCTGCAACGATATCCCACCTCCTCCTTGTTATGGCAAGCAGCCACATAGCGATGTCCCACCTCCTCTGGTACAGTGATCCAATGATAGGAATCACTGTGCCGTGTGTCATAGGAGGCGGGACATCGCTCCCGCGGCTGCACGGGACATCATCATCACAGCGGGACATCAGCATCATGAGGTGAGTGAAGTATTTCATTGAATACACCGCTAGTTTACTGTTTTTCTTTGAAATAAATATTCAAAAACATTATTGGTATCTATTTTTATTTTTGAAATTTACCGGTAGCTGCTGCATTTCCCACCCTAGGCTTATACTCAAGTCAATAACTTTTCCAGTTTTTTGTGGTAAAATTAGGTGCCTCGGCTTATATTCGGGTCGGCCTATACTCGAGTATATACGGTATATTTAAACTTTGGGCCTTGCACCAAGTCCCCTTTTCAGACTTTCCAATTTCAGTCCAAACCTGGGAACCGAAGGGAAGCAGGAGAAGCTGGGGCCAGTGGGGCTGAGAGCAAAGAGGTAGCCCCCACTAGAAAGACATGATTTGGGTACCTGTGGTTGCCCCCAGTTGAGCAAAAGTCAAGGAAAGCCAGGAATGCAAGAGCAGGTCCAGAAGGATCAAAGGAATTGCCCTTCGGCAAGGCAGCCCTTGAGGAAATTCCCATCAGAGCCCAGATTAGGGATCTTATCTAGTCAATCGCTCAATTGATTTCTAACCAACCTGGAGGTCAAGAAACCCTCCAACGTTCCCCTAAACAGAAAGGTTGCCTGGGTGATTTCCAAGTTCAAAGGACCTTAATAAGTATGGCATGACAAAGTATAGAATGAACTGATCACCCAAGAAGCATTCCCAAGACTAATCAGGATGGTTAAAAAAAAAAAAATCTAGAGGATGAATGCAGAAACTCAACCCATGAAGCTTGGTAATCTTCTGTCTTCCCTATGGCCCTTCCCTGCCTTTCATTTCATTCTTGCTTTCTGCTCCAGCCTTCTCTATCTGCTTGCCACCTTCCCTGCTCTTCCGATGACCCTCCCCCTCCTTCCACTTTTATTTCCAAATCAGGTAACAGATTAAGAGAGTTGGAAGGGACCTTATAGGTCATCTAGTCCAACTCCCGCTCAAGCAGGAGACCCTACCCCATTTCACAGATGGCAGTCCAGTCTCTTCTTGAAAGCCTCCAGTGATGAAGCTCCCACAACTTCTGAAGGCAACTTCTGTTCCATTGGTTGATTGTTCTCACTGTCAGAAAGTTCCTCCTTATTTCTAGGTTGAATCTCTCCTTGGTTAGTTTCCATACATTATTCCATCTAAATTACGAATTTGTATTTAATCATGTCTTCTGGAAGCCACCTCATTTTCTTTCATGTGGTCCCAAATATCAAACGCCCCCTTCTAGAGACATGCTTATTTCTACCTTTTGCTGGGATTTTGCTATTAGGACCCAAATCAAAGGAATACATTCACAACAAAACAAAGGTAAATGTTTGAAAAGAGTTTTTAAACACGAAGTAGAGGAAATCCAAATCGAAAGGGCCTATGCTTATATGGATGCAGAAAATGCCCACAAATGTAAATTTTCAAGGAGCTTCAAACTGCCTCCCACTATTCCCCCACCACCACCCTTATAAAGCAACAGTCCGCACATATACAAACATTCAAGAATCACTGCACCCTTTTAGGACTGGAAGGTATCTCCAGATTTAAAGTATAGTAAGGGATGTGAACTTTTTGCTCAGCTGCATGCCAAAAGTCTTGAATCAGTGCAGCAAAATATGAACTGCTTAAAGATTAACCTGCTCCCCAGGAGACCGATTCTAACTGGAAATACATTCCAAACGTGAATCCAGTCATACCAAATGTTTTCTTGTTACCCAGAATCCACCAGGATCCACAATCCAGTATCGCGGCTATGCAGAGTCCGTTAAAATTAAATAGGTCTCTCCAAGCTTGGCAACTTTTAAGACTTGTGGACTTCAATGCCCAGAATTCCCCAATCAGTCATGACCTTTTGTTTTCCCATACTGGCTGGGGAATTCTTGGTGTTGATGTCCACAAGTCTTAAAATTGCCAAGTTTGTAGACCCCTGGAGTAAAGCATCAAGGATGTAGCGTGTGTGTCTATTAAAAGAAAACCTTTTTTTCCCTTTTTATTATCTTGTACTGGACAATCAATGTTCAATATGGATCTGCTTTCCAGCCATATAGATTGACAAGGGCTACAAAATATTCCTCAGATGAGCAATGCAGGTGGATTTACAGATTACAGATTAACAGAGTTGGAAGGGACCTTATAAGTCATCTAGTCCAACCTCTACCCAAGCAGACCCTACACAACATTTCTGAGAATTGGCAGTCCAATCTCTTCTTGAAAGCTTCCAGTGATGAAGCTCCCAGAACTTTTGAAGGCAACTTCTGTTCCATTGGTTGATTGTTCTCACTGTCAGAAAGTTCCTCCTTATTTCTAGGTTGAATCTCTCCTTGGTCAGTTTCCATCCATTATTCCTTGTCTGGCCTTCAGGAGCTTTGGAGAATAGCTTGACCCCCTTCTCTCTGTGACAGCCCCTCAAATATTAGAAGACTGCTATCCTGTCTCCCCTGGTCCTTCTCTTCACTAGACTAGCCATGCCCAGTTCCTGCAACTGTTTATTGTATGTTTTAGCCTCCAGTGCCCTAATCATCCCAGTTGCTCTTCTCTGCACTTTTTCTAGAGTCTCAACAGCTGTTTTATAGCATGGTGACCAAAACTGGATGCAGTATTCTAGGTGTGGTCTTACTAGGGCTTTATAGAGTGGCATTAGTACCTTTAGATAAGGGCCTATCAATTACAGAAACCAGATTTTTAGAATAACATATATAGCTGTCTAAGTAATTCAATACAGCTTCCAAAGGTCTATTTATACAAATAATTGTGCATGTCTGCAGAGCCATAACTCTTATTGTGTGTTAAAAGGTTTATGTATCATAATAATGTAACTATTTTAGAAATCACAATGAAATAAAGAATCATAGTTTCAGGATCACTTATCTCTAGATATTCATCCTGTCCTGGAACACCGACAAACCTGGGGGGCACAAAACTAGAGGTGGCTGGTCTACATAAAGCCAGAAAGTCCATATTGAATGAAGCGGGAAAGTTCTGTAGATCAGCAAAATCCTGACCAGAACATGAGTTTCCTCAACTCCAGTATTTATTTTTCAAAACTATATTTTGATCCTGATTTACATCCCAAACTCTTAAGTTTCTTGTTTGGTCCAGTTTATAAATCAAAACTGATTTTCATTTTTTTTAAAAATTACTTATTCTAAGATTATGCAGTGCACACAAACTATTTCTGATCTGCACATCTACTTCTATGCAAAGCAGTTGAACATATTCCATTCAAACAATTTCCTTCACATTCTAGCAGAAGCAATTTAATTCAAAACAGAACTGAATTTAAGGCATTCCAGTGTAATCATAAGCAGTTATGAGGTCACATTTGCAGCAAATCTTCAACCATTTCCCATCAAGCCCTGAAACCTGCATAATTTTTAAAATCAAGTGGAATGCACCCAATCCAAATGACCTTCCCCTTTGGACAGAATTATCCGTACTGGATGATTTGTCCAAGTCTTATTAATTTTCATGTGCAAAAAAGCCCATTTGCTAATGGAGTGGACAGCAAACAACCCGAATGGGCCTTGCTAAGAAGAAAAGTACAGACGAACTGGCTGCTAAAAATTTAATCTTAAACTCTAGATTCCAAAAGTGGGGCATTTTGCTATTAAGCACTTTTTCAGATGTGCAAAGAGGCATTACAATGTTGATGGCCTTTTGCGGCTGCCTTGCCTGAAGTGTAAATTCTGCAATATCCATTTAATCGTCTGGTCAAACAAGCCTCAGCATGCCCAGTATCCAAAAATAGGAGTCAAACCTTTCTCAACTGAAATCTAAATGGCCAATTTGGATTTAGCCAGGCACTCTCTCCAAGTGACCCTGAAGGAAAGGGTGGCTGGACTTCGAAGAAGATTCTGCTTTAAGATCATATCAGCTTTAATTTCCCAAAATTGAGGCTGGCGCTGCTATTGACATAGATTAGTCTTCCCAGAGTTCCTTTCCTTTTCCAGTGACTCAAAATTCTAGGCTTTTCTTCTTCTTCTGACATTGGATATCTTTTTGGCAACCCCCATAGTGCAGAACCTTGATGATCAGATGGTCTCCCCAGCAAAATGCATAACTCTTGTGGGTTGTGAAGCACAACCTTAATGATTCAAACCCTTAAAACAAAACAAACGCCAGGCACCCCCTCCGACCCAGCCCATTTCCCAAGGAATCTCCCCTCCTCAAGTTGATGAGACAAACATCTGTAGGGATCTTCATATCCACATCTGGGGCAGGATGTATTGGGAACGCTAGACGGGAAGGAAAATTGGGGAAAGGGGGAGGGGAGAGAAGAAAGCAGAAACAGCAACGGGCAAAACGGTCTATTCCACAGGGTGCTCGCTCCGCGGACTATTTCAAGCTCCCTCCGCAGACTCCCGGCTTGTTGGTGGTGGGGGTGAGAGAGGAGGGAAGCCGAATTTGGGGCATCGGTTGCAACCCGGGGCCTTCCCGTAGCAGGAAAACAGGTTCCGAAGCTCGACCAAAAGTTGGAGCAGAGAACGGAATTTGCCCCCAAAGTTTTGTCCCCCTCCCCATATCTGACAGCAAGGGCCAACGCTGGAAGCCAGAACCCCGGGACGCTCCTTGGAGCATCAGCCGGTCTTCTGAACGCCTCTATCCATCGCCCCCCCCCCAAACTTGGGCAGGGAAAAACGAGCCCCAAAGGAATCCCGCCGCCCCCAACCACTTGGCCATCCGGCGGGTGGCAGCCCAATTCTCAGCAACGGCCTTCCCAGAAGGGGAGCCAAGGATTCCGGGAAGCTAAACGGGGCCAAACGTTGAGAAACCGCCGCTCGGCTCTTAGCCTGCAGTGCGTTGGCGGGAATTGGCAGCTCCAGGGAGAGGAGACCACGCGGAGAGACCGCTTTCCCTCTCTCTCCCGCGGCCGCCTTGTTAGGGGCCACTAAGGATGCTCCCACACATACACAACACAAGGTCCCAGCGTTTCTCTGACTGGTGAGGAAAGGGGGGACTCTCGGCTCCCCGGAGCGCCTGTACCCAAGAGCCACCACCGGCTCCCCCCACGGCCTTGTGGGGCCACCAGTCGCCTCCTCCTGCCGGCCAGCGGCGTCGGCCCCCTTGCCGCCCCCCCGCCACGTGGTGAGAGCCCCGAGGCGCCCCCTGGGCTGCCTTCCTCCCGCGGAAGTCTCGCTCCGGCCGGCCTCACCTTGCAGCATGGCCTCCAGCTTCTTTCGGTCCACGCGGAACCGCTCCTCGCCCCATTCAGGGCTCTCCGGGCCGGCGCGGGAGGGCCCGGCCGAGCAGCCGCCGCTGCCTCCTCCTCCTCCTCCGTCGCTGGGCAGGGGCGAGTCGGCGCTGCGCTCGCTGTTGGAGCCCGGGTCCGAGAGCGGGTAGCCCGGCGGCGCGGCCATCCTCGGGTTGGCAGCTGCGCCCCACTCGCCGGCGGCGGAGACCCCGGCCCCGTCGCTCTCGCCCGCCGCCTGCTCCGCTTCTTCCCCGCAGCAGCAGCAGCAGCCCCCGCCGTCGCCTCCGCCGCCGCCCCCGCGGGAAGCTATCTGGCCCCAGAGAAGGCCGCCTCCGGCTTCATCCCAGCCCGCCAGAGCCTCGCGGGCTCCTCCGGTGCCCGCCGCCGCCTCCAGCTCGGGCTCCCCGCCGGGCGCGCGGCCGGAGCTGCAGCCGCCGCTGCTGCTGGCCTCGCACAGCGCACGTCCCGGGCCGGCGGCGGCTCTGCTGCGCCCCCATCCCGCCCGCAGTCCGCACAGCATCCCCGCCTTCTCCATGCAGCAGCAACAGCAACAGCAACGCCCGCCCAGCCGCCGGAGCCCGAGGGGAGGCAGGCCGAGGCTGGGCCAGGAGCGGCGGGGGCGGGTCGAGCGCACAGCCGGTGGGCGAACGCGGGACAGGGCGGCCGGTGACGGCGGCTGCGGCTGCTGTTGTCGCTGGACGGGCCGAAGCACATCTGTCCGTAAGGCCCCGCCCCGCCTAATTATGCCTTCCTCCTCCTCCTCCTCCTCCTCCTCCTCCTCCTCCTCCTCCTCTTCCTCCTCCGCTCATTGCCCGGCGCGCTCCAGCGGCCGGGATCCTGCAAGGCGAAAGACATCTCCCGCCTGCGCAACAACGCCGCAAAGTCGAAGTTTGGCCAGAGCTCCCGGTGCAGAAGAGGAGAAAAAGGACGGTGGCAGAAGCCTCTCCGCCGGGGTGATCCCTGTGTTGGCTACGGGATGGTTAGTCCCCGCTGGATTTTTCTGGGGCCATCTAAGGAAAGGACTGAACCAAGAAAGGCGAATATTTGTAGCTCCTAAGGCGAATATTTGTAGCTCCTGGTTGAATTGGGGGGTCCTTGGTGCTCTCTGAGCGGGGTCCTTTTCTTGCAGATGTTTCATTACCCAACTGGGTAACTCCATCCATGATAGATGATGTTCAGTGTTGCATTAACCATTAAGCAAACTAAGCACCTACTTAGGGCACCAGGCCCAAAGGGGGCACCACAAAGGTGAGAAAGAAAAAGAAACCAATGAAGATTTATAGATTGCGCAGAAATGAATAGGTTAACACTGAGAATAAAAGATAAGTAGGAATCGGTATACTTCAAGACTTGGGGGTGATTTTATGAGTGGTTAGAAAAGGAATATGAATAAAAGCACACAGGTTAAGTTATTCAGATGACACACTGTTAGAGGAAGGAGGGGAAAGAGGGGGAAAATAAAATAGTAATATGCAAATACCGTATGTTTCAAAGATTTTATATGTGGAATTATTATAATGTAAAATAAGAGGAAGAAGAGGGAATTTAAGAGTGTTATTTAAATATAGAACTGGGTTTGCTTGAAAGCCATCCTGAAAATACATCACATCGAATAAAATATGAAAATGCAACAACAGAAGGAAGGGAAGTAGAGGGAAGTAGAGTGAAGAAGAGAAGAGAGGAAAGAAGAAAGGGTAAAGGAGAGGGATGGAGGGGTAGCAGGAGTAGGAGAGAGGGGAGAGGAAGAGGAAGAAGAAAAGAGAAAGGAGAGGAGGAAAGGAGAAGAAGGGAGGGTAGGAGAAATAGAGGGAAGAAGTAGGGTTGTATTATAAGATGGATGTACGGGATGACAGGAAAGCAATCTCGAATATATTGTTATATCTTTAGGAGAAGAATGGAATCACAAATGTTAAAGGATATGTATAACATTAATAATATCTATGAGAAATGTATAATTGAAATGTATGTATGTATGAGTAAGAAAAATATAAAGTCTTTCAAAAAAAGATTTGTACAGTATGTACAAAGGAGGAGGGGGGGCACCAAGATTTGTCAGTGCTTAGGGCACCAGTGAGCCTTAATCTGCCATTGATGATGTTATCTGGTTTTGGTAATGAAAAACAACCAAGCTCAGAGAGCACCAAGGACCCCTCAGGACTGAATCAGGAGGTAGCTTAAAGGAGAAGATGAAACGTCTCCTTGGGTGGATGGGTGGTGTCTATGGATCATCTCCTGGGAGGCCAAGCTGTTGTCCATGTTGGAGCATCCTGGTTCTTGTAGACAACCAAACTCCCGGCCCCAGTTGTTTTGTTTGCAGATGGCAGAGAAGGTGTCCTTCGGCCAGCCTTCTCCATGTCAACCAAAAGAAGACCCTTGACAGACCTTGGGCGCTTATGACCTGAAGGGCACCAGCTGCAGGATCTGTAATTGTGAACTCCCTCCATGTGATCAGGGATCCAATCTCTGCTGGGTTTGCACAACACACTAACTAGGGTTTATGGAACCATGATTTGTAACCACTGGGCTGGCTTCTCACAATTTGCTGAAATTACAACAGCTCAAATCTCCTTGAAATTAAGCTCAGGCCTTGGTGACTTTATGGAGATGACTGGGTGATTTTCTGGTCCAACACGAGACAGATTCATTTCCCTTTATTACAGGATGTTTGTTTGTTTGTTTCCAACTTCCTCTCTAGGATTTCTCTCTAGTACCCCCTCCAAAATACAACCAGGCCAAATGCTGCTTAGCTTCAAGGCCCATCAGCTGCTGCTTGCTGAAACAAACCATAAAATAGCTAGCCATGGTTTATTTGTCTGAATCAAATATGATTAGTTTATGGTTTAATGTTGGATACAATGTACACTGCAGGTGAGAACAGAAAGCAGTTAACAAATTATTTGGTCAGTTTTCACTTTAAAACTGCTTTCCCCAAGCTGCTTTCTCAGCCAAGTGAAGCAAGGAAAAAGGAGGCAGCAAAAAATGCAGTTTGAGGATGCCAAGTTGAGTTTTTAAAGGACCAGCAACAAAACTATGAAGAAACTTGTGTCTTTTCAAGACAAGCTCAATTTAGACTGCATGATTTTAAAAAAGTGCTCTCAAGCTCTGATTATTTCCCATGATGAGTAGTTTGGGCTACCCCTTTAAAAGCACCTACTGAGTTTTCATTTTGAAAGAAGTTAACTCATTGCCACAGGATATTGAAATCACTATAAACTGAATTTACTTTAAAAGGTTCCCCATTAACAAAAGTAGAGTTTAGAAGTTAACAGTTAAACATTAAGGGGGTGTATTGACCATACATTTTTTTTGTCTGGAGAACATCTAGACAATTTACTTTTTCTATAAACTCTGAGTGTAAAGGTAGACTATTTTCTTAAAGATGCTTGTTTGGGATTAAGAATGGGATTTCAGTCCAACAAACAATCCACAGCTTGTAGAGAAGAAAGCTAGTTGTTGTTGTTTTGTTGTTGTTGTTGTTGTTGTTGTTGTTGTTGTTATTGAACTATTGTTAAGAAAGCCAGTTGGTTTTCTATTGATAGCTACTCTTAAATTGTTATCAGAGATTTGCTAACTCAACTGATAAATTTGCTACAAGAGAGTTCATTTCTGAATCTCTTTTCAAACAGCTGCTTCTAAAGACACCTTATGATCCCACTCTTATCGAGAATAATGTTGGTCTCATTGGTGGGTCACAATAGTCTATACAAGGTGTATAATTCATTTATAAAATGGTGAATATTGAGGCCCTTTTAAAGAAAGCCTCCTGAAAAAACATTAAAGTCAGGCGAGGCAACAAGTTTCATAGAATTGAGAGTTCCTGTTTTCCTTGCTTCAAAAAAAATGTAGTTTATCACAGTTGGCTGGGTGCTAAGCACAAGTCGTGCCTATATATAAATAAATGAAGGGAGACTAGTATAGATCTATTTCAAGCTATTTAGCTCTCATCAGCTAGCTATACCCTTACTGGAATTTGAACTTGGGCTATTTTACATGTTAGGCAGTTATAATAACCTCCAAGCCACAAGCTCTCTTCCCTTATCAGCTGAGCCGGGGGAATGATTAGATGTTTTGTCAAGGCACCTGGTATGCCCCAAATATGGGAGGGAGCCTACTTCCATACTAGATTGATGATGATGATGATGATGATGATGATGATAGATAGATAGATAGATAGATAGATAGATAGATAGATAGATGATAGATAGATAGATAGATAGATAGATAGATAGATAGATAGATAGATAGATAGATAGATAGATGGATGATAGATAGAAGGGGAAAGAGATTAGCAAAATTAACAGGACAATAATACATATGTGAGTGGGAACAAAATTATTCCCCCACCCAATCTTTGGTTGAATTAAAAAACAACAACAACCTGAAATCAACCATAAGATTGTGCATGCCTCAAAGCCACAGGCATACAATTCCTTTTCTCCCTTCCTTTTAGAGTTAGAAATATATTTGAGGAATAAACAATACCTATAGGTGGCAGATCTGCATTTTCTACAGTTTCTAATCTCTGGAATATTGTCATAGATTTTTTTTTTTTTTACTATATAAAGAAAGCAACAGTTTCAATGTTTATATATATAAAGTGTGCTGTCTCGTTACAGTTAATTTGATCAATGGTCATCATCATAATGTTCATTAGAAGTGATCATATAATAACAGTATTTTCTCAGCATAATACTAATACTAAATCATATTAATAATAGACATATCATAATAAGCCTTCATAATAAAATTAATCCTTCTCTTATAATTTTTAATGTTCCAACTTCTGTTAGTTAACCATTGATAAAACGAATCCCATGTTTCAAAATATTCCTTATCTTCCTTCTCTTTAATTTCAAGTGTTAATCTATCCATTTCTGCACATTCTAGTATTGTTTTTATTATCGTCTCCTCTGTAGGGATCTCCACATCTTTCCAATATTGTCATAGAATTGTATGAATGGCCAGCACATGACGCATCTGGGTTGTGGCCCATGGGTTTGACAGCCCTGATTTAGATCATTGGCTCTGATTCCCTGCAGGATACCAATTAGACAACTGTCCTTCTTGGCCTGAAACAAAAAAAGGGCATTCACCACCTTTCTGGGGAATTCTTCCCTGTCAACTGTTGTTGGGGTTAGAATAATGTCTTTTGGCTCTTCGTCCAGATGTTTATTTCTGCATGGAATGTGTTTTTTAAAAAAAAAAATTTTTTTTAATTCTCTTACGTACCATTGTAAGTATACATTCACATAATTGTTATTCTTCTTTACATTGGTCATTCTTATACATTTGTTATTCCATTTAATAGGTTATAATCTACAATTTGGATTGCTTTATTTACCATTCCTTCTGCCTGTTGTAACACCATCTTATTTTCCCTTTCTTTTCTCCCTTCCTCTCTTCACTACTTCCTTCCTTCCTCCTCTCCTTCCCCTTTCTTCTTCCTTTACCTCTCCCCTACTCCTACTCTTCCCCTTCCTACCCTCTTTCCTTCTCTTTCTCTCCCTTCCATCCTCCTCTCCTTACCTCTTTCTTCTTTCCCTCCTCTTCCTCTCATTTTCTCCTCCTCTTTTCCTTTCTTTTTCTGTTATTATAAGTGTCTCTTTCAAATCTCAGTTTATGTTTTTCTGGAATGGTATTTCTGCAAACCCAAATATAATTTAGTATCATTCCTTATTCCCTTAACTTCGTTAGTCTGTCCTAACTATGTTTTTTTCCCTTTATATATCTCTCTCTTGAATATATACTTGTATATTTAGTACTTTCTTTTCTATTTCCCCCCTCTTCCCCCCTTTTCTCATTTAAAAGTCTGGGCTTTGTTTCTTCCCCTTGCTTTCTTTTCTAGCGTTTTTCTCTAGCCAATCATAAAATCATCCCCATGTCTTGAAGTACACCACTTGCATGGAATGTGTCTTAAGTGACTTCCTAATGCAAGTCCCACTCCATAGTTTCCTGCTTAAAGCACCTCCACTAGCTGCGAATCATGGATACTGAACTCTGACACATTTGGAGGACACCTTCCCATTATCATCATCATCATCACCACCATCACCACAGTAGGCATTTTGTTGTGATACTAAACAGGCTAGTTGGACTTGATGTTGCTTTGTGTTAAGAGAGAGGACTCTTGGACTAGAAGTGGGCAGCGGATAGCTTAGAAAACCATCTGACAAGACCAACTGCTTGCTTGTGAGGAAAAGAGAGATTGTAGAAAACATATTTCTGCTGGCTACTGGTTTCTATGATTATATGCATAGTGCAGAGAAGAGCAACAAAGATGATTAGTGGACTGGAGGCTAAAACATGAAGAGCGGTTGCAAGAACTGGTATGTCTAGTTTAATGAAAAGAAGGACTAGGGGAGACATGATAGCAGTGTTCCAATATCTCAGGGGTTGCCACAAAGAAGAAGGATTCAAGCTATTCTCCAAAGCACCTGAGGGTAGAACAAGAAGCAATGGGTGGAAACTAATCAAGGAGAGAAGCAACTTAGCACTGAGAACATTTCCTGACAGAGCAATGAATCAGTGGAACAGCTTGCCTCCAGAAGTTGTGAATGCTCCAACACTGGAAGTTTTTAAGGAGAGGTTGGACAACCATTTGTCTGACATGGTATAGGACAGTGATGGTGAACCTTTTAGACACCAAGTGCTCAAACTGAAAGGTGCGTGAATGCACGCAGGAACGGACACGCATGCTCAAACATGCACGAATGTGCTCATGCATGAATTTGTGCGTGCAGGGACATGCATGGACATACACGCATGCACAGCAGACGCCTGAAGACCAGCTGACTGGTAGGAGGTGGAGCTTCCAAATGCCAGCAGCATGGCAAGAGGTAAGATCTTTTACTTTCGTGAGCTTCTGTTTTGTCATTTGCAGGAAAACAGCAGCTCACGAAAGAAATGTCGCGGAAATCTGACCTGGGGTGACAGTGCCTGTGCCAGCAGAGAGGGCTCTGCCTGCCACCTCTGGCATGCCTGCCATAGGTTCTTCATCACAGGTATAGGATTTCCTGTCTGAGCAGGGGCTTGGACTAGAAGATCTTTAAAGGTCCCTCCCAACTCTGTTATTAGAAGCCCCCAAAATCACTTCAATAGGTCTTCAGTCTTGTGTTGTTAGAAGGACAAACTGTAAGGGGTGACCTGGGAATGTTATCCCGCTGGGAGGAAGGAAAAGCCTAACAAGTATTGGGAGACCTACCGTGTGATCCCTTATTGGTACAAGATAAGAGACAAATTTGTCTGAAAAATCCCTAAATTTCTCTGACATCATTTCTAAAAAGCAAGCAAACACAGTAGATTCAATAAGTAACTTTACTGAGTTAACTGTTGGGAAAGATCTTCTAATCATTAATTGAAAAATCAAGAAGAGTTGCTGGTGCATCTACTCACACACCCCTCCCAAAAAACCCCTATGTTGTATCTCAAGTAGCATTGAAGTGATTTTCTCACAACTTTTAACACAACAAGCCTACATTACGTCTGAACTACTCAAACTGAGTGCAGCTGCAGTCTGCATTTGTTCATAAGTCCACTACAACTTGATTGTCTGCTGGGAAAACCGCGCTACTGTGTCTGGGCTGCAGAAATCCAGGCACCCAGTAGGTGGCAACCAAGAACTATAGAAGACATTCAGCCTTTACTGCTCTCTAGTAGTACTCCTCTATATTTTTGCCTTAAACGAAGGTATGGAAGGTGAATTTGATGAATCATATGGCTGAACCTTTGCCAGATCAATCCTTGAATACAGCACGTCCGCCTGGAACCCACACTTTATATCGGACATTAACACGATTGAGTGGGTCGGAAGGCATTTCACAAGAAGAGTACTTCACTCCTCTGCTCACAATAGAATCCCTTATGCCACCAGGCTCAAGATTTTGGGCTTGGACAATCTGGAACTGCGCTGCTTGCGGTCCGATCTAACCACAGTACACAACATTGTCTGCTACAACATCCTACTTGTCAACAACTACTTCAGCTTCAACCTCAATAATACACAGGCAAACAATAGATGCAAACTCAAGGTAAACTGCTCCAAACTCAATTGCAGAAAATACGACTTCAGCAACAGAGTGGTTAATGCCTGGAATGCTCTACCTGGCTCCATTGTTACAGCCTCAAACACCTCACAGCTTCAATCTCAAGCTGTCTACTGTAGACCTCATCCCATTCCTAAGAGGTCCGTAAAGTGGGCATGCAGAAGCACACCAGCATGGCCCTTGTCTTACTATCCCCATTTATCTGTATTTACTTCCTTTGTTCATGTTTATGTTCATGCCAATACTTGTTCTCTTGTACATGTTGAATGAATGAATGAATGAATGAATGAATGAATGAATGAATGAATGAATATATAAATGACAACCGTCAGCTTGGAGAAGACAGACGGAGTGCATGGAAAGTGAAGGAATGATGCCTTCAGAGTAGGGAACTCCTCTACTGAGTTGGCTTCCTTCTCTCTCTGGGTTTCACCCCTCATTGCCTCTCTCAGAAGATGCATGTCAGCAAAGAGACTGACACAACAGTTGCCTGGTAAAACTCTTGAATCCCTGGAGGCAGCACCTTCCGGCACAACCTGAGTGTGCTGAGCATAAGCCTTGGCTTGGGGTGCATCTCATTTCTCCACTAGTAATGAAGCTTAGGCTGCATCTGGGTCCCCTGTGCAGTCACGAGAGAGTCTACTACATTTTGACTTAGAAGGATGTGCCAATTGTGCAAATGGATTGGTTTCCCCTGCGGTGTGTTGTGTGGTCACCTGAAGAGAAGAGATAGCACACACTGAATTCTTGAATCAATGTCATACAGTAGAAGACAAAGCCCTGTTTGTTTCTTTGTGTCATACTTATTTGTTCGATTTTAATCCCACCTTTTGTTCAGGAGCTTACGAATAAGACAGAGTGCCTAGTGCTTCCTCCTCTAGTTCTCCCACCACCACAATTCTAGGAGATAGGTTGGACTGAGAGTTTCTGTGGAGATTCTCAATCATCCAGGTCATGGTTATCCCAAAAGTGCTTTTCCAAAGGCAATTGGTCTCACTTGCTTGTTTGCCTTTGTAGGAAGTTAGTACCCAGCCCTCACCTAGAAGAATGAAATATTCTAGGAAATATTAAAAAGGCAGAATATTATGTTTCCCTGGATGAGAAAAGGAGAAATGTTTTAAAGACAAAGCAGCTTCCTGCACTCCCCCCCCCCCCATTCAGCTCCAGGGTGATGGGATTAGGACATGGCTCTCAGGACATGATAGGATTAGCCCTCTACCCTCTCACCACATGGCACCTGAGGAGATTACATCACCCAGCAAGGCTGGACCAGGCCTGGAACTCAGGGCAGCCTACAGAGTTGTCCCTGCATGGCCCCATTGGGCCCAACCAGAATACAAGCTCAAATTCAAAAGCCCAGAGGGGACATAAAACCAAGGCACTCTCAGCATCTTTTCCCAATTTCCCCCCAGGACTTCAAACTATGTGGTCCTGTCTGCCATCAATAAAACTTCTTTCCAGTCACTTCCATGAATCCAGTGTGTCCCCCCAAACTTGAAACTAAACCCAGATGGACATTTCTGCCAAAACCTTGCACATGTTTTGCTTCTGAAGAAGCTTCTTGGATAAGAAGGGAAAAGTTTTCAAGGAAAAAAATCCAAGAAAGTCCAGTTGCCTTTTGCAAAAGCACCTTTGCCTGGACCGAGAGAGTAGTAGATGGACAAGAGCTTAGGTCCTGCAGCTCCCAGGATACCACATTCACCGCTGCTCATTGAGGTGGTGTTCAGCCAGCTCTCCTGACATTCTCCATTGTTCCAGATTTCAGGACTTGGAATAATCGTTTTAAGCTTCAGAAAAGCAGATGAAGAAATGCTCTTTCTGTTAGAAAGTTTTTTTCTAAAAATGTGTTGCTGGAAAGAAAACAATATATTGCTTTTTATTTTTATTTTGGAACCAACGGCCTATTGACATGAAGAATTCTCTTTTGCTGGATACATTCAACTGGAAGTTGGAATGAGCAGCTGCCAGGACTGTGCCTTCCAATTCATTAAGACTATAACGCTAAGTCATAAATCACAATTTAGCAGCAAGAAGGCCGGCATTTCACCTGGGGTATGAAGCCAAAGCAGCACAAACAATATTTTGGACAGTCAAGCTTCATTAGTTAAACTTTGGTCTCTTGAAATTAGTGGAGAATTAAGCCAGTTTTGCTAAATAGGAGAAAACTCTGAAGGGCTAGCAATAGTTCTACAGGTTCTTGCCTGGTGTTTGTCCTATATTTGGTTCTAAGACTATTAGGTGAACAATCAGGAAACTTATCCGGGTCCCAGATTTGCAAAGGGTCAAGAGTTTGACCTCATCTGTACACAGAGTTGTCTACTAACAACTTCCTGCTTCTGACTTTCCCATCTCGTGGTGCTGAAATATTGTAAGGCTTTCATACTAGCTCAATTTTATGCCCATACATCCAGGGGTGGGCTTCAAAAATTTCAGCAACAGGTTCTCTGCCTGGTTGCTGGTGGGCATGGGCATGGTGGGTATGGCCTAGTTGGCCTCCTGTACCATAGCATGTAGGGGGGGGCTTTTCACCCTCCTTGGGCTCCAGAGGCTTTCCTTAAGCCTCCAGGAGGGTGAAAACAGCCTCCCCAGGACTCCATGGGCTCCCGGGAGGCCAAAAACAGGCCCATTTCCAGTGTTCCGGAGTCTCCAGGAGGCCTGTTTTTCACCCTCCTTGAGCTTCCACGTGGACCCTGCACTTACCTGGCATCCAAAATGGGCCGCGTGGAAACTCTTGGAAGGGGAGAGGCAGGGCAGGCGTGGCCAGCCAGGAGTGAGACTTGGATGTTTGCTGAACTATGCAGAATCTTTGCTAGAGGATCGCCTGAACCCGGGTGAACTCGGAACAGCCTACCCCTGCTTACATCTGCAGGAAAAGTCCACAGATTTCAGACGATGCCCCCTGGGCAAACACTCTGTCCTTGCAGACCCATCAAGTGAAGATGATGGAAGTCCATACCTTGTACCTACTATGAGATCTAGTTTAGACATGTCCAGCACACAGCAATGTTTTTCATCGCTCGTTGTGTTACATCAGGGATACCTACAATATATGGTTATGTGTCATGGTAGAAACGGACCCAGCCTTCTTGCGCCATTACAGCCACCGACCTAACATCTGCAGACACTCCTACTTGCCTTACAAATTGTGCAATTCCGGCCGCCTGACTTATGTTGAAGGGTTGTGTGTATCGTATTAGCTCTTGCTGTAAGTTTTGGGACATACACAAGTTATTTTATTTTAATGGGTATTTACTCTTTGAACTGAAATGCTTGTTACTTGACTGTTGCATATTATTTTATTATCATTTAGCATATGGCAAATGCATGGACTTACAGTGCTTCAAATGTTAATATCCAGTCCACCCAGCCATTCAAGAACAGGGTGGTCTATGTTGAAAAAAATCAGACATTTGGCCAGTATAAGCTCTTGATGGATCAAGAAGAGCCACTGTGGCGCAGTGCTTAGAATGCAGTACTGCAGGCTACTTCTGATCACCAGCTGCCAGCAGTTTGGCAGATTGAATCTCACCAGGCTGAAGGTTCACCCATCCTTCTATCCTTCCGAGGTTGGTAAAATGAGGACCTGGATTGTTGGAGGGCAAGAGGCTGATTCTGTAAACCACTTAGAGAGGGCTGTAAAGCACTGTAAAGTGGTATCTAAGTCTAAATGCTATTGCTATTTGGACACAGTATGATAGATATTTTGTTGAGGAGCACCACAGTCACACTGAGGGGTAGAGACAGAGGTGGGTTCCTACCAGTTCGGTAGAACCGGTTCGTCAAATCTACCAAACCAGTTAGAAGAGGTTCCACCAGTGGACCCGGAAAGCAGGCCACACCTACAGAAGAGGTTCCAAAAATGTTTGAAACCCATCACTGACACACACACACAGACAGACTCACACACAGACAGACTCACACAGAGAGAGAAAGAGAAAGAAAGGAAGAAAGAAATAAAAAAAAGAAAGAAAAAGAGAGAGAGATGAAAGAAAAAAAGGAAAAAGGGACAGAGAGACAAAAGGAAGGAGAGAGAGAGAGAGAGAGAGAGAGAGAGAGAGAGAAACACATGGTCGGCAAGCCACTCCCATCCGGTCACATGGGTGGCAAGCCACTCCCATAAAGGAGCCCACACCCACAGAGTAAGTTTGAAAATTTTTTGAAACCCACCACTGGGTAGAGGCAAGACCCCACTTAAACTATGAGTCCTGGCAGATACCCTGTTTGGGTACGGATCCTGTTCAGAGTTGCCCAGTGCTGGTGAGGAAGGTCAAAACCTGGCACCTTATCCGTTGCCATATATTTAGAGAGCCAGGAGTTTTACAAAGATGTCTGGCAGCCAACTGTTGTTAACTGCCAATTCTTTAATGTACTCTGGCTGTCAATTGTTGCTAATCATTTGGTTCACACTTCCATGCTATCCAGGGTGCGCAACGAGGAAGCGAACTAGCATCACACCCCACGTAAACCAAACAATACGAACCTAATGGCAATAATTGGCCTCCATGGATGTTAACGGGAATAGGTCACAAGTGTGATAATCAAGATCCAACTCACGTTTTAAGAAAAGCAAAGGAAGCTAAACAAATTCTTAATTAACAGCCATTAAAACAGCAGATAAAAAGGTGCTTGGGGAGTATCAATCCAGCAGATCTCCTTTATTCCAACACACACACACACACACACACACACACACACACACACACCAACAGTACGGTTGCAACAGGGTCTGGCGTCCTCCACATGAATGTACGGAGCGAGTGCATGCATCCTACCCTCCATCGACGCCTCCGTGATCCTCTGTGATGCTCCAGCTGCTCGGTGGAGCATCATGCAGGTGCTGTATGCACCATGCACATGCACAGAAGTGTCGAAGAGTTTAAAGTCAGGTAAGGATGACGGTCACACGAGTGGGCCCTCCAGAGCACCATACTGGAACGGTACCTGGTACTCCGGGCAGGCACCGGTACTCCTGTACCGGGGTGTACCACCTGCAACACTCTCTCTCACATACACACACTGCATGAATGCAATAAAAAGAAATATTCCTTCCAAAAACAATAAATAATGGTTTTGAAAAAAAATTATGCCATATTTTTCATGATTTCAAGACATTGTACCAAAATCAAGCAGCAGATAGAAGAGGCGCTCTTATGTGGGAACTCCTTGCAAAATACAAAGCAGATTTATTTACGTTTTCTTGCACAAAGATCATTCAAGCAGAAATTATCAGTTTGGGCAAAGATGGGAATTACTTCACCATCTTTCTCCAGGAAAAGATGTTGCTTTGCAGGAATGTCAATCCACCAGTTACTCCATTGGTGATTTTTTTTTTTCAAGATCCATCAGAGCCTAAAGAAAGAATTGCAATTTCTATCAAGCACGAAGGCAGAAATGGGTACGGAATCTGATATTCTGGTATGCTGGAGGATGTCAGGGGGAGATAACAACCGATTTGAATGCCTCCAACCTGGTTTGATTTATTGGCAGACTCTTGGATGACTGTTTAAAAGTATGAATGATTGAAAGGACAACTGGAGTTCCTTGCATGCAATCACCCTCTTCCCTCCCCACATATGATTAGGCCAAATTCCGACAAGCTACATTCCTTATCAAAGGCGGCAATGCTCCCTCTGCTAATGTCATTCCTGAGCTATGAGAAAATGTTTCCTGAGTTTGCAGGTAGCCTCACATTGGAAATTCCAGCGCAGCTTGTAAGATATCGGTGTTTTCTCTGATAAAAGGTCCATACTTTTGCCTTTGTGGAGAGTGCAGGAGGAACACATCATGCCCATCCATTCTTTTCCATCCCTCTTTTTTTTCTTGGCCATTGTTGTTTTCTTAATATGAAAACCTATTTTGGAAAGTAGCCTTTGCTAAGATGGTGCTTGTTAGGAATATGATTCTAACGGTTGGGTTGGCAATATATAAATCATGTAACAATGTTGTATTTGTTTCTTTAAACCATACTGTAAAATGTGATTGGATGCTGTTTTCCTCAATCGGCCATAAGAGGGAGCCAGAATGTCTGTTAGCTCTCTTTCTGTTCGTTAAATGCTGGGCTGATCTGATCTAAGTGCCGTGATCTATTGTAAGTTTTGCAACTGTTAGCAAACTTTGAATACTGGACTGATTATATGTTACTGGATTATGTTATTTGGATTATCCCTTAACTGAAAGACATTGATGACTGACTGACTTATCCGTGTATGACTTGGACTGTTTGATGGACTCTGATACCTCTATTTCCACAAAGGTAAAAGCCTATTTAAACTGCAGTGTCTCTGTATGCTGGTTTGTGTGTTCTCCAACACAACTCTCACAATGCTTCGCTGAACGTACTCGCTCTCCCAATGGGGAGTTTATCTAACAATGCTCTCCAGGTACTTTGGTTTACAAGTCCCATCACAGCCAGGATCTTGTGGGTGGCAAGGACAGGTCTAAATCACCCAAGTAAGGAGGGAATGCTGCATATTAACAGTAATTTCATGCATTTTTTTTTTGTATTACAATAAATACAACACAGTGAATATCAATTACATTAGACAGAAGGTTTAGGGAGATACGAAAACTGGACATCTGCTTGCCTTCCATTAGAAATTGTGTTTATATAAGTCTGTAAAACCATTTGTTTCCATTATTGGCCTAGAAAACATATTTTTTTGTTTATGCTCCAACTATCTTTGGCAAGAGAAAATAGTCTCTGGTATGGGCTTTGGTGCCTCCCAGATGGATACATAGTGTTCCCCCCCTTTTCAGGATGCTTTTAAAATTTGTTATGAACAGGAATGGGACAAGAAAGTTTCTATGGGTGTATTTGCACATTTGTTATGTCTGGTTTGGTGTTAATCATGGGTTTGGAAATGTTATCCCATGGCTGGTCTTAGTTGTCTGGTTCAGTTGTGGATCCATTTTGTGTTGTCAGATTGAAGAAATATATATATAGTGTGGATGGATAGATAGATAGATAGATAGATAGATAGATAGATAGATAGATAGATAGATAGATAGATAGATAGATAGATAGATAGAATGGAGTTTATGAACCAGAATTGTTCATGGCTGTATCAAGTTCACAATTCCAGCAATATTTAGGGAAAAAAGTGTTATGATAGATTGTTGGCCCCAGGATATAGATCAGACCAGTGGTGGGTTTCAAATTTTTTTAGAACGTCTTCTGTAGGTGTGGCCTGCTTTGTGGGAGCGGCTTGCCGGCCATGTGACTGAGTGGGCGTGGCCAACTTGTAAAATGTGGTGAAACTCACTTAACAATGCTCTTGCTTAGCAACCAAAATGTTGGCTCAGAAACTCTGGCATTTGAAGCATGCAAATCTTAAAGCTGTCAAGTTACAAGACCCTTGCACTCCTAACCCTTTAGAAAAAAAAACCCAGGGATGTTCAAACTTGACAGCTTTAAGACTTGTGGACTTCATTCCTCCTCTCGCTCTTCATCTTGATGATGTGCGGACGGGCGAGGGGAGGGAGCTGGAACCGGTTCTAAACGGCACTGTAGATTTGTGGAACCTCTTCTATAGAAGAGGTTAGAACTGGCAGGAACCCACCCCTGGATCAGAACAAACCAATTTACTTCATATTAAGACTAAAACTACTCCCTTTTTTTACAACCCTGTAATAATCCCTTGATTCAGGGAAGAATTGGAGCAATTGGACAGAGCCAAAGGTGGGATTCAGCTGATTTGGACCAGTTTGGGTGAACCGGTAGCTCCAACGATCAGTTGACCCTACCCACCTGCCCCCGCCCTGTCCTGTCCTTTATTTCCTGCTTTCTAGCTCATCCCTCCCCCCTCGCTGTTCTACTTATCGTTGCTGACTTGGAAGGTAAGCAGCTAAGCTTCTAAATGCTCCATTTTCAGCGCTGCATGCAAGCACTTTAAGCACACGCAAAGTCCATGTAAAGTGGACCGAACTGGTTGTTAAACCGACAGATCCCACCACTGGATGGAGATGAGCATTTACTAGCTGGATGTCCTTCCTGATGCCACATGTGCTCATAGCAGGTATTTTTTCTTTGTGCGCTAGGGGAGGAATATCTGCTGCTACTTAGGATAGAACTCTTAACTTTCCAAGTGGGAGGCATCTTCACCACTAAGCCACCAATATGAAGACTAAAACTACCTTTATTAAAATTGGCTCAAGTGACAGAATTTTGCAAGTTTGGTTATGGTTTACTTCTTCCTTCTTTATATTCCCTAATTGGAATTAGAGAGTAGTTTAAGATATTTTTGCATCCTTCCTTCCTAATTTGGACTTCAGAATCACTGATGATATTCAGTCGGTTCGGACTGGTTCAGGTGAACCAGTAGTGGTGACTTGCGGGTGAGGGTCTGCTGTGGCTCTGTTGTCCTATTTAGCCATGTTTTGTAAGCCACGTGCATGCCATGCTCGAGAGCAAAGTGCATGCATGGAAGGCTGCACACATGCACGGAAGCGAGCATGCATGCAAATTCAGTTTTGGTGTGTGGCGAACGGTGGTAAAATTATGTGAAACCCACCTCAATTCAGAATGCTTTCCTCTTTATTGTTTCGGTAACACATCTTCCCTTTTAGAAATTGTTCAGAATATTCGTAGCTTGGGTGGTAGATTTAGGCAGAGGTTTGTCCTCTGAGCTTGCTGCTTGGCCCCCAAATATTTCATTACCAAACTAGGCAACAGGGGAGCCAAGCATCAAGCTCTGTAGAGGTCTCCCCTTTCTCAATTCTCTCTACGCCATGTCAATAACCCAACAGGACAACTAGATGGTAACAAAGGATTACAAATGTATTTCTTTGCTGCCACCTGGAAGTCCTTACCTTCACTAACTCCAGAATTGACAGCAGCCTTCAATGATTCCCGAGGAAGTTTGGTCTATTGAATTTAGTCCCTACCAAGCCATTGTCTATACTGGTTTGCATAAACGTGTTGTGTGAACTCAGCTTGACCCAAACCAAAATAGATAGTCTTGCATACACTTCACCAATAATGTTTTCCCCCCCAGTAAATCATAGGCAAAACTCCATGTCTCAGCCCTGAATATGTGAATGCTGCTCATCTCAATCTTCTTCAACCCCACTGTCTTTAGCTTCCTCAGATCTCCTGGTTCACAGCCAATTGTGGTCCAGCTGTAGAGGTTTTGAGAGCTGTAGTTCACCCGGCTGCAGTGGACTGTGCCATCCAGCCTTAGGATGGTCATCAAATTCTTTTTCTTTCTCTAATAATTAAGCCTGCTGCAGTACAATGTAACCAATAACCATTCCCTATTTTTAAAACCATCTTATGTAAGAATTTGACCCTTGTTCTTTGTCTAACATCACCGAATAAAAAGAATATGGCAGGATTTTTTAAAAAATCTCTCTCCCCTCCACACATTACACACACAGTCATTATTCTTCATTTATACTTGAAATTTGATATAATTCCTGTTAATTTACATGGCCTCTCAGGCACTCTGTCTCAGTTTCGACTGGAATCTTTCAAGAGTCACTGGGTGGGTAAAAAACCCCTTGTTGATATTGGAAAGTGTTTGGGCCCAACACAAGAATTTAAATTTCTCCTACTGTAGCCATGCATTTCAGAAGTTCTTATAACAGCAATTTCCAGGTCATTTGTCGAGCAGGAATTCGAGAGGAACCATATGGTTTCTGATTATGCTGTGATTTTTATTTCAATAAATGGGGACTGGTGGGGATTAATTTTATTAAACAAGATTTAGAAATGTACAGACTTAACTGAAGCAAAATTGAAAGCATATAGACATTAATTTGCTTCCTGAAAATTGGAAAAACTAAACACGAAGAAGTAGCTATATTTATACAGACCAAGCATTGTAAGAGTGTTTCTCTATTTCATATTTTAAAAAGAAAAACCACTCGTGCATCACCAAAGGATTAATAGATAGTCTATCTAAAACTATAAAATCAAGTATAATTTAAGAACAGCAATAATGATCATAGAAATTAAGAGGTATAAAAAAAATTGAGTCAGCAAACACTGAAGAATACACTAGTCCAAAATCACTTTAGACAAGGCTTAAATCCCAGAGCAGCTGGTGTAATCCCTTCCTTCCTTCCTTCCTTCCTTCTTTCCTCCCTCTCTCCCTCCCTCCTTCTCATTCCCATCTCCTTCACTCCTCCCTCCCTCCCTCCCTTGCTATCAAACTGTAAAACAAGACCTCAGTTTAATAAATATGGAGAAAATCAGAAAATCAGGGAAGGGATCAGAATTCTGAATCTGATGTACTCTCTTTCCTTCCTCCATGTCTTGGCCTTGGACTTTCACTTGGCCTTGGACTTTCACAGGATCCTTTATAGTTGTCCATTCATTCTTGAAATTGAAGCCCACACATTTTAATGTTGCCAAGGTTGAAGACCACTGTGACAGAGAATGAGAATGACCACAAGAGGATGGGGATCCATCACAATACTATGCCTTCAGCTCCTAAACCCAAAGAGGTTGATTCTTCCCAACAGCAAGAAGGGCGCCCTTGGAAGCCTGAGAGGAAGAAGATGCCGTGTTATACATGTGACGTCAAGAGGCTCTGGTCTCACACCCTTTGTTGAGATTTTCCTCCCCCTTCTATACAGGCTCCAGAAAAAAGACCTAAATGAGCAGATTCTAGGAAAGGAAGTCTTCCAGTAGTAGAACTTCAGTAGCTCCTAAAAAGAGAAGAATATTTTAGGGCCACCAAATAAAAAAAAACATGCCTGTGGGAATTAATCGATTCAAAGCAAGACAGTGCAGTTGTTAAGACACACGTATCATATCAACCGTTTATTTATTCTCATTTTTCAAATAGAGAAAGAAAGACCTAGCTTGGCCATGACCATAAAAGGAGCTTCTGATAGAAAAGGAATTGAGCTCATCTCTAATCCTTTAAAGGCTCTGGATCAGAGGTGAAATTCAATTTTTTTTACTACGGGTTCTGTTGGCGTGGCTTGGTGGGCGTGGCAGGGGAAGGATACTGCAAAATTTCCATTCCCTCCCCACTCCCAGGGGAAGGATATTGCAAAATCCCCATGCCCTCCCTACTCCTGGGGGAAGGATACTGCAAAATCCCCATTCCCTCCCCACTCTGAGGCCTGGCAGAGGTAGTATTTGCCGGTTCTCCAAACTACTCAAAATTTCCGCTACCAGTTCTCCAAACTACTCAAAATTTCTGTTACCAGTTCTCCAAACTACTCAAAATTTCCACTACTGGTTCTCCAGAACCTGTCAGAACCTGCTGAATTTCACCCCTTAGCTGGATCACATCAGCTGCCCATCAATCTCTCTACATGTTGGTAGTGGAAAAACTTCAAAAGCTTCTTAATGCTCCTTTTAAGGTTTTCTTTGTATTTCCGCTGTGAGACTAAGTTGTGGTTCTGTTCCTTATTTCTGGAAAGCAGCTCCACTGAATGGAATTGGCATTGCATGTAGTAGACACACCCTTAACAACCTTTGTTTGGGTTTCCTAACCCTACTAGCCTATTGCATGATGTTATTCTTTCTTTGACTGATATTGTGCTGCCCTCTAGCGATTGCATTTCTCCTTTTATATTCTCTCGCAGAGTTCCATATAGACTTTTTTCTCCCACAGACTTCCGCTGAAAATTATTGACATGAAGGACCTTGAAACAATTGAAGCTGTGCTGAGTTCTACAGATGAAAAAAAACCCCTTCCTTCAAATTTGGTGCTACGTCCGGTGTTACTTCCATGCCACATATACATAACAGGAGAATTAGCCTGTGTGAGAAGTCCACACATTTCTATGCCCTGTCTATGATTTCTATGAGAAATTTATGCTTTCTTTTCTTTTCATTTCAAGGTTTTTTATTTTTTAATACAAATAGTGCATATTATAGGAACAAAGCATTGTCTGGGCCTTTTCTTTTACATCCTCTCATTTATATAGTGCATTGTACATCATAGTTGTGTTTTCACTTTCAGCCAAATTATTCTCTTCCATTATTTTTCATCTTTATAGTTATTTTTTCTTAATACATGAACAATATCTTCAAGTTACACCAAATTTTCATTTCTTATTTTTTCCATTGGTATATTTTGCTATAAACAGCATACTTCCTACAATTCAAGCATAGAGGGTCTTTCTTTCACATTTTTCTGCAATTAACAATATACTATAATTTCTTCATTTCTTAATTAGTTACATAACAATAGCAATCTTACTACTGTTCTCTTTAGTCTATTAATGTAACTCTTTTTCCTTTTCTTCCTCATTTAACCATTTTCTCTTGGGCTCTCAAAAATTCCACTTTTAATTGTTTTTCTTCTTTTCTCCCCCTTTTCCCTAACTTCTTCTTTGAGAAATTTATTATCTTTTGGAATCATAGATTGAAAAGAGACGAGAAGACATAGAATGAAAAGACAAAGAGTATGATGAGTATAATTGGATATGAATATTGAATGGTACCCATGTAAGGAAGATTAGAAATCCCTTTGGATTATATGTACATAAAAGTTAATTAAAAAAAGGAATCAACTTAGACACAGTTAAGGTTTTGATTATTAGGGGGAAAATGTTATGATACAGGATATAGTCAAATAAAGAAGGGATAAGAATAACAACGTATATATAGATATGGGTATAATATAAGGAAACTGGATGTAAACTTTAAACAGTGATCTTGGAAAGAAGGATTAGAAAACTTTGTTATTAAATATTATGGATGTTTAGCTAGAATAGGACATAAGGATTTAGTGTTAGTGGAGGATTTTAGAAATAGTAATCGGAAGGCCAGTATGTTGTTATGTATTAAATTTTGGTATATTTTATGATGGACGCTTAAACAATTATAGTCAAATGAAAATGGAGATATGAAGATGGTGACATGTATAAATATTTGAGTTAAAATGCTTGAGTTAATATGAATTATGTTTGTTGACTGTGGAAGAGATGCACGAAAGCCTCTTTGTAACCAACTGATACACTTTCTACAGCATGTAAAGAAGGATATTGTGTTTGTTTTAAATTAAAAATAAAAAAAATTTAAAAAAGAAAAGACAAAGAGAAATGAACCCCGTTGAATTCAATGGGTCTTTTTCTCTGGGAAAACAGATGTAGGTTTGGAGGCAATGATTTTACTTAAGAATATGCATCACAATTTTAATTATCAGTGATATTATAGTTTTATATGGACAATGTAGCTTCTTCTCTGGTAATATTGTAATGCTAACCAGAGCATACAAAACATTTGCTAGACCAATTCTTGAATACAGCTCATCTGTCTGGAACCCGCACTGTATATTATACATTAATACAATTGAGCGAGTCCGGAGATATTTCACGAAAAGAGTCCTCCGCTCCTCTGCTCGCAACAGAATACCTTATGCCACCAGGCTTGAAATTTTGGCCTTAGACAACTTAGAACTACGCCACTTTCAGTGGTTTCTTCCCCAAACCCCCACAACTTTAACCTTAGATTGTCTACTGTTGGCTTCACCCCATTCCTAAGAGGTCTGTAAGGGGCGTGCATAAGCGTACCAACGTGCCTACTGTCCCTATCCTACAACCCCATTTATTCGTATCCATTTCATGTATTCATAATCTTGTGTGTACTTGTATCTATTATCTTATACACACTTGACAAAACAAACAAATAAATAAAATAAATGTTTATATTAAGTCAGGTATTTCTGTTTGCAAAGGAATTAGAAACCCATGTGATTAGCTAGGAACTAATTAGTAATTAGTTGAAACTTACAAAGGAAGGCAAATATATGTGTTCCAGGATAAATTTTGCAAGATCCAATCTGGGTCAATCACCAGGACCAGAGGTTTAGTCTTCTGAGCTTTCGGATTCGTGCTGGAGCCCATCCTCAGGGAGCTTCTCTCTAGCAGTGTGTGTGCTTTGGGCTATTCGCTTGTGTGGTATATATATATGATGCCTTCCATCTGTCAGGGTTCCAAATAGCATTCTCAAACAAATACGAATCTGAGGCTTGGGCTTCCTCAAAACTCCAATTTATTAAGAGAGCCATGTTGGCACATCTGGGAAAACCCAAATCTGAAAGCCTCCAGGTTTTCCCACCCAGTTGAAAGTTCAAGACCCTGCCCACAACACCCACAAGCATATCACATGGTCCAATCTTTCATTACCACGAAGGAAGATTCCTCCCATACACATCTGTCCAGGCGCGGGGACAAAAGCAACCTTGACTTTTGGAGAAAGAATTATGGCTACATACCACTCAACTCTGTATAATCCCCTCTCCCATTCTCCCACAGTAGAAAGTGTGGCAGGCTTGCAATCCAAAAGGCAAAAAATAGCTTTCAGGCCTGACACCATCAACACACCAATCAATCAATTGCCAGGAGCCAAATAAATATGATGCATAAAATAGCCCAAAGGACATATTTCAGTAGAGAAGAGTTCACTGAGGATGGGCTCCAGCACAAGTCCAAAAGCTCAGAAGTCTAAACCTCTGGTTCAGGGGTGAAATTCAGCAGGTTTTGACAGGTTCTGGAGAACCGGTAGCGGAACTTTTGAGTAGTTCAGAGGACTGGCAAATATCACCTCTGGCTGGCCCCAGAGTGGGGAGGGAATGGAGATTTTGCAGTATCCTTCCCCTGCCACGCCCACCAAGCCGCAGAACCGGTAGTAAAAAAAAATGAATTTCACCATTGCTCTGATCCCAGTGACCGACTCAGATTGGATCTTGGTTAGGAACTAATCAAACATTGGGAGGAGACCTGTTGCAAAGAAGTGAAACTCTTACTTATTATGAAACTCTTACTTATTAAGACCCAAAATATTCATCAGAAGAATTCCACTTCAATGGATACTATGGGTCATTCAACTAATAGGGGTAAAAGCTAAAGAAGCCTTGAATGAAGCATCTGATGAAGTGAGTTGCAGATCACACAAGTATATGCTTTTTAATAATAATAAATTTTTAAAAAATGGGTCAGAAAAGGTGTAGTGTCCAAATTGGTTCAGGGTCTCCTGTTTGAACAGGGATTGGACTAGAAGACCTCCAAGGTCCCTTGTTATTCCATTATACCAGAGTCCTTCTAACCTCTGGCAACAAAGGACTATCATCTATCTTCCTACAATGTCACCTCAAGCCACTGTTCAATTATAACCCTTACTGGGTATGTCAGTCCTTTAGCTTAGCCTAACAGAGCAATCCAAGGGGCTATGGATTGATCACTGCTAGTCAGAATCCCTCATGCTAAAGTCTAGCACGGTATCCTACATTATGATCCTTCATGTTGTACATTTTGTACTAGGACTGTAGGAAATACCCATAATCAGGGGTGAAATTAACTTACCTTCACTACAGGTTCACAAATGTGAGTGAGTGTGAGCTTCTGCGCATGCGCAGAGCATCAAAAATGGGACGTGATGATGTCTGGGCGGGTGGCTGGAGCCTGCTATTGAGTGCACCTGCAAAGGTAAGTAGAACAGTGGGGGGCAGGGGGGAATCCGCTGTGCCATGTGATTTAGATTAGTTAGAAAGCAGGAAATCCAACGATTCTAGGTAATATACAGTAAATCACACATCACAGCTGATTGTCGGAAATACCAGTTTGCCTGAACTGGTAGCATTTTATAACTACCAGTTCAGGCAAACTAGTCTAAGCTGGTAGCATTTCACCTCTGCACGTAATAAATAAACTGCAGGACATACTCATTTTTCTCTGGGTTATCTTTAGAGTAACCAAATACATGAAATGGGGGTGAGGCAGTGGTGAATTTCAAATGTTTTACTACCGGTTCTGTGGGCATGGCTTGGTGGGGTGGCAGGGGAAGGATAAGGCAAAATCTCCATTCCCATCCATTCCAGGGGAAGGATACTGCAAAATCCCCTTCCCACCCCACCTTGGGGCCAGCCAGAGGTGGCATTTGCCGGTTCTCCGAGCTACTCAAAGTTTTTGCTACTGGTTCTCTGTCAGAACCTGTCAGAACCTGCTGGATTTCACCCCTGGGGAGGGAGGGATAAAGGAAAGGGGACAGCCACGCTTCTCCTTCAGTTTTCTCTACATGATGGATAGAAATACTGAGGCATAATGTAACTGTTTGATTCTGCCAAGATTTCTCTTCTGATGGTTCTTTCAGCTTTTTGCAAGGGCCAAATGAGAAGCACCTGCTTATAAACAGTGTAAGTAAAAGGGAGTTTTGCGAATTGCTCATTACATCAAGCCTCAAACTCCAGATAAGAATGTCTGCCATTAAACTGTAAGACAAAGCGAAAGGATTCAAGATTACAAAATAGGCATCCTTCATGTTTTTTGATTTTGTAGGTTTGAGCTTGAAAAAGAATGATTTAATTTCAGTGGCAGGTGTTTCGTTATAGGGAGGAATCTCTGGGTCAAAGGAGAGAGCTGATAGGGGCAAATCTAATTTTCCCAAGCTAAGATGTCCATCTCCAATCTTGCAACTTTAAACATAATTTTGTGTCCCAGTTTATTCTGAAAGCGGCAACCACCAATGTTATTTTAGCCTGGTGTTTCTCCAGTTTTGTTGTGGCCCGCTGGCAGCCAGCATAGCTGGCAGCAGAGTCAGACAGTGAAGAGGTTGGGGAGGAACATGGACCAGTCCTGGGGGTTGAGGAAAGCTCAGATGAGGGCTCTGCATCGGAAGCAGAGAGGGAGCTGGACAACAGTGAGGCAGAGGAACAGCTGGAGCCTGTTCCCAGTGCGCGCATGCGCAGAGCTGCCAAAAGACAAGAACAACTAAGAATGCAGAGTCGACTTGGGAATAAAGCTACACCTCGGAAGTGATTGGCCCCTCCCATAGGAAACAAAAGAGGAGCAAATGGGAAGGGGGCTTTTGCAGAAAACAATTTGTTCATTCAGTCGTATCAAGAGTGGAAAGTTCTGTTTGTGACTATAAGAGACTCTGTGCCAAGTGTTGCTTGCACTGCATTTGGCAACTAGTTATTTGGAAGCTCTCCAAACGAGATAAGGTTCGTGTTGATAAACATTCCTCTGAAAGACTGTTTGCTAATCCTTGCAGACTGTGGATGAAATGAATTCACAGTCATGTAAATAAAAGGGGTTTAGCCAGGACCAAGACTCTGATTCTTGCTGTTTAAGGAAACCTGGGTCAGAACAAGTTTTACCTCTTCTCAGGTTTTTGAAGGTGCTCAACATCTCTTCCTTGTCCTCACAATTTTGCTGTAGTAGCGGATGGGAAGCCCCGAAGACCCAATGAGATACACGTCAAAAAGGTAGGCCGTCCCTGCTTCCAGGCCCCGGATGGTTTCTGTAGTCACAGCTCGCTGCAGATTGAGATTGTGGAAGAATTTGCAGAGCACTTTTTCACTCTTCTGCCTTGACTCTGGCCCAGAGCACCTATCGGCCTTCCTGATGGCCACCCATGCCTGGTCCTCCTCAATCTCCTTCTTGTAGATACAATACTTGCTCAATTCCTGAGTTCCAAGCCAGGCGATGGTGACGGAATGGCAGCTCCTCAACTTGTTAAAGGATTTGATTTTTAAGCTCTCTGGGAGAGTTGGGAAGAAAGGCCGATGGGGGAGAGAGGACACCTGAACCTTCACGGATGCAGCTGATGTTTCAGCGGACCAGAGATGGACCAGGTAGGTGTCGCCCAACCTTCCTTTCAGGATGAATTGCCTCAAGCCAGCAAATCGCTCTGACATCAGGACTTCCCCGTCCTTGGATATTTCCACCTGGAGTTGCCCGCTGCAAGACTGGAAGGCAAATTGGACCTGTTTCTGCGTTGCCTGGTATAGCAAATTGTAAAAGGGATGTTTCCTCCCATCCAATCTCAACTGAATCACCTTCCCATCCTTCAGCTTGCCCACGTTGGGCTGGGGATTTTCCAGAGTGCGGGCAAAGGTTCCAGTATAAGCAGCACTGGTGTTGGTGAGGAAATTGACGGCAAAAACATCGAAGTAGTACTGAATGCCAGGAGTCAAGTGGGACACTGTGTAGGCATTGGTGAGTCCCACACAAACTGGTTTCACCTGGGCATTGCCACCTTTGTAACTCATGCTGACTTCGCTCTTGGATGGGCCTTTCGGTTCCCGAGACGTGAGGCTCTCTGTGGAAGGAGAGATCGCCAAAGAAGGAGGTCGTTTCACCCCTGAAGTTTGCGTTGCTGTTTCTGCAGCACAGAAAGTCTTGAAATTGTAGTTTTCGTTCACCAGGAGACAATAATGAATGGTACCTTGAGATGGCAGCAGGGCACTCGGACTCTGCTTCCAAGCCAGAGTTACTGTGGTGGGGCCAATCCCGATGACGTCAATGCGGGGATCCATCGGCAATTCTGGATAAAAGTGATCAGATTTGGGGTCTGTGGTCAAATAGGCTTTAATCTGGGTGTCTTTCTCAATGGAGAGGAATTCAAGCATGTAGACTGTGGAATGGTAAGATGCTCCTGTGTAAGTTTCCACCGAATTACCTTGATAACTAAAGAGAGTCTGCACCAACTTGCGGCCCTTCTGGAATCGGAGGACTTCCTGAGCATTCAAATTATCTGCCAATGAAACAGAAGACAGGTAAAGTTTTTAAAGTGAATGGAGATATGAAAAGCATACATTGACCAGTGAATACAATAGAGATACCTTGAGGAAGTCTACACTTCTTGTCTGCTTTGGTTCTGGGAATCTGGAAATAGATCCAGATCATATTTAAGTTGGGCTTGAAGTCTATGTGATTTTCCAGAGAGCCCAATGAAAGGGATTTCTATTGCTGCCTTCTGCCATTCTTTTTAAACTTTCTAGCCTAGGTTATTTCTTGGAGTCTCCCCTCCAAGTATTAACCAGGTCTGATCTGCTTAGCTTCCAGTCCCAGAAAGGATTTTGCTGGTGCGGAGACTTCAATATTATAGTTTTAATTAAAAAAAAAGAGGACTGTGAAAATATCTACAGACCCCTCATATACTGGACATAAATTGTTTCAATTTCCACCCTCAAAACCACGCTATAGAGCACTGCACACCAGAACCACAAGACACAAGGACAGTTTTCCACCCGAATGGCATCACTCTATTAAACAACTAATTCCCACAACAGTCAAATTATTTACTAAGACTGTATTGCTATTCTTCTTCTCATCCTTTCTAGTACCTATCTCTTCCCATTTATGACTATAACCATGTTGCTTGTATCTTTACAATTTATATTGTTTTATTTGTTTCCTATTATGATTTTGTTGCTTATTAGTAACCTATGACTATCACTAAGTGTTGTATCTTATGATTCTTGATGAATGTATTCCATTTTATTTTTCTTTATATACACTGAGAGCATCTTCACTAAAGACAAATTCCTTGGGTGTCCAGTCACACTTGGCCAATAAATAATTCAATTCAATTCTATTCTATTCTATTTATGGATAAAAATCTTGTTGGTTAATAGTTGGTACAAATCAGGTTCCAAATGAATCTAAGCCAGTCTTCCTTTCATACACTAACTAGAGCTCTCTGTTAAGAGAAAGAGGAATGGAAGAAGGAAAAGGAGAGAGAGAGAGAAAGAGAGAGGGAGGGAGGGGAGGGAGGGCGGGAGAGAGATGTTGATTGATTCAACTTGTCTCTTGCTTACCAGAAATCGTTTTCCCAAAATGGTCTTCCGATGTCTTAGGGACTCGTATACTCCACTCAATGGGGATGTCACATGGGGTTACTCTCACTGTAAAGAATGCAGAGGTTTTGCTTTCTTTTAGAACAAAATAGCACCTGGAAATGAATGGATGTTGTGTTCATTTTACATCACAGAAAGGGGGGGGGGAGAGACCAAACAAACTTAACATAAACAATAGAGTCAGAGGTTGATGGAATTATTTAGGTAAAATAATTCCCGTGAATATTTTATTTTAGAAATAGCATGTTTACAAGCAAGTTTGATCAATCTCAAAAGGAATCAAAGCATCTTCCTATAAATGTGGGAAGGCCAGAAGTCCTTGGTTTTGGAAAACCTTCTCCGAGGTCCATGTTAAAAGACATCATTGCTGAAGTTGTTCCTCTCAACAGAGTTGGGGAACCTGAGGGATGTCATAAAACAAACCCTTGGACAGAAGACTTTAATCTCAAACCCATAAACAAAAATCATTCTGTAGAAGAAGGTCACTGTGGAATCTACCCAAAATGGAAAGGAAAGGATGGGCTCCTCACCTTTGAGGCATCCCTTGGGAGAGAGAGATTGTCGTTTCCTTGCCCTCTGCAAGCATCAACATGGGATAGAAACGGAACATCTCATTCTTCAGGTTTTGCTGTAAACCAACAGCCATGATTAAAGGATGGCTGTAGCACATGGCCAGAAGAAACCAGCAAGGCAGACCCATCTGTGGTCCAGGCATCTTCTGTGCTGCCGACCTGGGAGATAATAAGACACTGAATGGGCTTTCTTAAATGTAATGGATTGTTAATCAGCAGTTCAAGCACTACAGAAGACAAACGGATTGGTTAGACATCTCACTTGTGTTAGACAGCTACTAGGGTCCTGCGAAAATTTGATGTAACTTGGAAATCCATCTAGAATAAAGGTAAAGGTTCCCCTCATACATATGTGCTAGTTGTTCTTGACTCTAGGGGGGATTGCTCATTTCCATTTCAAAGCCGAAGAGCCAGCACTGTCCAAAGACGTCTCCATGGTCATGTGGCCGGCATGACTAAATGCTGAAGGCTCACGGAACTCTGTTACCTTCCCACCAAAGGTGGTTCCTATTTTTCTACTTGCATTTTTCCATGCTTTCGAACTGTTAGAGTGGCAGGAGCTGGGACAAGTAATGGGAGCTGACTCTGTTACGCGGCACTAGAGATTTGAACCGCCAAACTGCTGACCTTTCTGATCGACAAGCTCAGTGTCTTAGTCACTGAGCCACCCTTCCATCTAGAATAAAAGTTGTCACTTTCCTTGATCAGCAGGTAGGATATCCAGTGGTTTTAGACTGCAAATGCACCGGTGGAAAGACTAAAGAAGAGGCGGAGGAACAAAATCTATGAGAATCAGAAGTGCATCATCTGTGACCAGCTGCTTGGAAACTAGCCACAGGCACTGTTCTTCCCTTCTCCCTTTTCCCTTGTTTCTTCAGTGGATCCTCCAGGAAAGAAAATTACTGGTTCTACAATCATGTCGTTTCCCTCCAATGGCAGTGCAAATTCAGTGGAGGGATTCAGTCAGTTTGCACCACTTTGGGAGAACCGGTTGTTAAATTTCTGAGCAGTTTGGTGAACTGGTTGTTGGAAGAAATCATTAGGGCAGAGAATCGGTTGTTAGGTTATTTGACTCCCACCACTGTGCAAATTCCTTTCGTGTGCTGACACATTTGTTACCTACACTTTAAGAACACTTGTTATATGAGTCACTTGGTCGTTTGGAAAGAATATTATTTTAAATGTCAGGAAAAGAAGAAAAAGAAGAGAAGCATGCCAATGAGAAAGACCAAGGATTGAAACTCCAAGGACACTGTAGCTATTTTCTGCAGGCAGAGGGTGCTCTTAAAACAGCTGGGGGAGCAGCTCCTTAAGCTGATCTACACAGTAAAGAAATAATTTTCCTTTAAAAAAATCTGGTTTGCAAGCCATCAAAGGGAATGCATAAAACTGCAAAAATATTAGAACCAGAAACTCACTTTTGAAATTGTATTTAAAAACAAAAAATTATCAGCAATATCAGTGATGTTCCATAATACTTTTAAATTAAACTCTAAGAGTTGATTCCGTATTGTAGTGTACAGATATTCTTTTAGCTTTTAAATGAGAAAAATTCGGTTTGAGCAGGTGAAATAAATAAGTCATAAAATACGAAAAATGTTTTCACCAACTGATTTCTGCAGCATATACAAACCCTTTATAATAGTATTCAGAATATATATTGAAATGGCTTTCCCCCCGCAGTTTCCTAGATTGCGTTCTCTTATGACAGAAATGCCTGAACCTTTTTATACAGTAATTAAACCAGGAGTTTGTATGGGTGCTGCCATCCGAAAGTAATATATTGAAAAGTCTGAGAAAGACAGATCTCCTAGACGTACCAAAGGAGTAAAGGGAACAGATTTATCCTAGACAAATATGGTTAAACAAATCCCTCTTAACAATCTTAAAAGATACAAGGAAGAGTTGGTAGGATAGGCGACAGGCTGTTTTATTTCTCTTACCTTGAGCCAGATGTTCACAGGTAATTCGGGGCAAAGATTCGGAATGACAGCTGCTGAGCTGGACTTTTGGAGAGCTTTGCTGGCAGATGCAAAAGCATCACCGAGACACATATTCAGCTGGGCAAAACTGACCTTCCTCAGAGATTTCAAAGCAGGAGGATTCCTTGAGAGGAGAAAGGATTCTTGAGGGCTTTTGTTTCTTCTGGAGGTGTGAAGATCTTGGAAAGGAGGTGTTCTTCCCAGGGTTCCTGCAGGGAAGTTGCAGCCCTGATTTCCTGAAAGTGAGGACAGGTCCTCTGCAGAGGGAGGAGAGGGCTGAGAAGGAGGCCAGACCTCAGGGTGGCTGCTTAAAGAGGGTCTTTGGTAGAAACAGGGAAGAGGGTCTGTTGGTAGATGTGTTCACTTAACCCTTTCATAGGGTCAGCTTCCCTAAAGTTGTCTCTTCTCCTCCCTACACCGTCTAGGGGATTGGATGGAGTTGACCTACTTCCAGAAATATGTTCAGCCAGAATAGAGTCAAGGCAAAATGTCTCTGGTAGAACTGAGCTTTCAGTCTTTGCAATAAAATATCTTTACATAAAAGGTTCCCCACCACCCAATATTTCTGTAGGTGCAGTGTTTTGATTTTTCTAGCCCATACTTTAAAGCGTGACCCAACAAATGCGTGCACGACAAAAGCGTGCCGACAAAACTGCAGTGCTAAAACCGCGACATCATCAATGCGCCGACAACAGCGCACCGACAGAAGCGCGATTTAAGCTAAGGTAAGGGTTAGGGTCAGGTTTAGGGTTAGGGTTAGGTTTAGGGTTAGGTTTAGAGCGCGCTTCTGTCGACGCGCTGTTGTCGGCGCGCTTCAGCACTCATTCGTCGGTGCGGTTTAGAACTCACGGTTTTGTCACTGCGGTTTCGTCGGGTGCGCTTTTGTCGGTCGCCCTTTTGTCGGTGAACCATTTTAAAGACCTTAAGTAAGGTAGCTCATACCTTCAAGCCTTAGTAAGACCACATTTGGAATACCACATCCAGTTCTGGTCATCACAATACCAAAAAGATGTTGTGAACTCTGGAAAGAGTTGCAAAGAAGAGAAACAAAAATGATTAGGGGGCTGGAGGCTAAAAGGCGTGAAGAATGGTTACAAGAATCTAGTCTAATGAAAAGAATGATAAGGATGACATGATGGCAGTTTTCCAATATTTGAGAGGCTCCTACAAAGATTGGGGGGGGGGGTCAAACTATTTTCCAAAGACAAGACAAGAAATAATGGATGGAAACTAATCCAGGACAGAAGCAAGCTAGTACTAAGAGAAATTCCTAACAATGAGAGCAATCGATCAGTCAAAAGGCTTGCCTTCAGAAGTTGTCAGTGTTACATCATTGAAAGTTTTCAAAAAGACACTGGGCAACGACTTGTCTGAAATGGTCTATGGCAGTGATGGCTAACCTTTTTCTAAAGGTGTGCTAAAACTGTGTGTGTGCGTGCCATTGCACATGTGTGTGTGCGTGAGCAATCTCCCTCCACTGTGCACGGGCGAGCGACCCCCCCCCCCACATGAGAGGGGGATTTCCCCCCAGAGGCTTTTTTGAAGTCTGGGAAGAGTGAAAAATGGCCCAGCAGCCCAGCTGGAAATTCGGGAACAAACTTCCGGTTTGCCTGTTGGGCCGTTTCTCACCCTCCCCAGGCTTGAGGAAAGCCTCCAGAGCCTGGGGAAGGTGAAAAACAATCCCAACGGGACAAATAGAAGTTTGTTCCCAAACTTCCGGTTGGGCCATTGAGCCTGTTTTTCGCCCTCTCTAGGCTCTGGAGGTTTTCCTGAAGCCCGGGGAGGGTGAAAACTGCCTCCCCCAGCCATCTGGAAGGCCGAAAATCAGCTGGGGGCTGTCATGCCGGCAAATATGGCTCCGCGTGCCATAGGTTGCCATCACAGATATATGGTTTCCTGCTCAAGCAGGAGGTTGGGCTAGAGGACCACCAAGTCCCAACTCTAACTCTATTATTGTATGTTGTATGACACAAAAGGAGAATTTGTAGCTCTCCAGGTACAACTAGACAAGAATTTCTGGGGTCCTTTCCATCCAGTTTGCTGATTACAGATATTGGGGATTGTCATTCATCTACATCTGGATGAACCTTCCCATTCTAAGGTCATATCTAAACTGTACATGTGCAGATCAGCAGTACGATGGAGCATCAGCCGAAACCAAGAGAAATGAGTTTTGATTTGCCAAAATACCAAGTCAGGATGCAGGGACGTTGAAATAAATTGGAAGTCAATTTGTGTTACTCTAGCTTCCTGTGCTAATTGGGAATTATGGGTGCCAAGAAAACTGAGGGAAGGGCACCCCCAACATAAGTAGCCTCATGGCTAAGCACTTACTGAAGAGGAATCCAATGGTGCCATATAGTTTTAATCTCAGTAAAACAGACAGGTGAGCATCTGTTTTGTAGCTGCATCTGAAACATATTTGTTCATATGTAAATTTTATTTTTTTAAAGGTAAATCTGGTTTTGTTTATCCTGTTCAGAATCAGACACTGGAACCAGCTCTTGGAAATGCTGCAGTTAACAAGTTTTCTGTCAGGGTACCAAGTAGCATCCAAAAGTAAATCAGAGTCCAAGGCAAAGTATTGCTTAAAGTTCCAATTTATTAAGAGAACCATGTTGGCACATCTGGGAAAACCCAAATCTGAAAGCTTCCTGGTTTTCCCCACCCAGTTGAAAGTTCAAGATCTTGTCCCCACATCCATAAGTCCATCATATGGTCCAATCTCCCACTGCCATGCTGGCAGTTCCACTCATCCAATTCCAGTCAGGTGCAGAGGTGCAAAGACAAAGGATGACCTTGGCTTTCTAGAAAGAATTTTGTTATGGCTACATATCACCCAACTCTGTATAATCCCCCCTCATATTTTCCCACAATAGAAAATGCATAGCAGAATAATAGAAAATGTGGCAGGCCAAAGATCTAAAAAAAACCTGCAGGCCTGACAGATGAATTGTTTAGATTTGTCCTCCACATTGCTTTCTCCACTAAAGTCTCCATAATGAGAAGGTGGAAGCGACGGCCTTCTGGGTTGGGTAAGAATGGCTTCCTCTTCATGATGCTCTACTGATGCTCTTTGGGATCAGGAAGCAGAGTTGCAGCCTCATAATCCATCCTGGATGGAAGGATGGTCAAGCTGCAGGGAAGTGCAGGCAGTGGATAAGTAGAGTTAAGCTGATAAGCAGGGATTATCCAGCAAATATGGCTCCACATTAAAAACAAGTTGTTTTCGGACTAAAAAATCAAGATGACTATAAGTTATAAATTGTGTTGGCTCCAATTTAAGAAAAAAAGAAGTTGATATAGTATAGGGCTTTGTTTGCAAGTATGTCCAACCTATTGATAAAAAAGCAAGAATAAATTGGGTAAAAGTGAATGTTACGCAGAACTAGAATTGGTGACAACATGCTCCTTCCTTCCTTCCTTCCTTCCTTCCTTCCTTCCTTCCTTCCTTCCTTCCTTCCTCTTCCTTCCTTCCTCTTGCCCATTCACCCCTTTCTTCCATCCTCCCTATGATCCATCTATCCATCTTTTTATTTATTTCCTTCCTTCCTTCCTTCCTTCCTTCCTTCCTTCCCTCCCTCCCCTTGTTGCTTTCTGATCTTGCAGACATTTCAGAACCCAACTAGCTAATATCATTAGTCTTCCTTCCTTCCTTCCTTCCTTCCTTCCTTCCTTCCTTCCTTCCTTCCTTCCTTCCTTCCTTCCTTCCTTCCATCGGTCACTCTATCAGTGCATCTAGTCTCATAGCAAAAATAGAAAGAAGTTCCAGAAAGAAATGTCTATGGAGATTCTCAGTCATCCAGGTCATGGTTGTCCCCAAAGTGCATCTTCAGAGCTGAAGAAGCTTCTTGGTTGAGAAGCGAAAGGTCTTCTTACTCTGGGCCTGGGTTCAACAACCTGCAGTTCTGGAGCCACATGTGGCTCTTTCATTCCTCTGCTGCGGCTCCCTATCACCAGTCAGCTCCACAATTGATAGGGCTTTTGGTTAGGACAGGTACAGGAAAAAGGACACCGTGTTAGGAGGAGACTCTATGGTGGGGGAACCAGACTTCCGGTCGGCTTCAGAATTGAACAAGGGGCTTCCGGTTACGACCTTTGTGGCTCTTTTCTCCATTTATTCTCTCACTTTCTTAGCTTGGTGCCTTTGAAAAGCCTGGGAGAAGGAACGCTTGTGGTGGGCTCTGTCTAGCCCTCCTCCTGACTGTATCAAGCATGCAAGGAGTTAACTATCATCTCTTTTTTTAAATGATTTTTTTTTTCTGTCTTTCAGTTCCTGACACCCCATCTGTTCCTAGACACCACCCTTAATTCTTCCCACTTCAGGGAGAGCAGCACAATACTTTGGAATTTTAACCATCCTGAACAGATTGGAGGCCGCATATGGGCAAGAGGATTAAAAATTCAATCACATTCGCTACCCGAGTCCTGCATTAGAAGCCTCAGGGCTGGCACTATGAATATTTTGTTCAACGTGGATATTAAGTAGTTGCCAATCCTTTTTCCTTCCCTGGGGACCTGTAGACAAAATTGTACTTCATTTCAAAAATTTAACAAATATGTTCAAATCCCACCTAGCAGATGCTGTGGATTTGGCTGCCTGCAGTAAGGGCGAGTCACACAGGGTCCCAGGGATTGAAATGCAGGGGCTAAGAAGCCCGTTTTGTGAAAGACAAAGGCTGTGAGGACAAGGAATAGAAATAGTCTTTATACGAATATTAGGGTTTGAATCGGCCTTTGGGACACTGCAGTCCATTATCATTTCTTCCCTCTGTTGTATAGTGTTCACTATCAGATGATTTGCATTAGCTGCAGCAATAATGAGAAAGGTTCCCTGGTAAATCGGTATTTGCATCTCATTCAAACTGGAAAAGATTTTGAGACGTCTTACATTTAAAGGGATGTCCACATCACACATCCTTCTCTGAAATTGGGATAGGATAGGATTGGATAGAATAGAATATTAGAATGGAATGGAATAGGATAGAAATGTATTTAGAATACAATAGAATAGAAATTTATTTAGAATAGAGTAGAATAGAACAGAACAGGATTAGAACAGAATTAGAATAGAACAAAATAAGAATAGAATAGGATAGAATAGAACAGAACAGAATTAGAATAGAACAGAATAAGAATAGAATAAAATAAAACAGAACAGAATTAGAATAGAATAAGATCAAAATAGGATAGGATAGAATAGAACAGAATAAGAATAGAATAAAATAGAACAGAATAAGAACAGAACAGAATAGAATAAAAAAGAACAGAATTAGAATAAATAAGATCAGTATAGGATAAGATAGAATAGGATAGAATAGAATAGAACAGAACAGAATTAGAATAGAATAAGAACAGGATAGGATAGGATAGGACAGGATTTAAAGCTTCTCTGAAAAAAATAGGAACTCATTCATTATCATGACAGAATCAGCATGAGATAGGATAGTTACAAGCCAGTTAACACACTTTTGGTCCCTAAAGTAGCAGGAACTCATGACAAAGACCAACCTGGAGTTGCAAACATCTGGAGATATTTCTGCTTTTATGGGAGGCCAGGCTCCAAGGGCAATTCAGAGACTCACAGAATGAGGGTGAAATTTCATATCTTTTCTAACAATGCCTGAGATAGTTTGGAAGCTATATCCAACTTCAGTGAGAACATAAGCCATGGGTATCAGGTTGCATTTGCAAAATGCACTTTGGCTATATAGTTCCAGCAGACTCACCTACAAAAAATAATGTTAGAAATAAGCGAAGGGGGAATAGTATTATATACATTTTTATATAACAAAATGAAAATAATAACAAGAGAAAATGTGGAATGATTGAACAACATTCGACTGAAACCTAATATAATTCTCCAAGGCACCTGAGGGTAGAACAAGAAGCAATAGGTGGAAACTAATCAAGGAGAGAAGCAACTTAGAACTAAGGAGAATTTTCCTGACAGTTAGAACGATTGATCAGTGGAACAACTTGCCTCCAGAAGTTGTGAATGCCCCAGCACTGGAAGTCTTTAAGAAGATGTTGGATAGGCATTTGTCTGGAACAATATAGGGTTTCCTGCCTAGGCAGGGGGTTGGACTAGAAGACCTCCAAGGTCCCTTCCAACTCTGCTATTGTATTGTATAAATGTGTATTATTATTAGAAATACGTAAGTTGATTGAATGTAATAATTGATTAATTTTATTAGTTTTATTTGTATTAGAATGTATGACACCCAGGTGCCACTGTTCACACATTGATTTGAGATATTTATAAAATAAAATAAAAAAAACTTAAAATAATAATAGTAAAAAATAATGTTTCTGTGAGCAACCGCTCTGAACTGACTACAGCCTTGTCCATCAAGAGATTACATTTCTTCTCTTTGCAACAATTACATCATTACACATTCCTTATTCCACTTATTGGTGTTGGTTAATAACAACCACAAACAGGTGGCACAGTAACGGCATTGTTGCACAAGAAGGCCTCAATAGTCCAGTTAAGAACCTGACAGAGTAAAGGACCAGCATCTACCTTTAGGTGTTGGAAGGAGCAATGAGTTAAAAAGTGTATGTTAGCTGAAATCTTGAAACTCAAACCCAAATTAGGGAATTGGGGACTGCTAATATAATAGAATAGAATAACAGAGTTGGAAGGGATCCTGGAGGTCTTCTAGTCCAACCCCCTGCCTAGACAGGAACCCCTATACCATTTTAGACAATTGGTTATCCACTATCTTCTTATAAACTTCCAGTGTTGGAGCATTCACAACTTCTGGAGGCAAGTTGTTCCACGGATTAATTGTTCTAACTGGCAGGAAATTTCTCCTTAGTTGTAAGATTTCTCCTCAGTTCTAATGGAAGAAGGCTAGGACAAAAATTGCATAAAATTATAGCAGGGTTTGCGGAAATACCATCCCGAAAATACACCAGTTCAGAGTTGAAAAGAGATAACCACAACAACAGAAAAGGAAAGAAGAGAGCAGGAGAGGAGAGGAAAAGTGGGAGAAAGAAGAAAGAGTAAAAGGAGAGGAAGAAGGGATAGAAAGAGAAGGAAAGAGGGCAGGAAGAGGAAGAGGGGAGTAGGGGAGAGGCAAGGGAAGAAGGAAAGGGAAAGGAGAGGAGGAAGGAAGGAAGTAGAGAAGGGAGGGAAAGTGAAAAGAAAAAATAGGGTGATGATTAACACAAAATAGGTTTATGGGATGGCAAGTAAAGCAACCCAGAATGTATATTTTAACCCTTTATATGGAAAAACAAATACGTAAAAGTGATAAAGATAAATAAGAATAATCGATGTGAATGTATACCTATAACTGTATGTAAGAGAATAAAAAAAAAAAAGAATTGAGCAGTGACTGTATAAGGTGCAGCCCAATAGCATCTCCATCTCTCAAGGGTTTTGTTGCCCTTCAAACAACCTTCTCTTTCAAATGTGCAAATGCATCTCAACGCCCCCAATTTATTTTCCTGTTTTAAGAAGGGGGGGGGGGCGTAGGTTTCCAATTATTTCTTGTGGAGTTTGACAGCCCACACCAGCTTGTCGCTACCACCTGCAAGGAGCCCACAGCAAGCGCTCCTATTCTGAAGGTTAGTTCTGTTTCTCCCTTGTCTTTCTATTCCCTGTTTCCCCTCAGTCTTCATTATCCCTTCCCTTGTACAGATGGCTCCTTTCTGACAGTTCTTTTCCCATTAGTGGTTAATTGCAAAGGTCACTCCGTTGGCCCTTCAGCATTCGGAGATCAGGATTCGGACAATAAAACTGCTGCATGCTAAAAAAGAGGACGGTGTCAGATGTGAGCCAGGGCATGGAAGATGGAGGGAAAAGACCTGACCACTTTCTGCACAGGGTGAGGCAGTTGTGAAGATGCTGGACCATCACAGAATGACAGAATAACAGAGTTGGAAGGGACCTTGGAGGTCTTCTAGTCCAACCCACTGCTCAAGCAGGAGTCTCTCTACTATTCCAGACAGATGACTATTCATTAGGGGAGCCTTTGGTTAAAGCCAAGTCAGCTATGGGGACACTTTGGGTGGTCTTTCTCAATCCACTTCACAGGTTTAATGTGATGGTGGTAAAATGAAAGGAGAGAGAGGGAGAGAGGGAGGGAGGGAAGAAGAGAGAGGGAGAGACAGGGAGGGAGAAAGAGAGAGAGGGAGGAATAGGGGGAGAGAGAGAGGAAGGAAGAGAGGGAGAGGGAGGGAGGAAGGAAGAGAGGGAGGAAGGAAGGGAGAGAGAGAGGGAGGAAGGAAGAGAGGGAGAGAGGGAGGAAGGAAGAGAGGGAGAGAGGGAGGGAGAAAGAGAGGGAAAGAGGGAGGGAGGAAGAGGGAGAAAGAGGGAGAGGAAGAGAGGGAAGGAGGAAGAGAGGTGGAGAGATGGGGGAGAGAGGGAGAGGGGGGGGAGACAGAGAGAGGAAGGTAGAGATAGGGAGAGAAAGATTTGTTTGTTTTGGTTAAAGCTTATTCTGCCAGAGAGAAAGAGAAGGAGCAGCAGGAGCTCTTTGGTGTCTTCCCTTTCTCTTCTCTTCCCTTGCACATCGTCTCTGCAATTGATGGCAGCTCAGGAGGGCCGAATCTTTGCATCTGGGATCATCAGGCACACCTGAACACCTCCATGTTCCTCCTCCTGATCTGATAAAGCCCACCTCGCAGACAGGGGCTGCTTTTGTCCTTGGGCTACCTAAACCATTGCATTTATTACCCATCACGTATAACAAACCCAGAGAGGACGTGATTTTCCCAGGCCTGTGTAGACATCATAAACAATAAATGAACAAATGGCTAGCTGTTGGAAGTTGTAGCAAACAGGCCCCCAAAATTTTCAAAATAAATGGAGGCTTTAGCAGTAAAAGATGCAGCTAAAGCAAAACCCCATTTAATACAGGGTTTTTTGTGTTTTTTTTGCAACTTGGCCACTTGAAGACTCAGTTGAACTTGAAGCACATTGTCTGAAAGCAACACAGAGTTAACAGATTTTGTTTTCATTCATCTGGTTTAATCATAATTAACATTCTTTAGAAAAAAAGGGGGGGAAACAACTTTTGGCAGGCATGTCCTGAATGTCACTAGATGTTCCCATTCCTGACTGTTACTAAATTCCCTCTTAGCCGAGGGTCTTATGAACCTTGAACCAAACATGGTCAACACGTTACACTCGCGTCTTCAGAAAATGCCATACAGTTTGATATTTAGCTTTTATTTGCTCCATCTGTTCCTGTTGAGCAAATTCTGAAGGAAAAAAAAAGCATTGCTTATTAAAACCCTTGATCCCCCAAACAGAGCTAGATAATATTGCATTAATCTCTGAGTTTAATGCCTTATGAAGCCATGCCTGCCATTTTTTGCTGCATTGTTTTTAAAAACTGGAAGGAAGAAACTCAAGCTGCTTCACGTACATGATGAAGCTGCTGGATTTGGAAAGCAGTGCTGAACCCTTTTATTCCTAAAAAGATAATGGCTTTTGACCGCATGTGGCTTAGCTAGAGAAACTAAATCCCCTCCCCACAAACATCTAAGAGGCATTGAAACATTTTTAAAAATAGCCCTAATAAATTCAGTGCAGTAAAACTATAGTTCCTACATCTGCTAAATTTTAACTGAAAAAGGGTGCATGCAAGGCGAGCTAGTAGCGACTAATCCACGGTGCCACGCAGCCACTGACGAAGTACTGACTTGGTGGTTTAAAATGGGAAGGGGCATTTTATGTTAATGCCCAGTGCTAAGACGGCGCAGGTGCTGAGATTCATTGGGACCCCGAGTTTCCTCCCCCCCCAAAAAAATTACAGCAAGTCCTCTTAGGAAAATGAGACAAAGAAATCTGGGATAAATAAGTTCTTAAGCTTGATCAGTTCTAGATAACCAAAGAAATCACCCCTTGTCATCATCAGAAGGCTGCTGCTGCTGTTTCTCCTGATCCAGTGCAGCTGTCCCCTAACAGCTGTTGGAAGAAATGTCCAATTGGGGAGAAAGATACTGGAAACATGGAGGCTGATTGGAAAGATGGTTTAATGGTGAACAGGAGCAGAGGTGATATTAAACCGGTTTGGGCAAACCGATAGTGGAGATCGCCCGCCTGCCTACCCTCTGCTCTATGCAGTCCTATTTAGCTACGTTTTTGAGGCCGGGCGCATGTGTGGAAGGTACATGTGCAAGCAAAGCACATGCACGGAAGGTGCGCGCATGGGATGAACCAGTGGTAAAAAAGAAGTGAAACCTACTGCTGGACAGGGCCACGTGGTTTGAGGTCCTGGGCAATCAAGCACGTGGATGACAGATAGAGAGATTTATATCCCCTTTGGGCTTTGAACTTGCTTCCTGTTCTCGTGAAAGAAAGGCACTCTGACCCATGTGGCCATATAGGGGTAACTTTGTAGGTTGTCTTGAGTCCCAGGCTTGGTTGAATCTTGCTGGGTGATGTAATGCAGGGGCTTTGGGCAATTCCTATTATGGCTTTGTCCTGTTTTGGATCTGGAGTGAGGGCTAATCCTATCACCCAGGAGCAGAAGGCCTTTTGTCTTGTAGATAAGCTGGCACCAAAATATCTGCTGGGGATGAGTTTCTGTGTCCCTTAAGATTTCTATTTCTCTTTTAGGGGAAATATTCTGCCTTTCTAATATTTCCTAGAATATTTCATTCTCCTAGGAGAGGGGTGGGTACTAACTTCCTAAACAGCTAATCACAGGAAGGAACAATTACATTTCTCCTCTAGCCACAGTGTAGGCTGCGTGGGTGTCCCAGTGTAATAAAAAAAACCTTCACCTCCTCTCCAAACAAAATCCAAAGGAAACACTTGCATGTTCTACATGGTTGTCTGGCCAGAAGCCAAAGAAGACTCGGTTCCTGGCATCTTCTCTGAGTTGTGGTCTGCAGATGGAAGCGGGCAGGTCTGCTCTGGACAAACTGGGGAGGAAATACAGGGGCAGCCACATGTCCCAAGGCCCAGCAGAGGCCCACGGTTTAAAGACAGAGGCCTGCAGAGGGGGTGTCCACAAGACATGGTGAAAAAGGTCCGGATATTTTTATTTTGAAGATCATGGCTACGACCTTGGTTCTTTGGACTGCATTCTTCTTTAGACCATCTGGTCTGAAGAGGCCATTTTGCAGAGTGGGTGTTGTGCCAGTGGCCAGCAGAGCTGGCAGCAGAGTCAGACAGTGAGGAGGTTGGGGAGGAACATGGGCCAATCCTGGAGTCTGGGGAAGGCTCGGACAAGGGCTCTGCGTCGGAGGCAAAGAGGGGGCCAGGGCCATCTGGTAGTTATGTGCTGCCTCTGGAGCCTCCGGAGTCTGACATCAGCGAGGCAGAAGAACCACAGGAGCCTGTTCCCAGTGTGCGCATGCACAGAGCTGCAAGAAGGCAAGAACAATTAAGAAAACAGGGTCGACTTGGGAATAAGGCTTGGAGATGACTGGCCCCTCCCGTAAGACATCAAAGAGGAGCGAACAGGACGTGAGTTTTTGCAGGAAGCAATTTGTTCATCTGGTCGTTCATGCTTTGAAAAGTTCTGTTTGATTCTGTGCTAAGTTTGGCCTTGCTCTGCATTTGGCAATTAGGTCTGTGGCAGTGTTCCCAGGGAGATAAAGTGAGTGTTTAGCAACATTCCCCTAAAAGACTGTGGCAACTCGAGCAGACATCTGTTGGAAGTTTGTGAAGTCTTGTGGGCTGTGAATGACCATCATTTATAGCCGTATGAATAAAAGAGGGGTTTTGGGACTAAGATTGTGATTTATGCTTTCTCAGGAAACCTTGGTCAGAACAGTGGGGTCGCACTCACGCCTCAAACCCAGCACATCTTAGCACTTCGGTGAGCAGCTCAAAGCCTACAGAGCTTGTTCCAAGTTCTGCCCTTGTTATAATCCCTACAAAGATGATACAGAGAAGACGGTCCTTCACTCCCTTTATTTAAAGAAACTAATGCTGCACATCAGTCTGGTTCGTTCAACTCATATTTTCCTTGCTCTGTTCTTTATCTATGGCATCCTATGGGCTCTTGAAAGAAGACAGAGAAATTAAAATGTTCATGCTCCACTTGGTGGCATATAACATCTGCCACCCACCACCACCCTCCCCCCACCCCTCAGCGTAATAATTTCTCACCTGCCTCTCCAGGCTCATTTCTCTTTCTGCTGCTATTCCAGCTTATTTTCCTTGTAGCCAGCAGAGGATGCAATGTGCAAACTTCAGGAAGGGAAATCTGATTTTTAATACCGCATTGTCGGGTGATGTGACGCCGCACATTAAACAGCATTAAAAGGGTTCACGCAAAAGCTACATTTCTGCATAGCAAGAAGCCCAGAATGATTAGGCATGTAGATATTCTTAAATGGTCGTGCTATGCAAATGGCTTCTATGTTCTGCAGTTAAAAGCAGCTAATTAAATTAAAGCCCTTGATGTCTTTTTGCAAATGTTTGAGTTTGTTATTCCCTAATCAGTTGGGGATGGAGCACTGAGAAGAGAATGACTGTAGCACATTGAATCTTGCTGGCTGAGGGCTGCACTCAGCACAAATCCAAATATTCTAATTATCTTAAGTGGAAAGCTGTTAGCGAAGGGATTGCAAGCTCAGATACAAAGGGATCCATTTCAAGTGGGAAACAAATGCATAACTACCCATGTGGTTTGAAACGTCCCCTGTTCACAAGATGAAACTGATTTGGCCTCTAGTGTAGTCTTGTTTTCTTTGGCATTCCTGCAGCACAAACACACCCAACCCACAGCAGTTCTGTGAATCAAAGAAGCCATTTATCCTTTATTACAATAAACAATTACAATATACGGGAGTTCATTCTTCTAAGTTTCTCCCTTTGAGAAGTTCACCTCTGTAGTTCCCTCGCCGCAGAGAGGAAGTGGTTTGCAAAATATATCCTTTTGCTTCCCAGTCTAGCCTACAGCACTGGAATATCCTGTTATGTCCTCACCCAAATATTATCCTGCCCTGCGGGGTACCATCCCAGCCAGTAATTTGGATGGTCCCAACCCTGGTAGTCTTTCACAAGGCACCAAGGACTGGTTGCTCCTCAGGCATCATTCAGAGGGTGAAATGAGCTTTGTGGTTGTAGTGAAACACGGGTGAAATCTAACCGCCTTTATCTTTCTGAGATCTACGAAGGTTGGCTAGCTCCTGCCATCCAGCTCAGTGCTCATCTCAGTGGGAGGATCCTTGCAATGTCCCTAGTGAACAGGACTTCTGAGAGATACAGTCTGAAATACAGTTCTGAAACCCACGCCGGAAGATCTTTTCAATTGGAGAGAACAGCAAAGCATAATCAGCAACTAGCACTGATGATGTTAGCTGGTTGGGTAATGAAATATCTCCAAGAAAACTACTAAGCTCAGAGAACATCTGTCTGACCTTGATCACCAAGACCTAATGGATTACATCCCAGAGATAAGAAGCTGCCAGATGTTATCTCAGAACCATTGCATCATATCTTGTATCATTGTATTGCCGTATATTTTGGACTATAAGATGCACCTTTTTCCCTCAAAAAAGACTGTGAAAATCTGGGTGTGTCTTATACTCTGAATACAGCTTTTTTGGCCTCCCCAAACCCCACCCTCTTTGCAAAAATGGCTGTGCATAACCTTTAGGAGTGCTCCAGAGTGTTCCTGGGAGCTGGGGAGGGCAAAAATGAACAAAAAATGGGCTGTTTTTGCTCATTTTTGCTCCCTCCTCAGCCCCCAGGAGCACTCTACAAGCCTCCTAAAGGCTATGCATGCCCTTTTTTGGACAAAAAACAGGCCCGTTTTGGGGAGCTCTGCAGAGTGCAAAAACTTTTTTAAAAAATTTGCCTCTTCAAAATCTTGGTGCGTCTTATATTCCAAAAAATACAGTATATTTTATATCATTGGGGAACTACCAGAAAATTGGAAAAAAGCTGATGTGGTTCCCATCTTCAAAAAACCGGGGTGGGGGGGTGGGGGGGGGACAGAACCAGGAATCTACAGACCAATCAGCCTAGCATCAATAGCTGGGAAGATACTGGAAAAGATAATCAAAAAATAGATCTGCAAACATCTAGAAACAAATAAAGTTATAACTAATAGTCAGTGCAGGTTTGTTAAAAACAGGTCACGCCAAATCAATCTTATTTCATTCTTTGACAAAGTGACTAAATTAGTAGACCACAAAATGTCGTGGACAAAGTATATTTGGGGTTGCAAGGCATTTGACAAAGTAGACCACAACCTACTTTTTAATAAGCTATAAAAATGTGGGATAGACAGCATCACCACCTGATGGATTTGTAACCGGATGGCAAACCATACTTAACAAGTAGTCCTTAATGGTACTACATCTACATGGAGGGAAGTAAGCAATGGGATACCACAAGTTTCTGTCTTAGGCCCAGTATTCTTCAATATCTTCATAAATGACTTAGATAAGGGAATAGAAGGGGAACTCATCAAATTTGCAGATGTCATTAAGCTGGGTGGGGTGGGTGGGGGAATCCAGAAGACAAGTTCAGGATCCAAAAAGATCTTGATAGACTTGAATAATGGGTCCTATCCAACAAAATGAAATTTAATGTGGAGAAAAGCAAGGTTTTACACCTGAGCGGGAAAACCTACGAGTACAGATTAGGCAAAACCTGGCTCAAAAACAGTAGCTGTGAGAGGGACGTTGGAGTCCTAGTGGACAATCACTTAAACATGAGCCAGCAGTGTACGGTAGCAACCAAAAAAGTGAATACAATCCTTGGTTGTATAAACAGGGGCATAGAATCAAAATCACATTAAATATTAGTAACACTTTATAAAGTCTTAGTAAGGCCACACCTGGAATACTGCATCCAGTTTTGGGCACCAATTACAAAAAAGATGTAGAGACTTTGCAAAAAGTGCAAAGAAGAGCAATTAAGGTGATTAAAAGCCTGAAAACTAAAACATATGAAGAATGGTTGCAGGATTTGATTTGGAGAGTCTAGAGAAAAGAAGGACTAATGGGGACATGATAACAGTATTCCCATATTTGAGAGGCTGCCACAAAGAAGAGGGGGTTAACTTATTTTCCCAAGCACCAGAGGGCTGGACAAGAAACAATGGATGGAAACTAATCAAGAAGAGAAGCAACCTGGAATTAAGGAGACATTTCCTAACAGTGAGGACAATTAACCAGTGGAACAGCTTGACTTTAAAGGTTGTGCATGTTAATTGCAGGAGGTTTTTAAGAAAAGACAGTCACTTGTCTGAAATGATATATGACATGTTTTCAGGACATGCCACATTTTTTGGGTGGGCAAAAATATAAGCCCTCCCCTGAAAACAAGCCCCCTGGACAACCCACCCTTCCGGCCTGGAAGAGCGCTGCTCACCGACCTAGCGGTATCCCAAAGGCGCCAAGCCATGGGAATGTTGGGGGGGGGGGGGAAAGGCGCTCGCCTCAGGGTCGAAAAGCTGTGTTGCACTGTCCCAGCCACAGTCTTCCGGCAGTGGCTGCTCTGGGAGTACACTCTATGGTTGTAGGCAGGCTGCCGGCAGAGCGTACTCCCAGAGCGTACAACCATAGAGTGTACTCCCAGAGTGGCCACTGCCAGAAGACTTGGCATCCTAACTCCATGGTTTGGAAGCCACAAAAAAAGCCATGCTGGGACGGTGGGAGTGGTGGAGGGCGACGGCAACGGAGATGCCCTGGCTCTGCAGGGAGAGTTAGATCAGGGCATTGTGAGGCTGGGAGGCATGCGAGTGGGAAGCGGAAAAGCCGCTAGCGCAACCCCCCTCTCCAGCCGTGCAGAGCCCCATTCACTGACCTAGGGGCATTTCAAAGGCGTCAAGTCGCGGGACCTGGCAAATAGGCCCTCCCACGGCTTGGCGATACTCCTAGGTCAGTGAATGGCGCTGTGCCCGGTTGGAAATGGGGTTTGCTGGGTGGCTGCTCGTGAGCATGGTCACTTCATGGCTGCTGTGTTGCACTACTGCGACAGCGCAACACAACCATTTGACCCCGAGGCTGTGCCCTGCTCTTTGGGAGCCCACTCGCAAGACAGCAGCTGCCCGGCAATCCCAAAACAATAAGCCCTCCCCTGATAATAAGGCCCAAGCCATATTTTGTGGGTCAAAAGAAAATAAGGCCCTGTCTTATTTTTGGAGAAACACAGTAGGATCTCCTGCTTGAGCAGGGGACTAGACTAGAAGACCTTCAAGGTCCCTTCCAGCTCTATTCTGATTATATTGATTGAAAGAACACCTAAGAACCTAAGCTACAAATATTCTCCTTTATTACATCAACAACATCATACATTCTGCTCTATAGAAAGAGGGGTAGGCAGCTTTTTTTTTAGCCAATTAATTTATTTGAAGGTAACTTTCCTATCAATTCTCCCTTTCCTTTTCCTCTCCAACCTACCTAATTATAGACATTTAGCATAAATGAGCAATTATTTTTACAGAGATCTGGAAGCAATTCCCAACCATATCTCAAGGAACACCAAGGAATTTTGTACTGCAATTAGGGGTTACTGACATGCTGTTCCAGCTGAAATACTAGCTTTTCCTCCCCTCCTTCCCCATATTATCTTCACATAAAAGGAAAAAACTGATGATGTGTAGAAGTGGAGCCTGTATATATATATATATATAAAAAGAGGTAACTATCCAATTCAGCCATCACAAAATGCAGTGAAATATGAAAATATTCAAATCTAGACTTTTTAAGTGTTCATTGCTCCATAGAGAAAGAGGGAATGAGAGACAAGAAGCCACAACCAGCAGCAAAGTGGTGTCAGAGTACCAAGTAACTGCCCCAATGTAGCCTGTCAACACTGGAACCATCTTAGACCATCTTCGGGATTGCCAGGTGGATGGACTCAGTTCCAGAGGTGTTGGGTATTATTACAGGTTGCAGAGGCTTTGAAAGATCTGAAGGACCAGTTGAGAGACTGACTGTCCTGGAGACGCTCTACCTGTACGACTGCTACCAGTTGACATTGATTTGAGGCACCTAATCAGTTAATCAGTAGTTGCCCCACAGTATAGATTTTAAAGGCTAATTTAATATGTACTTCTTTTTACAAACTGTGCAATATTTTAAGTTAAAGGTTCCCCTTGCACATACGTGCTAGTTGGTCCCGATTCTAGGGGGCGGCGCTCAAGTCAATTTCTAAGCCAAAGAGCCAGCACTGTCCAAAGACGTCTCCATGGTCATGTGGCTGGCATGACTAAACGCCAAAGGCACATGGAACACTGTTACCTTCCCACCAAAAGTGGTTCCTATTTTTCTACTTGCATTTTTACATGCTTTGGAACTGCTAGGTTGACAGAAGCTGGGACTCTAATGAAATGAACTAATTGTCTCCTGCAAACTCCCCTCCCTTTTCACTCACCTTTTATTTCCTCTGAGAGGGGCCATTCATCATCCACCTGTGGCTTTACTCCCAAGTCGACCCTTGTTCCTTAGCTGTTCCCTTTTATTGGCAGCTCTGCGCCCGCGCACACTGGAAACAGGCTCCAGCTGTTATCCTGCCCCACTGATATCCGACTCCAAAGGCAGCTGATAACTGTCAGACAGCACTGGCCCTCTTTCTGCCTCCGACACAGAGCCCTCATCATAGCATTCCCCAGAGTCCAGGACTGGCCCATGTTCCTCCCCAACCTCCTCACTGTCCGAATCTGCTGCCAGATCTGCTGGCGGGCCACAACAGGTTATAGTTATTCATGCTTCTCCAAGGTGGTTAAACAATTGCTCCTCCCTCTGCTAATTTTGCATGATTCTGAATTGATTGTTTTTCTCCTCACCTGACTCTATTTTTTTAGTCTGCCACTGATTTTTGTGGTGACTAAAAAAAAAAAAAAACAGGTGGCCCAATGAAATGAATGGTAGAACAGGAAACCTGAAAGCTACATGGTGAAGGTCATGCTAAAGATAATAGCAGCCTGATATTTCACATGATGGTGATGGTGATAACCAAAGCAAGAGTGCTCTGGCGTTGCAGCAGAACACGTTTGTTAAAGGTTGTATCTGAATTCCAGATCTGGATACAATTGACTTACAACTACAATTGAGCCCAATATTTCTGCCGCTAAGTGAGACAAGTTTTGAAATGAGTTTGTACCATTGTATAGCTTTTTATGTTTGTTAAACAAATCACTGCAGTTCAGTGGTGAGTTCCGGATCCTGTCGCAACCGGTACGCTGCGTACGGGGCCGGGTGTCCTAGGCGGGCACGTGCACTGCACACGTATGTGCACGCTACCACCCTGTGACACCCAGCTTCTGGGCGGAGGTACGCATGCATCGCATGCTGTGCGCGCATGCGCAATTGGCCCGGTTGCCTCAAAAATAGGTAAGGAACACAGGTGGGTGGGTGGGCCAAATAAGCCATTGTACTGGTATGGTGTCCACTGCTCCCGTCTACCACCGGTATGGCCGTACTGGGCCATACCTCCCAGAACCCACCACTGCTGCAGTTGCTATGTTAGTAACACAGTTCCTAAATGAAGCTGACTTACCCATTGATTTTGCTTGACAGAAGGGCACAGAAGGAGAATTACATGGCCCCAGGACCAGAGGTGGTATTCAGCAGATTCTGACCAGTTCTGGAGAATTGGTAGCAGAAATTCTGAGTAGTTCTGATTGGCCCTGCCCCCATTTATTCTCTGCCTCCGGAGTCCCAGCTGATCAAGAGGAAATGGGGATTTTGCAGTATCCTTCCCCTGCCACGCCCACCAAACCATGCCCACCAAGCAACACCATGCCCACAGAACCGGTTGTAATTTTTTTTTGAATCCCACCACTGTCCGACAATGCAACCATCATAAATGTGAGTCCATTGACATGGGACTGAAGTTTGATCCCATGACTATGGGGATGCTGCAACGACCATATGAAAAATGCATATAAGTCATTTTTTCCAGTGTTCTAACTTTGAAAGGTTACTAAGCAAACTGCTGTGAGTCAGAGAATACCTATACAATACCTGTCTTTGCCATCAACGTTATGCATTTTCTCATTTTCACAGTCCTCTATGCATGTAAGACACACACACAGACACACACAATCACATCAGCTGTAGCATGTAAATGAGGACTAAAACTACATTCTACAGCTTTCATTGCATTCGCTTGGCAGCCTGATATGGACTTTAGAAGGCAGGTAAACCTTTAAGATAAAGATTTAATAGACTCTGCTGGGCCAAGAGGACTCCTCCTGCCTTTTTATAAGGAGGTCTCGCTGATACAGAAGTGAGGACTTTGGCCTGCTGCTAGAAATGCAGGCAATGTGCATTTTCACATTTTGCTGCAGCTCTCTATTGTAGAGCTAAAAGTCAAACTTGATATGCACGATTCTGGGGCACATTTTCAGGCATGGGGAAATCTCAGTTCCTTCCTATGTTTTTGGATTTCGGTTGTCAGCTGTCACTGCCCAGAAGGGATTGTAGTTCAAGCAAAATCCGGATGGTGGCAGGTTCTGCACCGCCGGTAGATAAGGAGAAAAGGAGACTTAATAACTAACCTGTGGCGGTGTAGGTTGAAGTAGAGAGTGGGATTTCTTTGGGGCTGCAAGAAGAGGCTGTCTTTAGTTCTGCTCTTTCCTTCAGTGCCCATTTTCTTGTTTTTACAGCAAAACAATAAATGTTAAATGCATTATAAGGTTAGTTTCACCTTTTGATCAGAATAGCAGAAGGCCATAATATTGCTCATGACTGTACGAAGTTCGCACCCGCCCCCCTCCTAGAAGAATGAAATATCCTGGGAAATATGGAAAAGGCAGAATATTATATTTCCCTGGATAAAAATATTATTCTTCCCTGGAGAAACATGTTTTTAGGTAAGAAACACACTCTCTCTTAATAGCCCCCATCTTTCTCAATGGGGCATTAAAAGGCCTAAACAAGTCTATTCTACATAACAAAGATCTTCCCTCTTCTGCTCCAGGACGATGGCATTAAGGCATGATAGGATTAGCCCTTTACCCATTTTACCACAGGGCACCTGGGAAGAAGCAAGACTCAACCATACCTGGACTCAAAGCACAATCTAAAGAGTTGCCCCTGCATGGCCCCATAGGAGTCTGACAACCAATCAGAATACATTTCTTACACAGGAACAGGAAACAGGAAGGTGAGGCCGAACAGAGAGTATAAAGCCAGGAACTTTCAGCCCTTCTTTCTCTTTTCTTCTTCACCCAACAACTGGAAGCACGTGATCCTTTTCTGTTCAGGAGCCCAAACCATGTGATCCTGTCCACTATTAAAACCATCTTTCCAAGCAGCCTCCATGTTTCCTGTGTCTTTTTCCCCACTTGGAACTGAACCCAGATGGACATTTCTTCCAACATGACAATTTATGGAAGTGAACGTTGGACTTTGAAGCAATGATAGGAAAGGTGTTGATGCTTTTGAAGTTTGCTATTGGAGAAGACTTATGGGCAGCCAAGAAAACAAACCAACCTATTATCGAAGACACATAATCAACCAAGGCTTTGTGATGCTGTGGACGTATGCCATTAAGAAGAAGAAATTGTTTTTACAAGTCAAAGACGTTGCCAAAAACATCAGGAGACAAAGGACCCCTTGATTGCATGAAAGAAGACAAACACTATTTAAAATATCTCACAAAAAATATCTCAAGATACAGTACCATGGCGAATAAATTGACTAATTTTTGCCTAATAGAGAGGCCTCATTATACAGCAATGCCAGATGGAATAATCCTGGAGATTGCAACAGTATTTATTTATACTAAAGAGGGTGGAAGATTTGTATGATTTTATCAACTGAGCTTTGTCTGACAGATGGGAGCTTTGGGATTGCTTTCAGAGACATGCTAGGCATTTCTTCCTTGTCCCCACACAAATAATTTATTTAGGAGATGATCGTTCCCAGTGTAAGTCTTTCTAAGCCCCACTGATTCCAGAGATAGCAAAAGAGGAACATGTGCTGATATCACTCTCAACAAAATAAGCTGGACATTAAAATGTCTGCCCTTAGCCAGGCGTGGGGAGTGAACACCAAAGGTATTAGAGTGGAGAAAAAGGCTTTTTAAAGTCAATCATCTCTGTAAATGTGCATTTCGAACCAGATTTTTCCAAAGCCCTTACTTTGCATTGATTAAGTCTATTATCTGCCTTTCAATTTGTGCACTTGAAGTGATTTACTTAATCTAAAACCTTTTTTCAAAAAAATAATAATAAAGTGCATAAAAGCCAGTGTTAGTTTAAAGGCTTATCAATCTTTAACAACTGATTTCCCCCCCACAGGATAGTGCAAACCTTTCTACACCAAGTTTACCTCCCTTCAAAAGTACATTATAAGCTCCAGGGGAGTCAGAGTTCACCCTCAAAGCTGCTATTTTATAGGCAGCCCAATTCTCTCTTGTCCTTTGGGGCAGAGTATTGAATTTTTAATAGAATTGAACAATTGTTTTGCTATATCAATTATTTCCAGCGAAGTCACATTCAACAAGATTTCAGAACAAGACAATCAAATAGACTAGACTAGACTTCTTCATTCCTAAAAAGAATATATTAGTTATTCATGAAAATATATTAATATATTAAATAATATTAAATTCTTTAATATTTTTAGTTAAATTAATATTTTTAAAAATAACTTTTATTCTTAAAACTATTATATTAAAAGATTAAATAATATTAAAATATTTTAAATATTCTTTATTCTTAAAAAGCCTCCTGAAGGTGATGCGATGGTTAGAAAGTTGGATGAACTAACTTGATTATTGGTGAATAATTATTTGAAGTTTGACTTCACACAATTATTGTGACTGGGTTATTGTTTTTGAAGAAGGGAGAACTTCATATGCTATTTTAAACTGACTGGGGAAACAATTGGAAGATGGCTGCTTATTTTATTCCAGGGAGATTTATAGAAAGAGTGGTCAAAAAATCAAGATGTTGGTTTTGTGTGATGACAATAGACACTGCCTTGATTTTTTTTTTACCCTAACATAATGTTATTTAAAACTCTGGAAGCTGTTTTGGACATTGTTGTGTAGGTCTTTTTACAGTAAGCTATTTTACATGGCATGTCGTTAATTAGGAACATTGGCCAGTCAGTTTTCTTGTACCATTGCCAAAATATCCAAAAAAATCCACACCTGGATGATCATATTATTAGGATCAATCAAAACAACGTCTTTAATAACATTCCTTCTTCCCCAGTGCAAGACAATTGCATCTGGGTGTCTCCTGGGAATGTCTGTCTGGAAGAACCTCACTCTAATAAACCATTGTTTATTAGGTAAAGGTAAAGGCTCCCCTCCCCACATATGTGCTAGTGGTTCCGGACTCTAGGAGGCGGTGCTCATCTCCGCTTCAAAGCCGAAGAGCCAGCACTGTCCAAAGACGTCTCCATAGTCATGTGGCCGGCATGACTAAACGCCGAAGGCGCAATGAACACTTTTTCCTTCCCACCAAATGTGGTTCCTATTTTTCTACTTGCATTTTTACATGCTTTCGAACTGGTAGGTTGGCAGAAGCTGGGACAAGTAACGGGAGCTCATTCAGTTACGCAGCACTAGGGATTCGAACCGCCGAACTGCTGACCTTTCTGATCGACAAGCTCAGCATCTTAGCCACTGCTTCCCTTCATTGTTTATTACATCATGGTAATTATATCAAACTTATTCTCTGAATGTTGTTTCCTCTTTCAAATCCTGTCCTGCGGGAGAGTCTTGCCTAAGGTTTTACTTGTAATGCGTTTTTTTTTAAATCTAAGAGCACCATGATTTTCCTGTGCCAATAAATCTGTGCCCTTCGCAAAAGACGGGATGTTAACCTTCTGTAAAAATGAAGAACAAATGCAATTTCTACGGTCCCAAGAATAGGCCCTTGTGCTATTGACTGAGGCTGGTTCAAAATGTTGGAGCATTTCTAATGTTGAAAAAGGATGCGCGCTCTGCTCTCAGCTAAGGAGCAGGAAAAAGAAAGCTCATGTTGTTTCTTGTCATTAATCTCTTTTCCCAGATGCTGCTGGCTTTCCTGAGTTGTTGTCCATGCATAATTAACCAGCATTCCCAGGAGACTCTCTGCATCCCACTACAACTTCTGGGTTCCTATGTACTCCATTACCTCCAGAAAAAAATAGAAGGCTGGTGGTAATAAAAATGTAAGTCAAATTTGGAAGCAGCTTTTACCTTCTGGATTGCACAATACTTCTCTTTAACATACAACAGGCAGCAATTTAGAAATGGAACAAGGCCAAAATACCCTCCGAAACAACCTCTCCCTGCCACGGTTTTCAACTGGAGTCCTTTGTCTAAGATTACAGGTGACATATCACCAATAGCCAACTCCGACTTAGTTTCAGACATTGCAAACTCCCCCTGAAATGCAAACGCTCTGTACGTTTACTTGATATCTGCTGCCATCTGCATTTGATCTCTCCTTCACTGCCCCCCCTCTCCAAACATCTCTCTGTTTCTGCTTGTCATGCTTGTCTGCTTTGTTCCTCTCCGTCTTAGGTGCAGTAATTGGTTTTTGGGCAAGTGCCCAATAAAGGATCACGGGAACTTGCCTAGAATCTCATCCATTTCTGTCATCTCATTATTTGTAAATATGCAGGAAATACTAGAAACCGCTGGTCTGGCTCGTGGGGCAGAACTTTTCAAGAAAGAACTAAGCCCCTTCAGAAAATAAACTGTAGTATTAACTAAATAAAGCAGAGGTACTTTTTTTTTGTCTGTTGGTCCTGAGTTGAGTTTAGATTTTATCCTTATAGTGATCATGGTTCTTTCTTTCTTTTTTTCCCTTCCTCCATCCCCCTTCTTTCTCTTTCCCTTCTTTCTTTCTTTTCCCTCCCCTTCTTTCTTTCCCTTTCTTTCTTTCCCCTTACTCTCCCTTCTTTCTTTATTTTTCTTTCTTTCCTTTCTTTTCCCTCCCCTTCTTTCTTTCCCCTCCCTCCACCCTCTCTTTTTTCTTTCTTTTCTTTCTTTACCCTCCCTTCCCCTGCTTTCTTTTTTCTTTCTTTCCTTTCTTTCTTTTCCCTCCCTCCACGTTCTTTCTTTTCTTTTCTTTCTTTCTTTCTTTCTCTTTTTTTTCTTGACGAGTCAGAAGAAGGTGGGGCTGGCCATCAACTTTACAGCTATTTAATTGGTACTTAGTTCTTGTGGAATAATCTCTCTTACTCTACCTCATGCCAACAGTTGAACCAGTATTTCTGGATCGATTCTTGACTCAGAAGGTTGCTTCTGATGCAGCGTTATTGACCTCCTGAGTAAGACTAATAGATGATGACAGCCATGCTTTGTAATAATCTGCACTCATTTTTCTTGGGCAAACTCCCTTCCATGGGAACCATATTGTTGAGATGGTCCATCATAAGTGCTGAAAATAGCCTGTGAAAAATTTATATGAATACACCGCTAAACGATTTGGGTATCCTGAATTTCTGGCCATACATCCTTGCATGGACATCCTTGACATATGAAGATTCCTTCTGTGCCTGATGACTGGAGGAAGAAAAAATGGACAGGATGAATGCAACTCACAGTGGAATCCGTTTGTTAAGTGCGTCAAGGAAAGTATGTGTCAGAATTCTGACAGAAAAGGAATCAGATGTAATAATGAGCAAATCTGGGGAGCACTATGCAGATTTTTTTATTCTTCAACAGTCCCAAATGTGCTTTTTCAAGAGACAACTGGACTTTCCGGGTGTGTTTGTGTGTTTCTTTGAAAATGTTTCGCTTCTTATCCAAGAAGCTCCTTCAGTTCTTGGATGAGAAGTGAAACATCTTCAAAAAACTAACAAACCAATCAGAAAGTCCAGTTGCCTCTTGAAAAAAAGCCACCTTTGGAACAACCATGATCTGGATGGCTGAGAATCTCCATTGACATATTCTTCAACAGGTTATTTGAAAATGTAAGACCATGAGAAAGAAATGGAAATGTTTCTTGAAAAGAGGGCGGGGGGGGGGGGGAAGAAATTGACAAGAAGCATCTTTGGTTGCTGGAAGAGTTGGAAAAAGAAAGTAAGCTCAGAGTTACCTTGTGCTAAGGTGGGCAATCAATTTTAGAAAGAAAGAAATAAGCAAACAATGGGAATGGAGGACTTAAAAGGGTGTCTATTGAAGAGGGTCAACAATAGAAGGGTGAACTTAGAAGAGGGCCAACAATGAATGGATTTATTAATATAAAAGTCAGGGGCCATCACAATATAAAACAATATAAAATAATATAAAAGTCAGGGGCCATCACAAAATACATCTACTGTGATCATACAGGGAGTTGCTTGATCCTGTCACCCAAGAGAGGAAGAAAGACTGAGATAGAGAACGGATCAAGAGGACAGAGAAGGCCAAGAACGTCACGAATAGATGCAGCGCATAGATCCTTCAAGAGAGAGGAGAGCAGCTCAGATAACAAAAGGTAATGTACATGGAGATGGTGGAAATCAGGATGGTTTGTGAAAAGAGGACGACAGAAAGAAGTATGGTGAAGCATGTGGGTAAACGAGAGTTAATGATGTTCCTTTTTCACCTTCTCATGCCTTTGGTTCAGTATTTCTCTCTTTTTCATTTTGTGTAACTTTGCCTATCCTAACCTTCTGATGAGTCTCTCTTTCTCTCGCCAATAAATATTGAATTTCACCAAAATTCAGGGGTGTCAAACTCAAAGGCCGAGGGCTGGATCTGGCCTGTACATTGTACTGAGCAGCAGTTTTTTAAATTAATCATCATATCTTGTTCATCATCTCCTCCCTGGATCAGTGATGGGAGTTTTAGAGAAGATCACCAACCAGTTTAAAATCTGGTTTCACAAATACTTTACGCAATGATCACATCGTTGGGAGACCATTTTAATGGAGTTATTGTTATCCAATTTGTAGACAAATTGGATTGTAATCCCTTTCATTTGCAGACAAATTGGATTGTAATCCCTTTCACCTCCTACTCCTCCTTATTTGTTTGCTGGCTGTTACTTCAGCTAATACCGGTACTTTCTTGTTCCTAGCACTTGGTAAGAATTGCATGCTTGTTTGGTTTCCAGGCGTAAAGCTGGAATTTACAACTGAAACAAAAATTGAACAACCACTCTTCAGAATAAATAATCCTGGTAGTTCTCAATTTATGATCACAATTGAGCCCAAAATTTGTTAAATGAGGCTTTTTTGTTAAGTGAGTTTTGCCCCATTTTATGACCTTTCTTGCCACAGTTGTTAAGTGAGTCAGTGCAGTGGATTAGTTAGTAATTAGGTTAAGCGATTCTGACTTCCCCATTGCTTGTGAGAAGGTTGCAAAACGGGAACCCATCACCCTGGGCCACAACCATCATAAACATGAACCAGATGCCAAGTGTCTGAATTTTTATCATGTGATTATGGGGATGCTACAAAAGTCATTAAATGTGAAAAATGGTCATAAGTCACATTTTTACTGCTGTTGTAACTTTGAACTGTCACTAAACAAACTGTTGTAATTCAAGGAATACCTGTCCTTGTACAATAAAAGCTCCGAATGGGTCTAACTAAATTTGGAATGTGATTTTTGTCTTTTCAACAAAACAGTATTATTTTTTTTGCTACTGGTGTTCAAGCTGCAAGTCAGCCCAATTTCTTGCTTTATAGGTATGCATGCAGAATGGGTGTACACAGTGCCCCCAGTCATATGATAATTGATATGATAATTCTTTTCAAAAGCCATGAAAGTCCATCTTTACTTGTCAAACATTTTTAAGTGTTAACATTACCATGGGTTCTACACAGCGTTGATTTGGCTAACTCTAAAACGGGCGTCTGAAAATGAAATTATTCTTTAAAGCAGTCATATTTTTGACAGACTCCCAATGTCTCATGATGAGGAATTATGGATGGATAGGAATGTATCTGCTTTTGAGAAATCTGATCATATTACTATTACATTTATTTGCTTTCCTATCTTGCCATCAGGCTACTCATAACCATAACGAGGCGGCTCATAACCATAAACAAAAATGAAGAAATTAAAAAGTTTAAACAAAACATGGAAGGGATGGACGACGACAAAGAACATACATTGATTTTTGTTGGCTCAGCTGAGACTGCAACTATCACTGGCCATAATACAACATGTAGCATAAAATATAGAAGTCTCTGAACAACATGCAGAATGTTTGTGAATTTTGCCTTGTTATTGCTGTTTTCTAAAGAAAATACTTTGTGCTTACCGTCCAAGTATCCAAAGCAAGCAATGAAACAGCCAAACACCAAATCAAAGGCTTGCAGGAACTTCATTGGAAAAGTGGCTGGTGCAGCTGCCCTAAGTAATTGCCTCTAAGAAATTTGATCCAAAATAAATTAATGCCCATTGGACCTTCATGCATTCATTAATAATGCTGACTCTACACATTGGAACTACTTATTCCATGTTATCTTCATTGGATTAAAATAAGCTTCTCTCTCTATGCTGGGGGTAAATTTAAAGAAGTGAAATGGCCAATAGTGAAGAATTAGCTCAATGAAAGGTAGCCGAGGCTAGCACACCAGCCTATTTACACAATGGTAAATGTTTTGATAATGGCAATAATTATCTTCTTTACTGAAGATATTTCATGCAGGCAGAAAGAATTTAAGGGATGTGCATGAAGGGAGTCAGCATACCAATAGAAAACATTTATAGCTCAGAATTGATGATCTCTAAGCCTAATTGCTTTCTTGCAGACATCTCATGACCCAACTAGGTTACATCATCAATGCATTGTAATGAAACACCTGCAAAACAAACAAACAAACCCAAGCTTAGACAGCAACTAAGTTCTCCACGGAAAGAAAACTGGTTCTTCTTTTAAAGCTCTCAGTCCCAGACATTGCTAGGCAACAATATGTGCTGGGAACATGGATGCCCTATGCACTGATGCTGCTGCCTGCTTGGGTCATGAAACGTCTGCCAAAAAAAAAAAAAAAACCCTCCCAGCTCAGAGACTATCAAGGACCCCGCAGACATCAACCCATTTAATTTTCCCAGGGCGGCAATCTAAATATTGGGCGCCACTGCCGTTGGACGATCTCTATGGAGAAACATGAAACTTCTTTTATTACCCCCCCCCCCACCCCCCGGCCTTCTAGGTTTGAATCCGAGCGGGAAAAGCTGTTGCGGAGAGGGGGGCGGGGCCAGTGGAACGTTCGCTGGGCGGGCGGCGGCCAAGCGCCAGTGCGCGTGCGCCGCGGGTGACGCGACATCAGCTGTCAGCGGGGTGGGGCCGGAGCCGGCAGCCAGTTCCGGTTACGGGCGAGGGCGGCCCAGCCGAGGGACGGACGGACGGGCGAGCTCCTCCTCCTCCTCCGAAGACGGCCGCCGGCTCGCCTCGCCTCGCTTGCTCCACTTCTGCGGTGAGTGAGGGTGGGTGGGAATCAAGGGCAGCCACGCCGGGACCCCCAACCCTGGGGAAGAAGGGAGACCCTATTTCCCAATGGCTGGAATGCCTCTTTTCGCCTTCCCGTCACCTCTGTCTCTCTCCCTCCTTCTGCCTCTATTCCCTCTATTTATCCTTCTCCCTCTCTCCCTATTCCCTCCCCCCTCTCTTTCTCTCTTTCTCTCCCTACCTTGCTCAGACCTTGCTCAGGTTGTCGGAAATATTTAAAAATGCCTTCTGAAAATCTCTCTCCATCATCTCTAGCTATCTAGCTATCATATCTACCTATCATCTATCATCTCTCCCTCCCTCCCTATCTCTCTCTCTCTCTCACACACACACACACACCTCTAGCTATCATATCTATTTATCTCTCCATCCATATCTCTCCATCTTTGTCTATGATCTCTAGCATTATCTATCTATCCTCTCTCTCATCTCTAGCTATCATTATCTATCTATGTATCCATCCATCCATCCATCTTTCTCTCTCTCTCATCTCTAGCTATCATATCTATCATCAATCATCCATCTCTCTCTATCTGTCTCTCTGTCATCTCTAGCTATCATATCTATCTATTATCTCATCTCTAGCTATTATCTCTATCTATATCTGTCTGTCTGTCTGTCTATCTATCTATCCATATCCATCTATCTATCTATCTATCTATCTATCTATCTATCTATCTATCTATCTATCTATCTATCTATCTATCTATCATTTATCTAATCTACCTATCTGCCTATCATCTAATCTATCTCCATCCATCTCTCCTCACTTTCTCTTCCTATTCCTGCCTTCTCATCTATCTATATCTACCTCCCTCCCTCCCTCTCTCTCTCTCTCTCTCTCTCTCTCTTTCTTTTTCTTTCCATCCCTGTATTTATTGATCTCGTTTGTGAACTGCTCATGTTCCTCTGAGAAATGCATGAAAGGGGCCGTTTCTTTAGGAGAGAAAGGGGGAGGCCTCCTGGTCTAACTTGGGCTTTGCTCTCTGCCTCCCGTGACTAGCAGAAATGGCCCAAGTGCCTCTTCCCCTCCCCCACCTCTGCAGAAGGGGAGCCTGCTGGGAGTCCTCTGCCAAGAGGGTCTCCTTCCCCAGGGCCTGGGAGGGTCTCTTCTGCACGGATGGGGAGGGGGGGAATAGAGCAGCCCACCCAGCACAAAAGGCTTCTCATTCCAAAGATTAATTAAAGGCAATTCAATTGAAGATGACCTCGGAGCTCAATTCTGGCCAGTCACTTCCGCTCATCCCCCGTCTTCCCAGGCCACAGGGAAGAATAGAACGAGGGGAAGGGAGATGTCCACTGCTCGGAACACCTTTGCCAAAGGGCTTTGCCTTCCTGAGTAGGTGGTGAAGGCTAAATGCAGTGTGAGTTTTAATGTCTACGGCAGTGTTAAAAGGTAAATTACAAAAGCTGTGCTATTGTTTTTGGAACTCTTATTTATTTTCTAAAAACATGCCTGCAGCGTCCCCTGTTTTGACCAACTCTGTTGTTTGGAAATTTAATTGAGAAACCCCAGAGGTGCTTTTTCCAAAATGCAACTGGACTTTCTAGGAGTTTTTTTTCTCCCTTGAAAACTTTTCGCTTCTCATCCAAAGGAGCTTCTTCAGTTCTGAAGAAAAAAAAATAGGGAGGGGGGAAACAGCAAGAAAATCCATCTGACTTTTGGAAAAAGCAGCTTTGGCACAACAATGACCTGGATGATTGAGAAGCTCCATAGACAATAGTTGAGAAACATTTCCTCTTCCATTCTCCATACACCTCTTTCTTCCACCACCCTCCAACTTTCTATCTTCCCTCCATCATCCCCCTCTACCCTACTTCCCCTCGCCCTCTACCACTCCTCTCTCCAGATCCGCTCCTCCTCTTCCTTTTCGCCTTCCCCCCCACCCTCTCTCCCTTCCCTCTCTCCCCCTCTTTCTTCTTCCCTACTCCTCCTCCCCTTGGTGTATTTCCACTATATGTTAATATACTTGGCTTATCCTATTTTTAAAGAAAAATTAAAGAAAAAACAGTATACACGTGAAGTCACATTGCATTGAGATCTAACACATCGTGTCTAGCCTAAGATATATCCCGACCCCCCCCTCCTTCCCCCCCTCCGACTTCCCAGAACCCATACACGGTATAGATTTTTAACAAACACAGTCTAAAATCTATTGAGAAAAAAGAAATAAAGAAATTAATAACATCTCTACATTGATCTTAGCTTCTTCTTGCTAAGCTAACTTTAAACAATTAAAATCATTCCTGATCTTAAGCATAGGCTAACTGGAATTTCTTGGTCCCGTATTTATTTTGTATATAGTCAATCCATTTTTTCCAGTTTCGTTTATATCTCTCATTTGAGTGATCTTTAAGATATGCCGATATTTTAGCCATCTCGGCTAAATTTGTAACTTTCAATGTCCATTCTTGAATTGTAGGCAGGTCTTCCTTCTTCCAGTATTGCGCCACCAACAGTCTTGCTGCCGTTATTAAGTGCAGGATCAAGTTAGTCTCTACCGCTGTAAAGTCAGTACTTATACCTAGCTTTTATTTTCTGGGGCATTGTGGACAAGAGGAATTGATTATTGTTTAATACTGTATGGTGTATACATGTGAGTGTATGAAAATGAAAATAAAATAAATACATCACGATTAAAAAAAAAATAGTTGAGAAACATTTCTTTTACCGCCCACCGCCTTTCTTATTTCTGCTTCGTGCCATTAAAAGCCTTTAGAGACTCAAGAGTTTCCAGAATCCAAGAAGACTTTCTAAATCATGGGGAAGACACTCCTGGTTTCTCTTCATTTTTTCAGGAGTCTCTCTGCTATCTGGAATGAACTCTTCCATGGGTTCCCTAACCTAGGATCCAAGCAGTTAAGCCCTAGAGCAGGGGTCAGCAACTTGCGGCTCTGGAGCCACCTGTGGCTCTTTCACCGCTCTGCTGCGGCTCCCTGTCGGCTCCACAATTGATAGGGCTTTCAGTTAGGACAGGTAGAAGAAAAAGGACACTAGGAGGTGTGTGTGTGTGTGAGAGAGAGAGGGGGGGGGCGGGGAGGCTTCCGGTTAGGACCTTTGTGGCTCTTGAGTATTTAAGGTTGCCGACCCCTGCCCTAGACCAAAATCCATGGATCAGTAGATGCTTCTTCTGTGACACGGTATAATGATTAACAAAATGTGACTCACTAGCTGGGAAGCAGACATGAAACCTTTCCATGCTCTCTAAATCAATAGCCAAGTGGGAAGATTTCCAGGATGGCATAGAAACGTGGAAACAGGTGAGAGAGCAGATGTCAGCTCCTAATGCAGGGCCTGCTAATCCCTCTACTAGATATAGGAGATCTTTAAGAGGATTAAAAGTTGTTTTTATTCTCCTTATTACAGTCCTTGGAAGTGGCCTTTAGAAGAGCTGCTCTAATACAATAATGAAGGTTGGAATAATAACGAGTCATTATCTCAGTTTTAAGAGTGCGTGTGTCTCAAAATAGACATCTCTTATTCTCCATCCAAGAAAAGCGTTCATTTAAATAAAAGATATATTATTTTAAGGGTATGGCAATTTCTTCTAATGTATAGAAACAGCATAGATCATACCCTTGGCACTTCTCTTTTGATCAAGTGGGAAGAAAGAATCATAGATTTATTACTGGCTGGTTGTAACTAGTACTGATGAACGTCCAGTAGTAATTCTGACGATCACGATGATATGATATATGGATTGTCAGAGTGTGCATTAATAAACATATTGTACTCTACTTTTAGAAGATTTTCTTCATTTTTGTAGAAAGTATAACTTTAAATTTCATGTTCATTTCTGTATTAGTATTTAAATTGCCTCTTCTCCATCCAGTAACATAAAATAATGGCTAAGTAACTGACCTAATTAAGTACAGTGGCTTAATATATCTGTTTATATATTAAATGGTTTAAGTGTTAAAAGTAGAATGTTGAATTAGAAATTACAAATGATACTGCTGATCCTAATTGGGAGTTACAGTTTACTCCGGAAGATTTTTTTAAATGAAAATAATACATTAATTGGAATAAAGTAGCAGAGAATCCGAGGGTTTTCAATTATGTTTCCTAAACAGTTTTTTCCCTTCCCAAAATAATTTGTTCTCTTGCTCAAGCTTAATAACCAGCTATCTTTTTAAATAGTAATGATTAATGCCAGGCAAGGGAAGAAGTTAATTTCAGAAGAAGATCTAGCAGGCTGTGCAGATTCAGTTCCAGGAAGGTGTTTCAGAAGGTGTGGGAATGGGAATGTTGCTCTTGTCTGCAGCTCTTTAAAGCAGCTATGTCATTGCCGAACATCTATCAGCAGAGAAAGGAGATCAGCATTGCAGTGGAGTATGAATGGCACAGTTCAGCTGAGGAATTTGTGGCTCTTACTTGCCTGCCCTTCAGTCTGAAGTGCTTTGAGGAAAAGACTCTAGGTGTTAGGGAGCAAGGAATGCATGCTGATTTCTCCTTCAAAGCACAAGGAATGAATTTGTTGTAAGTAGAGGACTACCTGTATTTTAAAGGGGTCACATTTCCAGTTTTGGAGACCAAGCAGGCTAGTTGCCCATGATGGAGAAATTGATGGAGATTCTTCCAGTAAATGGAGGGGAAACAATGGTTTAGTTGTCATGTCGTCTACATTGAAATCCAGAATGACTGTACGAAGTTAGCACCGGTTCCACCACAAAACCACGTTCGACTAAACCGCGTAGCTGACGTCATCAACAGGGCGACAACAGCGCGGAGACAGAAGCACGCTGTAAACGCTAAACCTAAAATTAACACCTAAACCTAAACCTAACCCCTCTAATCCTAAACCTAACCCTAACCCTTAACCTAACCCTAAACCTAACCCTAAACCTAACCCTTACCTTAAGTTGAATCGGCTTGCTTTCAAAGCGCTATTTAAAGCGCCCTTCTTTCTCCGCGCTGGCTGTTGTCGCCCTGTTGATGACGTCAGCGACACGGTTTAATCGGGCGCGGCTTAGTCGAGCGCGGTTTTGACGGATCATGGTTAGCACCCACCCCTTTCCTAGAAGACTGAAATATCCTGAGAAATATTGAAAAGGCAGAATATTATATTTCCCTGGATAAGAATATTATTCTTCCCCGGAGAAACATGTTTTTAGGCAGGAAACAGACTCACTCTTAATAGCCCCTACCTTTCTCAATGGGCCATTAATCAGTCTATTCTACATTAATCAGTCTATTCTACATTACAAAGACCCTCCCTTCAGCTCCAGGGTGATGGGATTAAGGTGTTAGGGAGCAAGGAATGCAGGCTGTTTTCTCCTTCAAAGCACAATGAATGAATTTGTTGTAAGTAGAGGACTACCTGTATTTTAAAGAGGTCACACTTCCAGTTTAGGAGACCAAGCAGGCTGGTTACCCATGATGGAGAAATTGATGGAGATTCTTCCAGGTGAAACAATGGTTTAGTTGTCATGTCTTCTATGTTGAAATCCAGAATGAAGTCATCAGAGGGATTGCTTTTATTTAATCAAAGGCTCTCCTGGGGGAGGGGAATGCAGAATGATGTGAACTGTTTTCTACCCACAGGGGAATAATAGCAGCCAATGTTACACCTTGGTTGGAGCAGTGCAGTTGGTCCTCGACTTACGACCACAGTTGATCCCAAAAGTTCCTTTGCTAAGCGGGATACTTGTTAAGTGAGTTGTGTCTCATTTTAAACTTTTTTGGTCACGGGTGTTAAGTAATTTGTTTCAGTTATTAAGTGAATCATGCAGGCATTAAGCAAATCGGGTTTATCCTTTTGACTTTGATGGTGGAAACAGCTGGGAAGATGGTGATAACATGACTGCAACTGTCACTGTCATAAATACATACCTGTTGTCAAATGCCCAAGTATTGTTTTACTACAGAAAATAAAATACAAAAGCAGTAAAACAAACAAAATGAAACAAAACAGAAACATACATTCAATCCTAACAACAAAAAGGAAAAAAAAAACTCTACAAAAGATGAGGAAAAATTGGTCAATTAAATTTAGCATTTAACATGTAAGGATCCACCCTGGCTGGGTGCTGTAAGAAAAAACGGTTGCCTGAATTTTGATCATGTGGTTGTGAGGATGCATCAGTTGTTTTATAATGTCAATCACTAAATGAATTTGTTGTAAATCAAGGACTATCTGTATTTTAAAGAGGTTACATTTCCAGCTTTGAAGACCAAGCAGGCTGGTTGCCCATTATGGAGAAATTAGTGGTTATTGGGTACTGGAGCAAAAATTTGTGAATATACAATGCTATTAACTTCCAGTGCCTCCCCATAATCTATATGTTAATTCGTATTTATTTAGACTCTGTAATCAGACAAATTGTATGGCCAGTTTTGTCACGTATAGAATGCTCAAAATGACTTACGAGCATATTTAATAATATAGGTAAAATAACCAAATAATATTATTATTATTATAAGATATTATTATTGGGCTGTTGGGTTGTTTGTGTCCTATGAATGAGATTGTTTTCCTACAGACCTCTCATCACCACACTATGTAACATCCGTGAAGATTGGAGAGTGAAGTTTGCTGGTGGTTTGTTTACTGTAGTTGACCGCAACATCTTGGTGGGGCATCGTTTCTTCCTTGATGGTTCCTTGGTTAGGACTCTGCTTCTTTCCTGATTGTTTCTCTTATGCTGGTTCCTGCTTCTCTGGGTGTTGGCTGCTGGGGAAGATACGCCCTGATTAATTGTTTCCTCCCTGGGTTTTTAAATGTTGCGTAGATAGGTTTACCTCTGTGTTTCTGTTGATGGCTGATTTGTCAGAATGCCAAGCTTCCAGACATCAACTGGTCATTGGAAGACATGACGGGCATTCCTTGATCTCTCAACGCATAAACAAACTGAACCACAGTTACATTTCTGGAATTGTTGACATGTTAGATTGAAGCAGATCAAAAAATGCCAGCAGTATTTGAAGCTTATGTCACATGGAAGGATGGCAATATATGTCAGAGAAAACTTATTAATGGACATCTTTGCTTTGCAGGTTACTGAAGTGTAGAACAAAACTTACTCCAGAAACAAACGAATTTGTTGTCAACAAAGATTCTTAGTCATCCAAATAGAGTTGTCTGGAAGTTGAGTCAGGGGAACTTTTTCTTTTTAGTTTGAAATGTCTTGCTGCTTATCCAAGTAGTTTCTTCTGTCAGAGCAAGTTGATTGGGGGGTGGGGGTGGGAGAGGGATATATGTTCCCCAGGCAGGTTTCAATTCTCACCTAATTTGAATAGACTCCTCAGGTGAGTAGACGTTGAGTCCTTAAGAGTCCTTGCTCCTAAATCCTCCTTTTTTCCAATCTATTCCTAATTTTTCAGGAAAAAAAAAAAAAGACTGCTGGAAACCTTTCGGCGAGCACAATGGCACTACACATTGTCTTCTGTCTTTTTTTAACTGAAGAAAGTCTAAGCCTCTTCAAATAGTATTAGTGGGATACTGTATGCTTGTTATATTTGGCTGAACTCTTGGTAAAGTATTTTTTCCCCCATGTAGATACATCCTATCTAATGTGAAGATATTTTACTTGTTTAAGTGTCAGTTTTATTCTATATAGCAGTGATGGCTACCCTTTTTGCGATCGTGTGCCAAAAGCAGGGGGAGCTCAGGGGGTCGTGCAGGCATGTGCCTTCCCCCCATGTATGCACTCATGACCCCTCCCAGGCATGCGCACGTGACCTCCCCGCGCTCCCCCCCACTTTTTGTGCGCGATGGAACGATGGACCCATTTTTCGCTCTCCCCAGACTCCAGAGGCTTTCTAGGAGCCTGCGGAGGGCGAAAACGGCCTCTACCTCCCCCAGCAGGCCCACTGGAGGCTGGAAATGACCCGTTTTCCGACTTCCGGTTTGTGTGTTGGGCCCTTTTTCGCCCTCTGGTGGGAGAAAAACGGCCCAACTGGCAAACCAGAAGTCTGTTCCCAAACTTCGGGTTTGCACATTGGGTTGTTTTTTGCCCTCCGGAGGCTTCAAGAAAGTGTCCAGAGGGCAAAAATGGCCAAAAATGAAGGCCAAAATCAGCTGGCACTGGAGCTGATAAGGCAATGCCTTGTGTGCCCTAAAGAATGGCTCCACGTTCCACCTGAGGCACACGTGCCATAGGTTTGCCATCACGGCTATATAACATACCATGTGTTTCTCTTCAGGGGCATGCCCTTAACATTAATATCTCCCCGTTGTTTTTTTGTTTTCAGAATCAATGAAGGCTCCATTGCATGGAAGGACTATAGCACATGGAAGAAAAAGCTCATACCAGGACGTCTTTGGTTTCCAGATTACCCAAATATGGAACCAAGCCTGTTGGAAGTCCCTTACCGCCTGTCCCAAACAGGACGGCTCCTCACTTTTCAGGGAATGCACAGATCATTGACAAAAATTTCAGCAAGCACAATGGCGCCTCTCGTCTGTCTTCCTTTGCTTTCAACTGGAGAAAGTCTAACAAATTTCCTCTGGGAGATCGGATCGGTAATGAATATAACTCCGGTCAAGATCCTAGTGAACGAGTGACCGGATCGGAAAAGTGTCCTCAGTCCGAAGGATCCGTTGGTCAGGAACAGGTTAGGACCAGTTCAAAGACCACATTTTCCAAAACAGTGAAACAAGACAATATGTTTGTATCGCCCGCTGAAGAATTAAATCAGAAATGTTTGTCGGGTCTATCTAATTCGAAGTACGCCAAAAGCTCTTTGTTAAACAGGAGTTCCTATTCTGGATTTAACACACCGAAACCGCAGTTGAATGGGATTTGTGGGAGCCAGTCGATGCTAGGCTTGCAGAGGATTAGGGGAAACCATTTTGTCACTCGGAGCAGCTCAAGGGAAAGCCTGGCGAGATCCACAGACCATGTTCCACCTGCTTCTGACAAAATGGTCCGCTCGCAAAGCTTCTCACATTCCCTTCAAAGCTCCCTGTTGCCTCCCACCTCTCTCACTCGATCCCACTCGTTTAACAGGGCGGTGGATCTGACAAGGCCTTGCCAGAATCAGCACCTGGCTCTGAGACCGCCGCAGAGGTCGAATCTCCTGTTAAGAAGTGCGCGCCAGTTGGATGTGCCCAATGGGAATGAACCCTCGAGGTATGAATTTCCTAGGTCATTGGCTTCTTCGGCGCCTCCTCATGTCAAGAAACAGCCCCTCTTAAATGGTTCGGGGGATGCGTCTTCCCTGAGGTTCAGATCAGGCCGCCCTTCGTTGCTGAAGCCTGTGAGCCACCATTTGGGTAGAAAGATCCCTGTGGATGGGAGCGCCAGGAAAGAGCCCGCAAATAGTTTAATGGAGGATTTGATTCCCACGGAGGCAAAAAGAGATGCTGATGTCATAGAAACCCAGAGCAACAATTTTGTAGAGAGTAGCTGTAGAATGTGCACGGATGGGGATGTGGATGAAATATCAATATCTTCCCTGTCCTCATCGGAGAAAAATGACCTTAGCGAAGATTTTAGCGATGATTTTATAGATTTGGAAGACCCCAATCGAACCCTGCTGGCTCAAGAAGAGAAGGTTCCTGCTGAAAAGCTGGAAGATAGAAATGGAATACCACCACATCAGCTACTGTCTTTTCAGGAAAATGAGAAGTTGAACTACAATAATGAGGAATGGCTACATATACATGTGTCAGGTAAATATGCCGGGTGTGGTTTTTCAGTACTCACTGTAGAAGCGAATGGAATCCATAAAATGTTATTAATGTTGTTAATCCGGAATATTTGGCATTTGAAAGTCCTCATATAAATTCATTTTTCAATTAATTGTCGTGAAGGTTAAAATTCAGATTGTATTTGATTTAATTGCGCAACTTGAACACTTGAAAGCTAACATTGTCAACTTAAGATGTGCTTAATGTCTGTGGGGATTCTCAGTCATCCAAGTCATGGTTGTCCCAAAGATGCTTTTTCTGAAAGGCAACTGGACTTTTATTGGGAGTTTTTTTCTCCTTGAAAATGTTTCACGTTCTTGGATGAAAAGCAAAATGTTTTCAAGGAAGAAAAAAAAACAAAGACCAATTGCCTTTTGGAAAAAAGCACCTTTGGGGACAACCATGACCTGGATGATTGAGAATTCCATAGACATTTGCACCAGGTTGTAATTTCTAAATAATCTTCAAGATCAGCCCTATTTCCAGATGAGCCCAGGATTAAGTCTACTTGCTTTTTTTCTGGGTAAACTGTGGTCTTCTGGGGAAGCTGGTTCAAGTTCAGTAGCCATAGCCAGTAACCAAGACAAGCTTCCTTAAAAGTGTGATTGTTGCAGTGGTGGGATACGATCAGTACAGGCATACCGGTGCCTGCTGGGAGCACCTGGTACCATTCCGGTATGGTGCTCCGGAGGGCCCACCTGCCCTCCTTACCTGTATTTGAGCTGCTTGGGGCTTATGCACATGCGTACTGAGCATAGCGGGCGGTAAGTACACATGCATACGCTGCATGCATGCATGTGGTGGATGCCTGGCCCTGTTGCACTGTACTGATTGTTGACTAGGCTCACAGATCCACAGCCTTTGGCTTAGCATGCAGTGGAATGGCATAGGAAGTGCAGTGCTCCCACCTTCAGTAGGAGAAGGCTGAGCTTGTGTGGTTTAGCTTCCTGAATGGGTCACGGAATACAATTAGAGAGCTGCTTTGATGGGATAAAAGTTTTCTTATCTCCCGAAAAGGAAAGTACTGAAGTGTTAAATTTAGAATCTGTATACGGTATTGTATTTAGGTGGTGGTGTTTTTATTTAAGAAATAGATGACAAGAATGAAACTGCCAAACTTCCTCCTGGGAACAATGAAATTTCTTCGGAAATGGATTACAGAGCTGGCTCCTCTTTTGAGCTTTCCCCCTCTGACAGTTCGGATGGGACCTACATGTGGGATGAAGAAGGCTTGGAGCCCATTGGGAGCGTCCATCTGTGTGGCAGTTACGATTCTTCAGAAATGAACAGTATCGTATGTATTCTTTGTTTTTATGTATGAACAGCATTTTATATATTCTCTGTGTACACAGAGAGAGACAAACACACATATACTACACAGACACACACACACTGATATATTATCAGTGCCATGCAAATATCCGTGTTGTATCTCACATTAACTTCATCCTTTTCTGAGAATTCCATGGCAGATGCAGCAGGTACAAAGATCTCAGTTTGAATGAGAATAATTGGAGAGGTTAGAAATTGAGGGGAGATTGGCTAATATAACAAGCTGCCTTTTATAAGCTTGGTTGATCTTTCCATGTAGAAATAAGTGCCTTTGCTTATATTGCTTTTGCAGTTGTATCTTATAAACTTGTTCCATTATATTAAAATCTTGTCAGTGAATTAAAATACTGTAAGTGTTTGAAATATTTTAAATAAATGTCAAAATACAGAGGTCCTGTTCTTCAAAATACTTTGGAAATGTTTTTGTAGCTCAAGAGCAAGAGTGGGTCAGTCTTTTTCGAAAGACAAATGTTTCGGATGTTGCCGTGAATGGTGCATCTATCCAAGCTGTCAAGGATACAACACTATTCAGTGTAGTATATTTTTGTCTTTGACCAGTGGCCTATGGAAATTGAGGGTGCACTAGAATGTTTGTGAATGCTTGATGAGAAGTAGAAAATCTGGGACTGATACCTTGTGGAAAGTATAGAAAGTTTGAAAACTATAATTCTTCATTTGATGGGGAATGCTGATACTACTGTATTTTTCAGAGTAAAAGATGCACCTTGGGTGCGTCTTATACACTGAGTACACATTTTTGGCCTACCAAAACCCAGCCCCCTTTGCAAAAATGGCCGTGCATAGCCTTTAGGAGGTTTCCAGAGTGCTCCTGGGGCTGGAGAGGGCAAAAACGAGCGAAAAACAAATCATTTTTTCCTGTTTCCTCCCTCCCTCCTAAGCCCCCAGGAGCACTTTGCAGGCCTCCCAAACTTTCTGCATGCCCCATTTTCCCCCAAAATTGTAGAGTTTGGGAGGCTTGCAGAGTGCAAAAACGTTTTTAAAAAATTACCTCTTCAAAAGCATGGTGCGTCTTATACTCTGAAAAATACGGTATATGCTAATATCACATGCTGATTTCTTAAGGTCTCACAGAAGCCGCCTCCTTATCACAATATGAATTTTTTAGCTGTTCTGTTTAAAAAAAAACTAATTTAGTGATTGGCTTCTATCTATAGATAGTCCTTAACTTACGACTACAATTTTTGTTGCTAAGTAAGACAGTTGTTAAGTGAATTTTGTCCCATTTTACAGCCTTGTTTGCCAGGGTTGTTAAACAGATCACTGTTAACGGTTAAGTGAATCTGGTTTCCTCATTGACTTGTTAGAAGGTCCCACAAGATGGTCACACGATCCTGGATCACTGCAACTGTCATAAATACATGTCAGTTGCCAAATGTCCGAATTTTAATCATGTGACCACAGGGATGCTGCAAAGGTCATGAATGTGACAATCATGTCACTTTTTTCATTGTTGTTTTAACTTCAAACAGTCACTAAACAAATGGTTGTAAGTTGAAGTTTACCTGCAATATCTTCCATATTGAAATAAATGGAAAAAAAAAAGAGTTTTTCTGTTCTCTGTTCCCACTTTCTCTAGCGCTTCCACTTTTATTGATTTAGCAGTACAGCTATCCCCATTGTTGCTTAATTGTTTTAGGTATATTTTTGAAAAAAAATGTCATTTATCATTGTATGAAACCTGCTCTGAAACCTGGAAATCGGACAGGAGGGAATATTAATATGAGGACATTAAGATTTATTAGATTAACATCTGAACATTTTTCATTTTAAAGACTATGCTAGAATTCTTTAAGAGTCTAGCTACCCTATTTTATCTCTTGAGCAGTCAGAATTTTTATTTGAATTTCTGCAAGGTTTAGCAAGATTATATTTTTTCATCATTTTTAGCAGTTGTATCAATTTTGTAACCCTGTTTTTGGTCTTCAACCCCAGTGCCAATAAACACAAACACTGAGGCTGAAATTGTCCAGTGAAGATATAAACTTGCTCCCTTTGAAAAAGTCAAATTTGTAAACATCTACTAACATCTTTGTTATTATCCACTAACTTTTAATTTTACTAAACTTCTTTCTCTTTTAGAAGCTATAATATAGGACATATAAACGCTGATGGGAATTTCCATATAAATACTGTCCTGCATTTGAAAACATGGTGTGTTAAGCTGTCTGAAAAAGTCTGGGTGGTTTTTGGTGCAACTTTCCTCTTCTTCCCTAATTTAAATACAGTTGAGACTGTATGATGTTGAATATTTTAAGCAGTTCTTTAGAAATGTTGTGGGTAGAGGCTAGATGGCAGCATAACAGTGTGCAACAACTGGTGTAAACATTCCATGTCAGACTGATGTCATATTTCCTCTTTTCGATTATGTAATTAACTTGGCAACAGTAGTATCAATATTCACAACTGTATTTATTCCTGAAACAAATGAAGTTAACTATATGCTTCACTGACCACCTGTGCTGCAGTTTGTGCCAAATATCCAATTGCCTAGAATTTGGCATTCTTTGCGTGGCTATCTTTTAAAATTATATCCTGATTAAAATGGCCTTGTTTGTAGAATTCTGACATTAGAGCCAGAATGCTATTAGTGCTGTTTTGTTCCACCCAGAAAGCCATCTATGTTGTTATCCACAGGTAATATGAATACCATTTTCACATAAATAGCATAGATGCACACGTCACTTGAGAAATATGTACGCGTTTGCAATTAAGAAGCAGATGTCTTAACTGCTGTGTCTTCTTCTAATAAATGAAAAAGAGGCATTCAACAATCTGTAATAATTGCCCTGAAGATATTAGTGCCTTGGGTGTGAAAGAATCAGGGGATGGGGTTAATTTTGAGGTGGCAAAATTTGCACAATGGAGCAGAATGATCCAATGCAGGGCAACGTGTAATTATAAAGGAGAAAAGGGAGTTGGCATAATCTTCCTTATGGCTTATTATTCAATTAATTGTTGCATGAGTGATGATGTAAGGGCCAGGGCATCTATTTTCTCAGGTATACAGAAATAGCTGGTTACAACAAGCCAGAGAGACAAGTCAGTTAAATCACAGAATTTAAAGAGAAGAAACATGGCTTCTCTTACTTTTTAATCCTCATTTTATTGGTAAATCATGGGAATCCTAATTTCGGAAAGCAGAAATCCCTCCGTCTCTCTGACAGTAGTAATATTCCTAGCACAAGGCATTTCTAGAGATCTTACTTTGGGAGACAGCCTGTTGCTCAAAATCGCAGTAGTAGTTCAACTGAGACAAAAGTCTTCAATGGGTTTTTGGGAGTATTTATTCTCTCTGTCTGCTCAATAAAAACTGAGTACAAATCCAAGATTTAGTCATGAGTTGTACCTTATAAAATATGGACACTGGCTTTTTTTTTTTTTTTTTAAAAACCACTTAGTTTGTAAAAGCATACACAAACATTTGAATACTGTATGATTAAATCCTGCTACATTTATGGGTTGGATATCTTAATTATCCATCAGATGCAAGGCCTCGAGCAGGGCTTGAGATGGTTTTCTGGAGGGTTTCGTTGTTTGTTTGTTTGTTAAAAAAAGAAACATATGTTGCTCTGCTACTTTTCCACCTAGAAACCTGTCAACATTTTTGCTTTCAACCAATTGAAGCTGTACATTTTTCTCATTGTTTGAAGATGACCTTTTGCAGTAAGCAATCTGCAGGATTGCAGAGGTCGTTCTGTGTCACGCTGCGCAAAAGCAAGCATATAAAAAGAATGTGGCTGGAATCACAGTCAATGACGATCAGTTTTATTCAGAATAAAGCAGTATATTTGTTTTTAGAAACTCATCCTGGAAGAGTTAGCAGGGAAGAAAGAAGAGAAGAGATTGTTTTGTTTTGTTTTATCAAGTGTAAGAAGCCCTAATGAAGAATCTCTACTTGAAAGTCTAGGATATTTTAATGGACTTATTTATAATTCCATATGCTCTGAATTACTATTTATGAATTACCTATTACATTGGTATTATTACAGTAGTTTACCAAAGAGTAGAAAAAAGGAGAAAGGTTGAAAAAAAAACCTATTTTAATGCAAAAAGCTGGTGATCTAATGGCTTTAAAAATATCAAGAACATAGATATCTCATTTATAATAATCTTATGGCTTGCTACTATATTCTGTAATTTAATTTTTTTTAATGAGGCTGTAGCAATTAGAATTCCTGCTGTAATTCAGAGTTAATTTGGAATAAATGCTTTGGAGATATAGTGATCCAGGTATAGCATCTCTCTGTGGCCTCTTAAAGCAATCATGCCAGTCTCCATGTCAGTCTCCTCTTAAAGCAATTGTCAGCAATCAAGTATCATTTCTGAATTACATCTGAACCACTGCATTACCCTGATGTCCATGTATGTGGAGTCCTTGGTGTTCTCTGACCTTGGTTGTTTCTTGCAGACGTTTCATTACCCAAACTAGGTAACATGATCAGTGCTAGAAGGGAGAAGGGTTGGGACTCAACCTTCTAGCACTGATGATGTCACCTAGTTGGGTAATGAAATGTCTGCAAGGAAACAACCAAAGTCAGAGAACACTCATTTCAACCCTGCACTACCAATGTTCTCCTTTATTCCTCCTTTATTTATATCTATGAGTCATAGTGGTGGAGTGGTTAGACTAGAGTGTAGTACTGCAGGCTACTTCTGCTGACTGCTGGCAATTTGGCAGTTCAAATGTCACCAGGCTCAAGATTGGCTCAGCCTTCCGTCCTTCTGAGGTGGGTAAAATGAGGACCCAGACTGTTGGGGGCAATAGGTTGACTCTGCAAACCGCTTAGAGAGGGCTGTAAAAGCACTGTGAAGCGGTATATAAGTCTAAGTGCTATTGCTACGTACCATGTTTCCCCAAAAATAAGACAGGATCTTATTTTCTTTTGACCCCTGAAATAAGCGCTTGGCCTTATTTTCAGGGAGGTCTTTTGAGGTGCAGGAGGCGGCGAGCGTGGTCACCTCTTGGCTACTGCTGCATTGCAATATTTTCGGGAGTGGGCTTATTATAGTGCATGTGCCCAAAAGCCCTATTGAGCTTATTATCCAGCGAGGTCTTATTTTTGGGGAAACAGGGTGTGTGACTCTGATTTAATTCTGCATGATATTTGGAACGCTGACAGTGTGTATGCTTAAACACAAACACATGCCCATTTCAAAAGTATGGGCAGATGACCCCAAACCGTGAAGAAATAGTAGTGAACCAAAACTTCCAAAGCTTGTTTTGGAGGCATGATTTCCAGAACTGTAGTTTAACAAAAGTCATTGTGCTTTTTTCTTTTTGGCTTCCTAGAATCAGAGGATAAAGGGCTGATGGTTTCCCTGAGGCTCATAGTGGGGTTTGTTTCTCACCATGGTAACTGGCATCCCTGTCCCTGTGATTGTTTGACTAGCCTCAGGCAGGCTGGCAGTGTGGTGGCAGGTTGCACCTCTGTGATTGGATATAGGCTCCTTATATCCCCTCTCCCAGGGTTGCTATGGCAACTGCAGTCATAAGCCCTAAGCCCCCTCCTCTGCCTCCTCTGTCCCTGGTCTCCCTTCTTTGGGAAGTATTTTGTTTTAATCATTCCTCATCTTTATTTTCTTTCCTAAAGGTATGGGGCCTGCTTCACCTTTCAGCTGTGACGTAATGTACAGGAGCAGTTCTCTATGTATGGATAGGTTAATATTCAGCACTGTTTGATGGATTTTTGTAAACTTAAATATATTGACTGGTCCTGTTTTGTTTTTTTTAAGAAATACTGCCATTTTGACTGCCATTCCTTTTAAAAATCAAATTACACAATGTCTGTAAATAAGCAAGGAAGATACAACTTTATCTGCTGCTGCTTTACTCATTTAGTACAAAGACCATGAAATCTAAAATATACTAGAATTCAAGGTCTTGAATATCTACAATATGCTAGAATGAAAGGAATAAGATTATTAATTCAGTTTACCCTTTTCTCTTAAGAGAAGAGTGAAATATCAATTGAGGGGTGGGGTTTAGTGTAAAATATTAATGGGGCTGTAGTAACATTGCATTTCTACATACGATTGTGATGTTCTTCTGATAGTTGTGAAAAATCCTAGCTGCTTGTTAAATTGTAGTCTGTAAAAGTAATAACAGCATTCAGAGAAACACATGTCTCACCTAGGAAACTACAGACATTTTCAAAACTTAATGAAAGTTTTTCTTTTGTCCCAGCACTTGGGACAAGTCTTATGGAGATAGTTCTATTGACGTTATTGGGATATTTCTTCAAGGCCAATAATCAAATATATGCAAATCAAAGGCATTACCTTCCAAATCCTTGGTTTTGTACTTGGAAAATAGGACACATCTAACCATACATTATGGCTCTCCTGTGCTGCTTTATCTGTTTTTACGTACTTTACGTGGTTTTCATAACCCTTCCCCCATTTTAATCCAATAATATTAAGAACTTTCAGAGAGATGCTTGATTAATTGTGTGTCCTCAAGTCGCTTTCAACTCTTAATAACCACCTAGGTCAGGAGTGTCAAACTCAAGGCCCTTAGAGGTGCGTAGATCGGCCAAAGCGAAGGATCGGCCCGCAGTGCCTCTGCCATTGAAAATGGAGTTCGGGAGGGCTGTGTGCAGCCCTCATGAGCTCCATTTATGCTGGCAAAGGGTTGCAGGAGGCTGTCCCAGCCGAAAACAGAGGTTGCGAAGGCCTTGTGTGTGGCCCTCCCAGGCTCCATTTTCATTGGCGAAGGGTTGCAGGAGGCTGTCACAGCCGGAAACGGAGCTCGGGAGCCCGTTTCCACTCGCAGAGCACTCGAGTCATCACAGGTGCCCCCAACATGAATGACATTGAGCTAGCCATGCCCCCCTTGGTCACACCCACCTGCCCCCCCCCCCAAGGTCAAACACAACCCTGATGTGGCCCTCAATGACACCCCTGACTTAGGTAGATTTTCTCTATGAGGATCCATCCCTTATTATTGCATTCTTCCAACCCTCCCAGTGGCGTCCCCATTGCCAGCATAATTGAGACCCTCCTCCTTGTTCCTGGCCACCCTCTTCCTCACTTTCCTAGACATATTTTAGTATTTGAATAGGATTGTATTATGTCGTTGTAGCTTTAAATTATGTTTTATTTTATTTTTTAAAAAATATAATTTTTTTATTTTCCATTTTCATAACATATAATCACATGTATACTATTACATAGCCAATATCATGTTGTGTTAATTAATAATTACATCAGTTCATCTTGCCATCAACTCCCGGAAAAAAATAAAATAAAAAGAAAAACCAATTATTGGCTCTTCTGCTCTCCATACACCATATTTATGCCTTATCCAACACTTTCTTCTGCCTCTCTCCTTCCCCTCCCTACCTCCTTTCTTCCCTCTATCATCCTTTTCTACTCTACTTCCCCTTCCTTTCTCCTTCTCTTCTCTCCCCTTTCCACTCCTCCTTATTCTCCTCATCTTCCCCCCTTTGCCCTTTCTCCTATCCCTCTCTTCCTATCTTTCTTCTCTCCTCTGCTTCCCACCCTTCCTCTCATTCACTTCGTGTATTTCAGCTTCTGAGCAAACTCCATTCTGTGTTGATGGTATTTATACTTCCATTTCAATATACATAACGTATCTTTGTTTGAAAAAAAAAAAAAGAGAAGACAGTATACATGTACAATCATATTACTTTAAAACCTAACACCCCTCCTCGAGCTTAATATACTTCCCTCCCTCCCACCCTCCACCCCGAATTCCCCCAACCTTCCCTCCCCTGACTTCCCAGAACCAGTACACGGTATAAATCTTTAACAAAAACAGTCTAAAATATATTTGAAAAGAGAGTAAAAAATTAATAACATCTTTAAATTGAACTTAGCTCCTCCTTGTTAGGCTAACTCTAAACAATTTATATCATTCCTGATCTTAATCATAAGCTATCTGGAATTTCTTAGTCCCATATTTATTTTGAGTATAATCAATCCATTTTTTCCAGTCTCGTTTATATCTCTCGTTTGAATGGTCCTTAAGATATGCAGATATTTTAGCCATCTCGGCTAGGTTTATGATTTTCTTTTTTTTTTTTAATTAATTTTTTTTTTAAATTTCAATTTAAAACAAGTCCAACATCTTTCTTTACATGCTATAGAAAGTGTATCAGTCGGTCACAAATAAACTTTGGTACATCTCCTCCACAGTCAACAAACATAACTCATGTTAACTCAAGCATTTTAACTCAGATATTCATACATATCACCATCGTCATATATCCATTTTCATTTGACTGTAATTATTATTTAAAAATATTGGTAATAATAATACTCTTAAACAATACATGCCCACACCAGTGGGAAAAGAAAACAACAACAACAACAACAACAACAACAAAAAGACAAAAAGAACAAAAGACAAGGCAGGGAAGAAGAAAAAAACACACACACAAAAAAACACAGGTATATATTATATAAAAAAAGTATATCAGCTGGTTACAACATGTTTTGGTGCATCTCTTCCATTAATTCATATTAATTCAAATATCTTAACTCAAATGTTTACGATTTGACATCATTATACCTCCATTTAGTTAACTACAGTTATTTAAACATCCTTCAACCTTAACTATGCCAAAGAGTTAATCCATAACCACATGCTGACATTTCATTTACTTGTTTGTAAAATCCTCTATTAACATCAAATCCTCATATCCTATTTTAGCTGAACATCCATAATATTTAACACCAAAAATTCCATCTTTCATGCAATATAATTTATTATCATTCTCCCTTCTTTATGTAGTTATATCATATATCATAACATTTTCCCCATATTAATTAACATTTAACTGTATATATTTTATTTTATTTTTAGTAGTGATAATTATTGTGATTAATAACCTTTATATATAGCCCAAAAGTATTTCCAACCTTCCTTTCTCATATCCAATTATTATTTATCATATCAACTCCACATTATATACATTACTATCAATATCAATTATTATTCAGCTATATCTATTACAAATAAGAGTAATTAGATTTAGCTAATTTTAAGTTGTATTCTTCCATCTGTCAGCCTATGTCTCTCCAATAACAAAACCTTTTCAGTCCTATTGCCATTCGTTGAACAGATTTACCAAATGTTTTTATAAGCAAGTCCAAACAGGGATATCTTCGCACCTTTTTGCTCAGGATGTCTCTGATGAGATAATAATGTTGTCCCAGGCTTGTTAAACTTTTCAAATTGACTTTAATTCTCAAGGGTGGAATTCTCATTTCTCCTACGCTCTGTCTCTTAAAATGAATCTTCTTTATAGCTCCCCCGCTTTCCAGCATAGCATTTCTTTCTTCCTCCGAGATAAACCAGACGCCATTTCTCACATTTTTCATTTGTATTTCAGGAACATTCAAACATTCCACGTTCTCACCTTTCCCTTCATATTTTAATGTCAAATAATCCAATTTTTTTTCAAATCTTTGATATGAATCAAACAGCTTCCGAAATGCAGAAAAAAGTATCTGAAATGAGCCCTTGGGAATATAATTCGACGCCATGTTGTGTCGCAGTTAGAGACTCTAAGGTATTTGCAAGTAAAAACACGCTGGGAGCTGTGCGATCTTATCTGATCTTAGACCAACACAGCCAAGCAATAAAAGTGTCAGATCGTGAAGGGCCAATTAGTAATAGGTTAGTTTTACAACCCACTTAGAAAGAGTCAGGAGGGAATGTTGAAGAATTCCTTAAAGCGTTTAAGAAATAGGGTAACCACCGGCCATAAATCCATTAAAAAAAAACCAATTCGCCGCTAGATTCTTCTGTTCTTTGGTTTCAATTAGCTTAAGTTTTAGTGCGGACTGTCTCTCTTTGAGTAATAAAATCAGCTTACCAGTTGAATCCACTTAAACCATTCTTAGGGGCAACCTGCAGTTTCAGTTAGCATACAGCTAATCCAGAAAGGAGTTGGCAGGAGGGGTTAATTCCAAGCCCCCCCAGAGACTTTGCGAACGTCTCTGAGGTCACTGGATCTCCCCTCACCTTTCACTGTCTTCTCCGGGACAGCTAGGGTCCGATGACCCGTCCAAAATTCCTTCGGAATAGGGGAATTTCAGGAATAGCCTGAAACTCCGTCTTCTCACTGCTAAGCCCCGCCTTCTTCCATGATTTTCAATGTCCATTCTTGGATAGTAGGCAAATCTTCCTTCTTCCAGTATTGCGCCACCAACAATCTAGCTGCAGTTATTAAGTGCAAAATCAAATTAATCTCTACAGCTGTACAATCTGTAATTATACCTAACAAAAATAACGGGGGTGGGGGTAAACTTTATCCTTTTTTAAAGAACATTTTGCATAATCCACCATATTTTTATCCAAAATGCCTTAACCTTTTTGCAAGTCCACCATATATGAAAATATGTAGCGTCCACAGAATCACATCTCCAGCATTTAGGTTGTAAATTTGGATACATAGAAGCCAACTTTTTAGGATCTAAATGCCATCTATAAAACATCTGATAAAAGTTTTCTCTCAAGTTTTGGGCTTGTGTAAATTTTACATTTCTTACCGAAATCCTTTCCCATGTATCCAACATTATTGGTTCTTCAATATTTTGAGCCCACTTTATCATACAATCTTTAACTAATTCTGTTTCCGAGTCCATCTCTATTAATACATTATATAATCTCTTTATATGCATTGGACTTTGATTTCTTAAATTATGTTTTATTGTTTACAAGTTTCTATAAGTTAATGCTGAAATGGGTGTGATTTTTCCTCCTTATATTTTATGCTGGCCTATGGCTGAAATAAAGATCTGTTTTACTTGAATACTTAGCACATATTTGAAGAGGCCTGGGGGTGAACTATTTCTTTTCACTTCAATAATAGCTGTGCTGGATAGTTGGAAGCTTCTCTGAACATTGACAGTGATAAAGTTATATTCTGTAGTTGCAGAAACATCAATAAAGAGTTTCTTTCAACCTGCATGTGTGTTAGTCGGATTTAGAGAAAAACAGTCCAGTGGGCTTAGCTTGAAGCCATTTCTCATTCCTTGCAGGATATCTTGAACAACCTTGAGTCCTGTGATCTTGAAGATGATGATCTTATGCTTGATGTCGACTTGCCTGAGGACACACCCTGCGATAATGGTTAGTGAAAGGATCCTTCTGAAGTGTCCTGAGTCTGCATTGCTGTTGCTACTTTGATCTCATTTTTGATTTCTGTAAAGCCAAGAGAATCAACAACTTACAGTTACAACTTACAATTTCATCCCGTGAAATCTGTAGGACACCAAGGCTGTGCATATATGGAGGCATTTATCTCAGGATACATCAGGGCTATCCAACCTTGGCAACTTTTAGGATTTGTGGATATCTCTGGAGATTCTCAGTCATCCAGGTCATGGTTGTCCCAAAGGAGTTTTTTCAAGAGGCAACTGGACTTTCTGATTTTTTTCTTTAAAGATGTTTCACTTCTCATCCAAGCAGCTTCTTTAGAAGAAGAAGCTTATTGGATGAGATTTGTGGACTTCAACTCCCAGAATTCACAAAGGTGGCAGAGGAATTCTGGAAGGTGAAGCCTACTGTACAAGTCTTAAAGTTGCCAAAATTGGACACCCCTGCCATACAATTTCATTTTACGCTCAAGGAACGCAATGAATAATATCCCCACTGTTTTGATTTTCTGACGTTTCTTAACAGAGCAATACTTTTGAAACTGTGTTTGCACAGAAGCCCATTCAGAGGTTTCTCCGCTTCTGTTTCTGTCTCGTTTTTAGAGCCAGCATTTTCAGCTAAGACTTTTTTTAAATTAGTTCTTACTGATGCTTTTAGTATACTAGGGCTAAAATGACAGTGTATCCTTTTGTTTAAAAAAAACCCACACCAAAATCAACTAGCTAGATAAGTGCACAGAAAACCTTTCTGAAGTCTGGAAATCAAGTAACCAAAGCTCTTATGTTTACATCCAGAGCAGAGTAATTAGAATTCCAATGAAGGTTAGGAAAAATCCAAAGAGAGCCAGAGTTGACTGTGGGTGTAGGACGGGTTTCTTTTTTACTGGATGCATTCAAGTCTTGCTTTAATGTGGGTTTCAGAAAACAAGGGATTTAGTGGCTGCTTTCAACTCCCAAGATTGTGTGATTCATGAATTCAGCAGTTAACTACATCTTGCCCGAAGGCTGATTGACCCCAGCAAGTGCTAAAGTAATTCGTAGCTTTATAACTTTCTGACTCCCTTTTGGAGTCTGTGATGGAACTTGCCCTCTATTTATAGCAATTGTTCTGTGGCAAGAAGTATGCAACTCGGGAGGACGGGAGTTGTAAGTCACAGGGTCAAACTGGGCTGCTTTCCCAAGTCTACGCAAGCAGGGAACGGTCAGGAAGGAAGGCCTGTTTGTCCCTGTCTTCTGCAAAACTATATGAGTAGGCAGCCAAGCAACAGCTAGGAAAAGGGCCACGCAGCCAAGGCTGAGCCATGAGGAGAAAAACAGTTTTAGGTAAGTGGGAAGCTGAACGGGTTCCTTCAAACTTTTCTTCCCTGGCTGCACTTCTTGGTGCCTTGTTTGGCGTTTTAAGATTTCCAAACAATTGCCTCATCCGGTTGTCAGAAACCAGACTGTTCTTTCAGGAGGCACTGACAGATATGGTTTTGTTTTCCCAGAAGTTTCATATTGCATGGTAAAAAGAGTGTTCTGAAACCTTTCCTTAATTAATAAAACTCTCCAAAGATCATGTTTCATCATCGATTATGTAAGTGTAGGGGAAAATCCTTGTCAAAAATAAAGCATGTTTTTGTCTCCTTTAAGTTGTGTTTGGAGAGATAGCAAAGGAACGGCTTGATTCTTTATTCCTCAGGCAGCTAAAGAAAGAATTTAAATTATTGAACTGCAGTAGCAGCTTTACTATACTGGAAGTCAGTAAATTTCAGCACAATTAGTTTTGTATTTCTGTCGTTTGATGTGTTGTAGAGAAGAAAACTTGCGTTTTATATTTACATCTTGCCCCTGATCATTATCATGTTGTGAAATAAAATTTCTTTTTCTATGCCCAGACCTAATTTATGTGCAATTCCTTCATGATGGCCAACTGTGAGTTAATTAAGAGTGCCATGTGATACCTGTTTTGGTTTTCATGTTGATACCAGTTCTGCTTAACTCAACGTTGCTCTGTTTTCTTCTGTTGATACAGAGGAATATGACAATTTGAACCGTTATGACCGACCAGACAGAAATATTCGACAGCAGAAAGCAGAGGGACTCTGGAAGAGAACCCCCCAGAGGTGGAATACTCAGGATCATTATCATCTTAGTCCCACAGAGCACTATTCCCACATCCGAAATGATCTCAACAGGTGTGATTCTCTGAGGAGGAAAAGGTTGGGGTTTGGGATCACTCCAGTGGCCGCTAATCATTAGAGGTTTTTCTCCCAGAGTTAAAAAATCTACAGTTTGACACAGGGATTCTTAGAAAGAAAAGAGAGCAGTCCAGAGAATTGTCAAATGTCCCTAACTCAGGCCACTTGAGCTTGAAATGTCTGTTTTCTATTCCTGATGGGCTACTTTCATCTTTAATATGAAAAGATTTCAAACTCAGGGCAAAATAGTTGAAATGGGGCTGTTTCTCACTGAAAGCTTCCCCGAAGTGATTGTGACCTTGTTGAAGGTGATATGTTCACCTTCACATTTGATATGTACGGGTAATAGCTAAAACAAAAATGAGTCTCTTTCTGTGGGAGTGAGTTATATTGTATAATTTATCAATCAATGAACGCTAATATTTTAAGATTGCACTTAATGTCAGACGTGCCTACTTCAAAATTCAAGAAATGAAACCCCCAACTCCATAGTTTTAGAGAAAAGGTATTGTTACTGAATATGAAGTGAAAGCGCCGAAAGTAAAGCAACATCTGAAACGAAAGGCGTGAAATTATACATATCAAAATCCTCCCCATACTCTTGTGAAGATAACTGGATGGCCTACAAGGCATAGAGCAAGAATAACCATATTAAAAGCAAAACCACAGAACAGATGTCACAGAATAAATAAAAACCGTACATGTATTTTTCAGTGCCTGGGAAAACAGGGCTTGATCTGAGGGTGAAATACCAGGGACACCAGTGCAAGCTAAACTCTTGAGGAAAACCCTTGAAAGTTGGAAAGCCACCATAAAGGAGATTCTCCACTGGCCCAGCCAAACAGTTTTTCTGGCAGGGATTCAGAACATCTGATCTTGAGCAACTAGATAGAACACTGCGTTGCTCTTAAGTCAATTACAGACCTTCACTTCTCCTGTGGAGACTTAGTAAACAAAGGCTGAATACTAACATCCTCCAAACTTTGCTTCAGGAGTTGCAACTATGTCGATTCTCCCCCTGTCAATCATCTCGAAGGCTATGGGGCATCAGGATTGTACCCACCACTGAGGAGTTTCCCAGCAAATACTGTGGTATTGGATGAAATGACCCTTCGGCATATGGTTCAAGACTGCACAGCGGTGAAAACCCAACTCTTAAAAATGAAAAGAATACTCCATCAGGTGAGTGAGGAGAAAAGGTAACATGTCATTTACTTTTTCTATTATGAAACTAAATATTTAATATTTAAAGACGCTGAAGTTGGCTGCTGAAATAGTAATAAGCCCTAATGTCCTGGATCGTAGCATCTTGATTGGAAATCTCTTGGGTGTGAAAGGCGCTGTCATTGAGCAATATTATAGCTGTTTTGAGCACGTTTTGGAAGTGTATTAAGTGTACAAGCACTGTTGTGTACAGTACAAAGCATTCTGTTACAAGCTTCATCCCTGTGCCCCGAAGATGTCTAATTTGCATTTCAGGTTTGGAAATGTTTTGAACATCCCTACCTTCTAGTAGTAGTAGTAGTATAGTAGTAGTAGTAGTAGTAGTAGTAGTAGTAGTAGTAGCAGCAGCAGCAGCAGCAGCAACAGCTGCTGCTGCTGCTGCTGTAGTAGTAGTAAATATTTCCTTTCCTGCAGGATATTGGGGGGTGGGGGGGAGAGAGTGAATGGTCATCTTGTCTGAGGAATGTCTTTTCCCAAACGCTGGGAATTGGGTTTTCAGGTTCATGGATGTTGCAGTGGGTGGGGGTTTGACAACCACAGTATCTCTTTGAATAGCAAGCATTTTTAATTGATTAAAATTCAAAATTTTAATTCCGTTCTGCTTGAGATTCAGCTGGCTGGGGAATTCGGGAAGTTGAAGTTCGCGGATGTTTGTTATGGCCCGCCAGAGGCCAGTGGAGCTGGCAGCAGATTCAGGCAGTGAAGAGGTTGGGGAGGAACATGGGCCAGTCCTGGAGTCTGGGGAGGGCTCTGTGTCGGAGGCAGAGAGAGGGCCAGAGTCGTATACCAGTTATCAACTGCCTTCGGAGTCAGAGGTCAGTGGGGCAGATGAACAGCTGGAGCCTGTTCCCGATGTGCACATGCACAGAGCTGCCAGGAGAAGAGAACAGTTAAGGAACAAGGGCCGACTCGGGAGTGAAGGCACAGGTGGATGGTGAAAGGCCCATAGGGAATAAAGAGGAGCCAAAAGGGAGTGGAGTTTGCAGGAGACAATTAGTTTGCTTCATTGGTGTGAAGATTTGTTCAACTCCTTGCTGAGTATTTTCTTGTACAGCGTTGCGTTTGAAAGATATCAGCCTGGCAGCTCTCCAAGCCTGATAATATCCGTGGTTGTAAATTTATCCTTGAAAGACCATTTGCCGGGACTTTGCTGGTAGTGAATTAGAGGAATTCACATTATTTGAATAAAAAGGTTTTTTGTTGAGGCAAGGAGTCTGCTTGGTGATTTGGTAAAGCCTTGGTCAGAATAGTGTTAAGTTGCCATGGTTGAACAGCCCTGACCTAAAGCCAGCCAGTGTGATTGTCCTCTCTTTTCAAAGTAGCTGTGAAAGGGAGCATTCTTATTCCTCACAGTCACAAATGCTTTTGGAAAATAGGATTAAAGTATCATAGCAATAGAAATCTGTTGGGTTCCTCCAGAGCTAATGTTGCCACTTGCTGATTATGCTAATTGGAGTTGGAACATAAACTTATGAAATCATTCTTGACTCACATTGTAGCCCAAGCCAGGGAAAGGAATGTGGCCTGTTACCAACAGGTTGTGATGTCAGCAATGATGCCGTCTGTCTGAATACCAAAGCTCAGCCTTTGTGCTTCCAAATGCAGCTTCCCTAGACCAAATTCCGGAAGACTGCTCCTTCCAGTTACTGCAGAAAATACACGAATAATTAAATATCAACCTGATAGAGGAAAAATAAAAGTCAGTGAAATGAGTTGCCGTCAATACCACAGGTATTTAAACAGTAGGGGGCAGTTTTAAAACTACCCTTTTTAAAACACAGTTGTTTCATCTTTGCAAACTGTTTTTCATACCGATTGAGAAGCTGGTTTTCTCTTGCTAAAATAAAAGAATAAAGGTTTTCTCCACATTGGCTTATTGGGCTAAGAGCTGATCATCTACTCAAGGCCAAGAGCCTTTTAGTAAGCAGTGACTTCCAGAGCTGCTTTTTGTAGACACCAAGACAAAGGCCTTGTTCCAGGCCCGCCCTGGTGTTTTCCTCCCTGGGAGAATGTTGAAGAGATTTCCTCTCTTTTTTTTTTAAGTTCTATTTTAGAATGTTTGTGTGTTGTTCTTACTCAGTCACTAAGTTGTATCCCAATGCTCGTGATCGTATGGATCAGTGCCTCCCCTGCCCCCAATCCTCCATTCAATTCCTCAAAGTTCCAATTTATTAAGAGAGCCATGTTGGCACATCTGAGAAAACCCAAATCTGAGAGTTTACCGGTTTTCCCCACACAGTTGAAAGTTCAAGATCCTGCCCCCCATACCCACAAGTCCATCCCATGGTCCAGTCTTCAACTGCCATGCTGGCAATTCCACCCATCCAATTCCGGTCAGGTGCAGAGACAAAGGATGACCTTGGCTTTCTAGAAAGAATGTTGTTATGGCTTCATAGCATCTAACTCCGTACGATCCCCCTCCCTCCCATTTTCCCACAATATAAAATGAATCGTAGAAAATGTGGCAGGCCTGAAACCTAAAAAGAAAAGATAGCTTGCAGGTCTGAAACTCACATTCACTGCTAATGACTTCACCATTTCATCTTCTGCCTCCCCCTTCACCTTTCGCTTCATCTGTGTACATGTTGCTTGAAAATGGGCAGAAAAACAATCCCCTGCTTCCAACCATTGTGTTTCTAAAGCCATGGGACTTCAAAACAGATGAGGAGCCACAACTTAATCCCTTCTGGATCTAAACTCACCCCAGATGGCCTCATCTTTTGTTTTGTTTGCAACACTACTTTTACTTATTTCTCTGCCTTTTCTGATTCCTTAATAAAAGTATTCAGTCAGAAATTGTACGGATGTATCCCCACCCCACCCATGCCAAAGTTCAAGCTTCTTCTTCTTCTGTTGTTGTTGTTGTTGCCCAGTATTTTAGACCAAAAACAAAGCGTAGCTTTTTCCAAGCTTTTCATAGACCTGGCAGGCCGCAGAAAAGGAAGAAGGTTTGTTGTTTCGGTCATTAGGACAATGGAAGGAGCGGATGCCCGAGAGGGCAGGGCGAAGCTGAATTTTCTTCATGGCCGTGCCTCGACACTGCCTTCTCAAGAAGAAGGAGACAGGCCTTAGTGGGCTTCAGCTTTTGGAGTGGAGGGTCCCTCAGGAAAGAGAGACAAGCAAAGGGAGATTAAGCAGGAGAGCAGTGCAAGGAGGCTGGGGGGCTTCCTGGAGAATTCAGCCAGCGAAGTTGAGGAATTCAGGACAGAACAGTTTCAGAAACCTCAAAAGGAGCAGATCCTCCAGAGGCCAGGTTGGAGAGGCTATTTGTTGCAGAGGTTATGAAAGTGAGCCCCATAGCAGGTAACTTAGACAAGGCTTTAAGCCAGGAGTGTCCAATTTCAGCAACTTTTAAGACCTGTGGAATTCTGGGAATTGAAGTCCACAGGTCTTAAAGTTGCCAACTTTGGACACCTCTGCTTTAAGCACTCGGCAAGTATCAAATACAAAGAGCTCTTTACATACTTAAAAATAGGCACAGGCCTTTGCGCCCTTGAAGATGGGTTTAGAGTAGCTGCCAAGAAAAGGCAGGCAAAAAACGAGCATCTAACTATCAGAAGAGTCTTACCTTGCTCCCAGTCTTAATCCAGTCTTGCATCTGGCTAGTTTAAAGAAAAGAAAATTATGAAGAAAACATGATAGCAGTATTTCAGGATTGGAGGGTAGTGATTGTCAGCTTCTGCTTTGCTGCTGCTTCGGCTGCCATTGAAACGGGGAGGGGGAGCATGGTATTTGGGAAGGGAATCATTATGTGCTGGAGGAAGATTCTAGACGCTGGTCCGACCATCTCGTTGCGCATGCAGAGGGAGTTTCCTGCCAAGGTTAACTGTCCAGCATTCCATCCTGGTGATGTTGTCTTTTGAAGATATCTCCCACCTGACAGTTGGGTAAATTATAATTGGACTATGGACTGGGGTGCCAAGGGGAGGGGATTGAACTATATATGATATTCTTTGCTTTTGCGCCTAATTAACCAGATTCAGCTTTTTGTCAGATGCTACTTCATTTAATAATCAGGAAAGAAACCACTCAACTCCATTTGCTTGAGATTAAGTGTACTTTTACTAATTACAAACGAAAAGTAGCGTAGCAAAGCTGAATCTGGTTAATTAGGCGTGAAAGCAAAGAATATCATGTATAGTTCAATCCCCTCCCCTTGGCACCCCAGTCCATAGTCCAATTATAATTCACCCAACTGTCAGGTGGGAGATATCTTCAAAAAACATCACCAGGATGGAATGCTGGACAGTTAACCTTGGTGGGAAACTCCCTTCCTTCGCATGCGCAATGAGATGGTCAGACCAGCGTCTAGAATCTTCCTCCAGCACATAATGATTCCCTTCCCAAATACCATGCCCCCACTCCCCGTTTCAATGGCAGCCGAAGCAGCATCAAAGCAGAGACTGACATCAATTCAGTATTTGCCCTCTACCACAAAGAAGAGGGGTATCTGTGTGTCAAATTATTCTCCAAAGCACCAGAGAGCAGAGACAATGGTTGGAAACTGATCAAAAAGAGAAGCAACCTTGAGTTAAGGAGAAACTTCCTAACAGTGAGAACAATTAACCACTTGAATGGCTTATCTTCAGAGGTTATGGGTGCTCCATCACTGGAGGTTTTTAAGAAGACAAGTCACTTGTCTGAGATGGTCCGTGATGCCGAACTGTGATAGGTCCATGATGTTTGTGGTACATGGGAGCCCTGTCGGCGGGCACGTGAGCTGTTGCCCAGCTCAGCTCTACTGCACATGCATGTGTGCCTCCCGCTGTCCAGCTGATTTTCAGGTCTCTGCCACGCATGCGGGAGACGCACGTGCATATGTGCAGGGTGGTTGGTCACAGCACATACACACACGCCCCGATTTTGGTTCCAGGAGGCTTCAAGGAGGCCTACTAGGCCCAAAATGGGGCACGGCGTGTGTGTGTGTTGCATGCATGGGGCAAGGGAAGCATGAGGGATCACGTGTGCATGTGCTGTCGTGCATGCGATTTAGGCACGTGACGAGAAACGGGTTAGCTGTCACTGGTACAGGCTCTCCTGCTTGAGCAAGAGGCTGGAATAGATTACCTCTAAAGTCCTTCCAGCTCTATTCTATTAGCCCATCTAGCAAAAGCCAAAGTGTGGGAATGGCTGCAGTTAATGTTCCTTGCAGTAACCCTTGAAGGCCCAGAAGAGGGATTTCATGCTAGCTGTGGGTATAAAAAAGCCCAGGAGAAGCAACGGCATCTGGGAATAATACCAAGCTAAATCAGCCAACCAGAAACGACCCCCAGTGATGGCAGCAAGCCGCAGGGGTTGTGAGGATGCACTCTCCTCCAGGCTGCCTCCAAATTGACAAGGTCTTGGAATAGGCTGCTTTATTTCATTGCTTTGGTCAGCAGAGGGGAGAGAAAATGCAATTCTTGCAAGGATATCAAAGGCCATTACAGAAACTCTGGCCAGTTGTGTTAAATTGTGGATTCCTATTGCTTTTTTTTTTTGTTGGTTGGCTTGTTTTGTAGTTTGGACTTACTGTAGGATCTGTCCCTCATGGGAGAATTTGGGAAAAGAAGGCGGCCGATAAAGGTTTCTCTGATTTTAGTTGAAAAAACATGAAATTCCTAGGTCATTCTTCATGGAAATATCCGTTTACTCTCTTTCCTTTTGTTTATGGTAGGTTGTTCCAACTAGGATTTAAGATTTTTTAAGCCTTAATTTCCCAAGTCTGGATATCTTCATAAGATTTAGATGCCCAAAACAACAACAAAAAACGTTGCTCTTTTGCAGAACGATGAAAACATGTCACTACACAACATCACACCCCCAGTGCCATCAAGTCCAGAAGAGCTGGATCCTGAACCAACGTATAAGGTAATTGGAGATGAGTCGATAGAATGGAATTGTCCATGATATGGAAGCAGTTTGATTCCACACCAGACAAACTACAGATATAGAGTCTAATATCTGTTCTAAACTATTTATAAGTCTTACTTAAATAATTCCAAGCTGCATGTTTTTTCTCAGGGCTAGGATGCTTGTACTACCATCTTAAGTCCCTAAAATAGATTAGGCATTTAAATAAAATTATTTTAAAAGGAGCCACGTAGAGATGAAGAATTTAAGGCAATAACGTAGAACAGGAACAGAGACTAATTAAAATAAATGGGCACACAAAATTATTTAAAATATATAATGCAACCGACCTCTCTAATTAATACTTTTAAACATGTGAAAGTGGGAGAAATGAAACCACCAGAAGGCCTTTAAAAGTTAGATTCAAACATGAATATAAAAAAACATCACAAACAACTAATTCAATAGACTTGAGTGGGGAAAATGTCCAATTATTTGATTAATAATAAAACTCTAATGTCTGAGCTATGATCTAAATGAAGATTGTACGTAAGCAGTCCCTAACTTATGTAATATTCCATTTTGGAAAGTATTGCATAGTCCAGTTTTGCAGAATAAATTGAGTTACGCTTCCTACATTTTTGGATGTGCTGTGTAAATGATCATATTTAATGTGTAATAGATATGGCATCCACAAAATTGGCATAACTTTATTTTTATGTAAGTTTGGTAATATATGGACTGCCTGAATGATGGTAGCACTGGCAGAATGTTCACTACACATAGCAGTTATTTTGTGAAGGCAAGTATCAGAAAAGTAATAAGGTTTCCAATCTTTTTAACATTTTTTCTCCTAAACAAATGCCTGTGTCTGAGTACAAAACTATACATATCTGTCTTAGGCAAAAGTTATTTATTTATTGAATGTATTCACCGATGTGATTGCTGAGGTCTCCCAGCGAGATGGATGGAAAACAAATTTAATAAGAGAAATATGAGGGTATAGATACCGATAATACCTGCAATTTGTATCATTCTTAAACATTTGGTAATGTGAAATCCATTATTCAGACTTGGTTTCAAAGCCATACTTTTTCCTTCCGCAGCAGATAATTAGACATTATAATATTTCTCAAAACACATTAATACCTTATTTAATTTATGCCAGATTGACGAATTACTGAGCGAGATCACACGGCTGAATGACGATTTAAAAAAGAAAGACGAGACCATCCAGGAGCTTGAACGTCGACTTGTAAGTAATCACGCCGCTTATGAAAAGAAATGTGATCATAATAATGATAGAAAACGGTTGTGCCCCTGAGCTACATGAAGGTTTTAGGAAACAAGCACTTACCAGATTTTTCGCTCTATAAGACACTTTCCTCCCCAAAGTGTGTGGAAATGTCTGTGCGCCTATGCAGCAAATATGGACGAAAGGCAGCAGCGGTGAACGGTGGCAATGATCCCCATTGCCTGGAACAGCTGATTGGCGGTATTCCGGGAGGCTCATCCAACTGCCGATCAGCTGCTCAGCAGTGAAAGATCCTGCCTTCCCCGGCGGAGGCAGCAAACACAGAGGAGGCAGCAATGGCCAGCCAGTCCACTGATTGGTGTGGCTACAGGAGGCCGGAATCTAGTCATTGCTCAGCTGACTGGGGGTGGGCACAATGAAGCGGAGCCCTGATGAGCTACATGCTGGGTCGCGATAACATGCTGAAGCTGACCAGGCTGTTTGCTGTTTGCTGCAAGGACGCTAGCCAGATGAATACCAGACGGATGCTGGGAGGCAGATTTTCTTTTTTTTTTCTTGTTTTCCTCCTCTAAACCTAGGTGTGACTTATGGTCAGGAGCGTCTTATGGAGCAAAAAATACGGTAAATTTTCTCTCGGGAAGGCTGTGTGGTGTTTTTTGTCTACTCTTAGTGGACCTGTTTAATTTGAATTTGTATCTGCACTGCCTCTTGACTGAAGCTGGCTCTGGATCCCCCTGTGAGGTAGCCTCTTTGTGGCTGTTCTTGCTCCTCACCGAGTTTTCTCTCTTCCCTCTGCATGAAGGCTGTTAGGTGTGGCTGCCACAAAGCCAGCAAGGTGCCTGAAGTGACCACGTGCGGCTTTGCTGACAAATTCACCCAAACCTCCTGGAGAAGAAATGCGGTGAGTCATTTACTGCTTGCATAAAGATGCTTCCTTACGCTCTATATATTTTCTTGGTGTTTTACTTTCAGTTGCATTATTCGGTATCATACCTCAATATAGAGGTAGCCCTCGACTTAAAACCATTCATTTAGGGACTGTTCAAAGATCAAAAAGTGACCTGTGGCCGACCAGTCGGTCCTCACACTTGTGGCCATTGCAGCATCCCCATGGCCACATGATCAGAATGAGGGCACGTGGCCATTGGCCTGTATTTAAGATGGTTGTAGTGTCCCTGGATCATACGATTGCTGTGTGTGACCTCAACTGGTTTCTGAGGTCACAAATGGTGTCACAGTCAGTGGGAGAAGCCAGATTTTCTTAACGGTTGTCTAATATGCCCAACCATTCCTGGGATTCACTTGGCAAAAACCCTGTAAAGTTGGATGTGATTCAATTAACAACCACCTTGCTTAGACATGGACATTCTGATTGTGGTCGTAAGTCGACAACTATCCACAGTCCATCATTGCTCCAATGCAGGGGTGTCGAAGTCAAGGCCTGGGGGCTGGATCCGGCCTACTGGGACAGCCTGGAAATATCAAAGAACCAACCTGCAGTGCCTCTGCTGGTTTTTAGTTAGCAGAGTGCCCGCTGGAGGCCCGGGAGGCCGAAAACAGGCCGTGCGGGGGCCTGTTTTCAGCCCGGCATCAGCCAGGAGAGTATTGCCGGAGGCCATGAAGGACAAAAATGGGGGGGGGGGGCATTTTGGCCGGTAGGGTGCAGCAGGAGGTTTCTGTCCCATCTCCCCCCCCTCCCCGCCACGCCCCCTTCCAGCCCGCGGAGAAGAACTACAGTGCTGATCCGGCTGTCAGAAGAAATCCAGTTTGACACCCCTGCTCCAGTGTGTACACTTTATAATGACATTTTCACTATCACTTCTTTTTTTATAATCTTTATTAAAAACATTTATAGTCTTTAAGGCTTAGAATTCTAGACTTGCCTCATTCTTCATATTTTAGGTACGCATTCAAAAAGTGGCTATTATATCTCCTAGATTCACTAATACTGGATTTCGTGGATTAGTCTACATGTCAAATAGCGGAAAAAATGATCTCTGGAAAAACGAGGCAATTCTGAATATACCTCATAACAAAGTCAGATTTAACACACTTTTTTGTAAAGTAATGGGAACATACATTTCTTTGACAACATTAATTTCTTGACCCTTTGGAAATCACTACTTCTAGTACTGTTTCCTTTGCAGTTGTGGAATTTAAAAAAAACCAACTATATTATACTATAAAGTCCTACCCCAGTTTTAATTTTTAGTAATTGCACTTTTATGTAAGATATAGACAATCTATAAAGTGCACATAGAGATAATTTACTGAAGATTTAAATGAAGTGGATATTACATAAAATGCCAGGATAGCAAATGTCAGTGCAGTAAGTCAAACACAATGCTATTTTTTAAATTAAAACATAATGCGTACAGTATGTTGAAAGTTAGATTTTTTTACAAACGAATATTCTTTTTGTAGTCACCTTGGGGATTTCTTTTTTTTTTTCTTGTTGCTTTTGGGAATTAGAAAAGCTCATTTTTGTACTTGAAGATTTTTAGAGGGATTGGAACAGTTGGTTTACATCACAGAATCACCAAAAACATAGTTCAACCCTAAACCTTTCCATTAAAAAAAATGAATTAATATTTCAGATCAGCTTGAAAAGCCATCAAGGATTTTTTTTCTCCTCAGACTCGTAGCTTTTAACCATCCTTGTATTTGTGCATTCTTCCTTTTTTGCCAGAAAATAAATGAAAGAGGGCAGCAAGATATCATAGTCTATTTTTTTCCCAAATAAAATGTATATAGCCAGATATTTTCATTTCATTTCATTTTTATTTAGTTATTAATTATCTTTATGTAATGACATAAACCAATGACTACACCTGGAGATTTATACAAAAGGTAGACTCCAGCAAAAAAAGAATCAATATGCTTCTGAGTATTGTTTTAAATATATTAAATACATATATCTAATTCCTGAAGTAGAAGTAAATAATGTGTGTTTAATTTTTTTAAAACAATATGCTCAGAATTTCCAAATACAACCAAAGCTATAGTTGCACCTGATAGATCAATCTGGAGAGATTTAATTAAACCTATTCCAGTTTGCACGTTTCTTGAGTGCAGGCTGGATGGCATAATTTTAGTTGGCTGCCTAGAAGCTTGACAAACATTTTCATTATGTTTTCATAAATTATCCTTCATACTGAAGGAAATATTGAGTGAGATGATACCAAGAGTGGTCACAGGCTGCTATTACAGTATTAAATGAGGACGTGAAGGAAAAAAAGGCTCGACAAATTTGTAGATGGCAAGAAGAAACAAATTTAAATGATTTTGAAAAGTTAGGGAAAAGACTGAAAATAACGGTTCCACCACAAAAGCGCGTAGGACAAAATCGCGCTCGACAAAAGCGCGCTGTGACGTCATCACAGCGCGACGAAAAAGTTCGAAAAATGTAAAAATAAAGCGAAAACCTTACCCTAAGCCCCCGAAACCTAACCCTAAACCTAAAACTAACCCTTAACCTAACCCTAAACCTAACCCTAAACCTAACCGTTAAAGTAACGAAAAACCTAACGCTAACCCTTAACCTAACCCTAACGCTAACGCTAACGCTCTAAAGCTAACCCTAACCCTTAACCTAACCCTAAACCTAACCCTTACCTTTATGTGAATCGGCTTGCTTTAATTTAATTTTTATGAATTTTTATTTGAATTTTTCGATCTTTTTCGTCGCGCTGTGATGACGTCAAAGGCATGATTTTGTCGATCGCGCTTTTGCCGTCCGCGCTTTTGACGGGTCACGGAAAATAACAACATTTAATCAGATGAATTTCAAGTTATTCTTTTTAAGAAATAAAAAAAATCATTAATAGAGGATTCAGGAGAGATGAAGAAAGGATCTAAGAACTGATGATTATGAAGTGAATGAGTCAGGAGTCTGACCTTTTGGGTGTTATTAAAATTTACTTTCTAAAGTGGGAAAACATAGTTTTTGTACCAGTCAAACTTCTTAAGTGCTGCATCCAGTTCCAGACACTTCACTGGAAGGAGAGTTTAGAGATCAACCCAGGAAAGTAAGTCTTACAAGGAGAGACTGGTGGAGGTAGAGCTGGAGATTAGCCTTGTGAAGGCAACTCCTAAAGCGATGTTGTTCAGAAGAAGATCAGGAACGGTCTACAGTGGTGTGTGCAAACATATTTCAGCTGTAGGCCACAGAAATTGTCCTGACAGTAAAAGCAATTTAGTAACAGAAAGACTGAGATAGAGAGTAGATAACTCTGGATGTGTTCAAGCAGAAACAAATAACTGCTTCTGGGTCTCTCTTAGAAACAGCTTACAGAGTAACTATTGAGGCCTGGGCAAAGATACAGCTGCTTTAATAATCCAAAGAAGGGTCTCTGTTTGCTGCGAAGGCCTTCTTTCAAAAGATTTATATTCAGAGGTCTTGTCCTGTTTTCTTAACTCTTGACTTCTTAGCTCTACCTATCAGAAATGAGGGATGACCAGGACGGCAGCATTCTTAGCCGTGGGGTCTTGCTGATAGAACTTTCTTCCGTGAAAATTATGATGATGATGATTATTTTGGTTTTCCAGATTTCTGAAACTTAAAAAGTTTGCTTGGATACATTGTTTTACCTTGATTGTATATCCTATGATTTACTGAAATATTTGACATAGGTTTCCTTGGGATCTTCCTGGTGGGTGAACCACTTACCTCCATGTAATTATTAGTTTTGTTCAAAATATCTAAAACCTCTGCAATTCCTTGCCCCCCTCCCCTTTTTTTTCCTGCGTTGAGCTAACAATCTTTGGAAATAATTAAAAAAAGATCCCACAATTTTTATCAAGTTGGTTGTGTGATGTGTTAAACCAGGGGTGTGAAACTCAAGGCCCAGGGGCCGGATCCAGTCCACAGGATGCTTAAATTTGGCCCACAGGGCCAAGGACTGGCCCATGATGCCTCTGCCAGCAAAAATGGAACTTGGGAGGGCCACATGCATCCCTCCCAGGCTCCTTTTTCAGCTGTGATGGCCTCCTGCCACACATGGCGCCAAGAGACCGCCGCAGCTGAAAATAGAGCTCTGGAGCCCGTTTTTACTGAGCGCTTGGGCCACCACAGCTGCCCCTGACACAAGTGATGTCAAGCTGACTACGCCATTGTTAGTGACAGTTTGAAGTTGCAGTAAAAAGTAACTTGCAACTGGTCCTCCCACAAACTGTTGCAGCATCCCCATGGCCAATTGTGGTTTGAGCCCTTGGCAACCCTCATTCACTTTATGACAGTCGCAGTGCCCCGTGGCCAACAGTCACTATTTGCAACCCTCCCAGATAGCTTCCAACAAGCAAAGTCAATGGGGAGGCCAGCAGGTGACGTCTCACTTAATGACCCTGGTGATTCCCTAAACATTGATAGCAAAAGCGGTTGGAAAATCTCATTTAACAACCACTCCACTTAAATGATACGTTTCCCAGCCTCTGTAGTCCTAACCTGAGCACCACTTGAATTGTTGAAGGTCTTTGTTTATGAAATATATGCAGCCAGGCACCACATTTTGTTTTCACTGCTTCCCTTCCAACCTTTTTATGCATACGTCGGACCCTCGTGAGGCTCTTGATAACACTCAGAAGCAAAAAAAAAAAAAAAAGGAAAAATTCAGAAAATCTGGAAGGGGGGTGAATACTTTTATTTTTCTCCCCGCAGAATTCTGCTTATCATGAGCTAATAGAATTGGGTCTCTGTCTGGGATAAAGAAAGCAGTTGAAGGACGCTTGGCAAATCCGACGACTCCTTTGGGATGGTTAGAATTGCAGCTATTTCTCGCTAAGAGACGAACAATGTAGCTTTTGGTACTGTTCCCCCACCCCTTACTGGTTCTCTGTTTTATTTTTTCTTTCCCCCCTTCCCCCATCTTTCTCCACACAGAGTGGGTTTTCTGCTCCTTCCTTCTCTCCCTGGCAGGGCTCATTCCAGGGCATCCCTCGGACTCTTCCACCACAGCGCAGACAGAGTGAGTCTGTACTCCTCACTCACCCCTCTCGTCCCCCCCTCCCCATTGCTCTACTAGCAGTCCCCCCCCCCTTGCACGCACTCCCCCTCTTGCTCAGCTCTCTCTCTGCTCTCCCTTGCAAGAACACCGGAGAATCCCTAACCCCTCTGCCTCCTTCACTTGCTATAAAACTTCCATTGACAACCGGATGCAAAATGGTTTTATAACGAGCCTTAAATGGGTCTGGAAGTTTTCATTCTTTCTCCTGCAAACTATAATTTGCTTGCCCTCCTGCTTCCTGCCCCTCCCTGTGGCTTTTGGAAAGTGTGTGGCCGTGTTCGTCCATGTTATTGGCATGCGTACCCCCCTCCCCATTTTCCTTGCAAAATATTTGTGTATATACGTTCATGGCAAACCGTATTTTAATAATACATGACACATTGCTTTCTTTGGAGAATTAAGCTTTGCTTCTAGCTACGTGTGCATGTTTCTCCCAAGGGGGTCTTTCCTCAAAAAAAGAGAGCACGTCCCAGCTAAGAAGCAGCTTTTTCAATTCTGCATGTTATATTAACATTACTTATTAACTTGTAACTGTTCGAACTAAAATGGGATTATTGTTTTTTGTATTCCTGTTCTTAAGGCACAATAGAAACAATATTTTTGCTGCTTTGTAGTGTTCTGATGTAGATTTTTTTTTTTTTTGGTGAATTGTTAAATTATTACAAGGGAAATTTTAAAAGCAACACTGCAGATTTGCAAAACCTAAAAAAACAAAACCTTATACTGACGGAATGAGTTTTAACATATGCAGATGATAGAAAACGGATCTCCAGATGGTTTGAAATGTGAAAACCAAGAAACATAGTTCTTTCGCAGTTTAACCACTTGAATTCCTTGAGTCACCCCTGCATTATTTCAGGGTTTTATATTGGGCCATGTTAACTCAGTATGGGGCACCCAGGGCAACTGCCAGCAATCCCTGACAAAGCGCACAATATTGGTGAACTTGTTTGTCATCATTAAGTGCAGAAAAGAGTGCCAGAATACGGGGAGAAATGAGTTAATATGTCATGTTTAAGCTAATGTTTATTTTAACCACAGTTTGTTGAACAAACTGGAGTTTTGCAGACAAATTGCCTGTTTAACTGGGTTGCTTTTCCTGCAGTGTCTTCTTAAATGTATCCTCTTCAAGTATGATGTTTATCATAATGAGAAAGAGAAAGAGAGATTTCCAGATGGGTGTGTTTTGTTTCTGGATTAATGTTTTGCTTTTGCATAAGTTTTATGTGTGTGTTGGAAAGAAGGATTGAGAGAGTATAGATTTGGTTTGGATCGGGGAGGTTAATTTCTCCACCTCTAGTTTAGGAAGGAGAAGATCAACATGGAGAATATGGAACCTCAAATAAGCATCAACGAAGTCTCTAAAGCCTTTTAATACGCGTTTTGGCTTCCCTTGGCTTTCATCTCTATCCATTAGCAAGATTCTGTTTCCTCCATAGTTAAACACAAGCCAAGACTTTCGAATCAGCCTTAGACCATGGTTTCAAATGGAGTGTTGTCCATTTGATTTGCTATACCTGTGATGGCGAATCTATGTCATGCGTGCCAAAGGTGGCACACAGAGCCCTCTCTGTGGGCACACGTGTCATCACCAGCTGCTCTTCTGGTATCATGAGTGCCGGCCAGCTGCTCTTTGCGAGCACTTTGCGAGTACTGGAAAACAGCCTGAAAACGGCCCAAAAACCTGCCAAAACCAGCTGAAAAATGGCCCCCAAACCACCCAAAATGGCTAAAAAACTGGCCAAAAAACAGGCATACATGCGCCAGCCAGCAGATCTTCAGGTTTCTGGCACTCCGAAGGGTGCACATGCATGCGTGTTCCGGTTTGGGCACTCTGTGCTGAAAAAGGTTTGCCATCACTGTGCTATATAGATGGATTTAGACTAACTAGAAACAGCTATGCAAAACAAATCCTCATGGTCGGGTATTCTGATCTAGCTGATATAATTTGTTTAAGATATTTCCAAGAAAGTGTTAACTAAGCGACTAGCTAGCCTTGATTAACAGTTAAAAATCTGGGAATTGGTAAAGACTGCCACAAAATATAGTCTTTTCGAAGTTCTAAGGAGGGGTTGTCATCATAGTCCATTCCTGAGTTTGATGCCTTGCTGTATACAGCAAAATCTGGGAACTGAGCTGTAGAGGTGGCCATTTTATTACATTTGGATCTGATCATATGACGGATTAGTAGCTGTACGAATGTCTCCAAAGAGTTCCAGTTAGCTGAAGCCGTATCCTGATTATAAATAGGTTTTCTTTGGCTAAAAGCAACAATTTGAAATATTTTGTGTCAGCAATTAGACTGATAATCATTCTTTATTTTACTGTCACTGCTTTTGTACTGGAACAAGTGAACCAAAAATGCACAAAGCAAAAGAAACATGTAATAGTAGATGAATATATCGACTTACAAAGACGTCTGCAAAAAAACCCAACACTGTTATTAATATAGCTAAAATGATTCTCATTCCACAGCAAAGTAATACGAAGCTGTTCTTTTTTTTTTTTTTAAAGAAATCTACAATTTGTTGGCAACAGAGATTTCTCATTGTGTGCCTCTGCTGTTCTGCTTTGTTTTTCCAACATCCCAAACTCATATGTACAGTAGCTCTCTGGTTTTCTGGTAGACTTTCATCAAATCCCAGCCAGGGATTCTTTCTCTCTCCCCCTACCCCCCAACCTTAACCCTAACCCTGTTTAAATTTGGGGAATCGGACAAAGTCAGCTGGGATTTGCCACCTAACCGTACACTTAATGTTAGGCCACTCAGCCTTCTAGATTCTGTTTTTCTTTCAGGTGAAACAGTAATATTCTTGATGTTTACTCAATTAGGAACAGAATTTAAACTGAGAACAGTCCTTTGATTAGGGATGGGGACAAGGGTGAAATGCTACTGGTTTGTAGTGGTTCATCCGAATTGGTAGTAAAAAACACTTTTAAAAGTTTTTAAAAAGTTCCAACGATCAGCTGTGTGACAATCAGCTATGCCACACAATCATCGGAACTTTTTTAAAAAACTTTTTTTTAGCATTTTTAAACTACTGGTTCAGGAGAACCGGTAGTTAAAAAATGCTAAAAAAAAGTTTTTTAAAAAAAGTTGGTCACGCCCCACCAAGCCACGCCCACAGAATTGGTAGGGAAAATTTTTGAATTTCACCAGTGGATGGGGCTTTTGTTTGTGTAAAACAGCATCTTTTGCCACTGGCCTGATTGGCTGGCTGTTGCTGGGGGTCTACTTTAGGAATTTTAGAGAGTCAAGAATTGAAGCTAAGATGGCCTTAACCAGAATTTCAGTGGTGTGTTTTAAGAGAGAGAAAAAATATCCAGTAACAGGATCCCCAGAGAGAAAAGGAAGGCAGCAAAATTCCCTATCACTTTCTTCTTATTTCAAGGTGCTACCCACCATTTTAATTTCATTTCTTAAAAACAATAAGCTGAAGTTTGCAATATTTCCATTAAAAAGGGGATTTTTTTAAAAAAAATGTTTTTAAAAATTTGGAAAAGAGAGCTTGAATCGGTGCTAAGGAGGCATCTGTGGACCTATTGGTGCCTTATCTCAGAGATCCTAATTTTATCAGCTGTATTTGTTATGAATATTATTAAAATTTTCTCAGGAAGAACAGCGCTTCCATGCGAAATTGATTCCAATAAAATAGAGCATCATGAGAACTTACAACTTTCCATTAGAGATTCTTAGCTCCTGTATGTAACGGTTGCTGAGAGAGCTTATCCATTAAGCAGCTTTTCAACTTGCATAACTTTAAAGGCAGCGTGTAACTCCATAGGAATTACAAAATCCACCCCCCTCCCCTATATTGTTAATTTTGTTGGAGGCTGATGAGGGTTGTAGTTCAAGAATATCTATAGCATAGCAGATGTTTAGCTCAAAAAATTAGGCAGTTATCCAAAACCAATCGGAGGCCAAGTGGAAATGCTTACGCTTTAGAAAATGACGAAGCACAGAAATAGTCGGTCTTAAGTGGGGAAAATACAAAAGGGGATATGGATCTGTAGTATAACACACTGAAGCTTTGTGACCTGGTGGACCTAATAAAATTATGTGATGGCCCCTGAGAGCAAGATGTGAGGGCAGGATCCATTGGATGACCGGATGTAATTGCATTCTGAGATCGGGATAAAGGTGAGTAGGCGTGGTTGCATTTAAAAGATATCCTCCGTTTGCCTTTCTGACATTGGGTGATCTGCGTTGTGCTATCACACTGTATAAAGAGGATGTTCTGAATCACGGTACTGGCTCATTACTGTGTCTTGGCCCTCTGATATCATTGTCCTTGTCTTTTCTTTTTTGTCTCTGCTTCCTATTGTGCTATTGACAAGGAGTTGAGGAGTTAGTCCATTACTTCTGTGATAAAGCGTGGTACAGTACAACTTTAGATTTTCCCCCCCAATCTCTCCTTTTGTGTCTTCACCGTCGTGCTTGCTTTCTGCATGGTGCATGCAGACTACACTTGTGCATGCTCTTGTCTTGTTTTTTTTCATTCATATATATTTACACTGCATAAGTAGGGAAAGACTGTTCTACAGTTTTTAATGAAGTCAAAAATATTTTAGGCCAGAGTGTATGGTAGCCAAACTCAAAAGAATTCTAACGGCGTATTGTCCAACTCACCAATTTCATTCAAAGGTCTTTGGATAATCATTTATTAATCAGAAAAAAGGCCACCAGATTCCTTCTGAGTTTCTGAGTTTCTCAGAAGCTTCCTTCTGAGAAGCTTAAGTCACATTTTAAGCTCATATGTTTTGAACACATTATATACGAATATACACTCCACCATATGTGAACCTACACAAATTTTGAAGTAGTTCCCAAGTTAAGGGGTTTAAGTGGTGAATCTGTTTGCTCATAAATTTTTGGTTATGGAGCATCTTAATGTGGAACACCGGTCATCACAGGATATGACCATGCTTCTCTGTGTATGTTTTTTAAAAATAACTAGCTGATAACCTGGCGTTGCCCAGATATTTAGCAATAGCAGATTTTTATATACCGCTTCATAGGGCTTTCAGCCCTCTCTAAGCGGTTTACAGAGTCAGCATATTGCCCCCAACAACAATCCGGGTCCTCATTTTACCCACCTCGGAAGGATGGAAGGCTGAGTCAACCCTGACTATTTATTTATAAGGGGGAAATGTTCTAATGTTGGATTTCTAATGTTGGATTTTCCCCCTTACCAGAAGGAGCCCCCTTGTGGAGTACTGTGAAGCCATTACCATGGCAACTCCACTGCGGTGTACAGTAGAAGCCATTTTATGGCAGTACAATAAAAGCCATTTTAAGGAACAGCAGACTATATCTTAACAAAACACACACACACAAGAGGTGTTAGGATATCTTACCTCCACAGTATTTTTTTTCCAGAGAGTAAATCATCTCTGTACCAAGTTTGGTTGAAATTGCTCAAGGCGTTCCAGAGTTATGCTGGAACACACCCACACCCACACACAGACAGAGCCATTTATATATAGATAGATAGATTCTGACAATTTTGGTGGAAAAGAGACTCATTCTCATAACTAAATAGTTCTGGTTGCTCATCTATCAAATTGTTGAATTCCCTCCGTGAAATTCTTCCTACGTATCGATCGATCACTACCTCAGATATTGGACAACTTTATGTTTTAACAAAGGAAACAAGTCACAACTTTGCTAGTAACTCTTAGCTCACACTTCATTGATATATAGGTAGTCCTTGGGTTACAATAGCAATTGGGACTGGAATTGCCATAATGAAACAAGACAATTGTAAAGTGCAATGTCACATGACAATGACACTTAGCAACAGCAGTTCTGGAAGCCCTGGTTGCCATCATTAAGCAGGGACCTCACTTTCGATTTCTTGCAGTCTCCCCATTGATGTTGATTGTGGGAAGTTGGGCAGGGAATATCAGAAATCATGATCACGTGACCAATGGCCGGAATTCCAAGGACCAGTCTTTAGGACACCCATTCCCTGGGTGATTGAGAATCTCCATAGACATAAAGGATCTGAGAAACACATTAGAGCCATGGTGGAAGTGGCATACAGAGCCATTTCGCTCAGGATGCATAGCCTTGCTGGCTCCTATTCCGCGTTCCGGTGCACGTACGTGGACCGCCCAGATTGCCTTCAAGCGTGTGCGAGCGCCAAAACCCAAAACAGCAGCATTCCAGCACGCATGCGTGCGTCCACACCCAAACTTCCAGGTTTCTGTTGCGAGCATGCGTGATGGCCAACTGTTCGTCGGGCGCTCACCCATGCCGGAAACCGGGAGTTTGGGTGCACGTGCCAGAACGGTGCTCTTCCAGGTTTTAGGCGCTCTCACATGCACAAAGTCCAACGAGGCCACCCGTTCCAGGCGGGATGGTTCTGCGTGCCATTTCCGGCACGCAGGTCAGCACGGGGTAATCAGCCATCCCTGCATCAGATCAATCAACTTTCTTCATTTCCTCAGCCAGTGGAATTCTGGGAGCTGCTCTTCCCTGCCCAACCAGTCCATGCCCAGTTGAGTTAGAGTAGAAGACAGAAAGTTTGAATAAGGAGATACAGAGGATAGCTCAAGTGTTGACACAATTGTCTTGCCACTGTCAGAATTGACAGTTCTTGCCTTGGATCCAACTAGGAGGCTCTATGTTTTCCCTGGTTATTTTTGACCAGGGTTGTGAATTTAATTACTGGATTAAAATAGTGTTTGGGGATTCTGCAGTCACAAGAAGAAAGTGCATGTTTCTACATTTGGGGCAGTAATTTGACCAGTTGGACAACAAGGGTTTGCTAAAGGAGGTGGTGCTCTTTCCTGGTACAAAACTGGATCTGCTCCAACCAGGCGTGATCTGAAAAACAGATTTTCCACCATACCCAGAGAGCAAGATTTCCTTTTCTTCTCTCTATATCAACTTGCTGTAACTTCTTTCAATTGCTATAGAAGTAGAAAGTGACTCATAGCAGTAATTGAATCAAGGAGGAGTTGGACAAATTGAACCTATATTTTCTGTTTTTTTCCCCCCACTCAATTTCTTTCAGAATTATACACATCCTTTTATCTATTTCTTTCCTTTGTTCCTCCACTGTTCTGTCGCCAACCCGATTAGACACACTACCCATTAGGAGAAAATTGATCTGGTTATGTCCCCCCCCCCCTTATTTAATTCTCCCTCCAAGATAAACTCTGTAAATGTGAGTCAACTAGATTTGTCTCTGACTTTCTCTCTTTCAAGGAGAAAAGTTTTGTAGATCAAGTAGAAGAAGAGAGGGGAAAACATTCTAAATTGATTTTTATTTGAACAATCTGTGAAACAGTGTAAACCTGTCCATTTTTATTTAGAAATGAAGGCTGCTTAATTTGACAACTTGTATTTAAATTATTGCACTTGATGTTGGACCTGTCAAAATTTTGCATCTGACCCCTCCTCTGTCTCCTTTCAAAATTAGATTTTTATTGGGAAAAAAGTCACCTCTAACCTTTTTGAGGCTTAGAATTCCTTTTGATCTGAGGTCACCTTACACTAATAACTAGTTTCGTTTCGTTTTAATTGCATTAGGCACACTTTTTCCTAAGCAGAAGCAATTCTTTAAGAACAGAACAGTATCTGTGGATCTAACTCACATATTTGTGTAAGGCCATGAGTAATGAGGCATACGTTTTGTTTTTTCAACATGTAAATAACATGTACTTTGCAGCATTTTAATGTATTTTCTTTTGCGGAATTTTTGATGAATTGTGGTTTGCGGTAATCAATCCTCAGTTTTAATAATTGTTTTATTCTGTCCCATTTACTGTCAAATACGAGTACATAATTTTCTTCCTTGTGCGGACCAAATTCCATTTTGTCACCCCTCAGTGGTGGGTGATATTTTATTATATAAAGAGGAAGGTGGCCTTCAGTAGATATATATGGTAAGAAAGGATCTTCTGTAGGACAATTTAATCATTTTGTCTTTGTGTGTAATGCTGCCTGGTCTATGGTGAGGCAAAGAGGTTGAACAACTATTTTATTATCCTCCATTGGGTAACTTAAAATCCTGAAATGGAAGAGAGCCCCTTTTACACCAGCAAATAATAATAATAATAATCATATCCCACAAAACCTTCAGGCATTGATACTACAAATAGGGGGATTGTGTGGGATTATTGTACGTTGAGGGCACTTTGTGTTTTATGTGTTGTATGTTTTCTGTCTACAAATCACTGTGGTCTGTGTTTGCCATCTGCAACAGTTGCATGTCTTCTAACATCATATCTATTCAGGTGGGTACATAGTGTATAGAAAATTGTAAAATATATCTGTTAAAATCAGCCTACATTAATTAACTCGAGATGCACAGTGCTAAAATGAGACTAAAATACAGGGAACAAGATGTGGCTTACTGTTTGTTTTGTCCTGTGATAACTGTGAGATCTTTCTCAGTCCTGTACCCTATTTACTCATTCACCAAGTTGTGGGATTTTTCCTTACTTTTATTATAGTTTCTGAGAGATAATGATCATGAAACAGAACTACTGTCGTAATCCCAGGTTACATTCTATGCATTAAAACATAGTTTATTAACCCAGCCTAGATAACCTCCTAACTAAGCCTTCCGTTTATTAACAGCTGAAGATCTCAAAGACTTTGGAATACATTATGGAGATTTCAAAGTCAGATTAATCTAATAAATCAACATAACCCTTGCAAATAATAAGCTTTAGCCAATGGATCTTGGGAGGACGGTGCTCATGTGGTTAAATTTGCTTACACAGCATTTAATTCTGGCACAGTTACACCTGCTATTGTGTCAAAACAATAGGAATAGGCCAGTTTTTCTGCTCTAATGCAAGGATCTCCAACCCTGGCAACTTTTAAGACTTTAAATGTCAAGCATGGCTGCCTGGGGAATTCTGGGAGTTGAAGTCCACAAGTCTTAAAAGTTGCCAAGGTTGGAGATCCCTGTGGTAATGGATGAAATATTTGGAGGGGTTGCTCAATTCATCTGAACCAGTAAAAGGCCCTGTCAAATGAAGACAATAGTCCCATTTTCTGACACTTGTTTACTGGTACAGTGGCTGCATTGCTCCCCAACTATGGAGGATAATTGCCTTGAAGGCAATTCCCGTCTTCAACTGTCACTCCAGGAAAAGTATTTTAACTGCATTTAGGAAAAGAGTCCAGTTCCCCCTTTTTACCCACCCTTTTCCAGTTTGAAGACTAGTTGATTTTAACTGCTTTTAGCTGATACAATTTCATGTTTTAGTATTCGTCCCCTTGAATGATCTCTGGGCTAGAAGCCAAAAATGCAGGTGAATAAGGAACAATAGTAAAGAGTCCAGTTGGGTGTTGGCAGGCATTGTATAGATTACATACAGAATATACAAAATATAATAATGAATTTTGACTGCAATCGCTTATTCATTTGGTGTCCTTGCACAGCCATGAGAAATGTTGGTTCCTTTGCCCTTTGCTCGTCTGCTTTAAACACAGAAGTTAATTTTTAAGCAGATGCCAGTAAGATTCCCCTTCTTCCTTTTCCTAATCATTTGGCATGTAATGTTTCCTCTCTAGCCTCAAGTACTACAGCCTTCCAGCCACCTTCCCCGTTCCGCAGACCTCAGCCAGGGAAAACTAGCAAAAGCATCACTCACCGTGGCTCGCAGTGAACCCCCTCCTCAGGACCAACCGGAACATGTTGGCCACGAAGATGGCAACGCTGCCCTCGGCTCCGGCACTGACAGCGGGCGTGAACCAAGCACTTTAAACACACAGCGGAACGATGACAACTCCCTGGCGAACGCACATTCCACCAGGAACGCAACGGTCAGAGAAAAAGCAAAAGACGTCGCTGGCCGGAAGTTGAATGCCTCGCAGCCCCTTGCCCCCTCGGCCCAGTTGAATGCGCAGGACGGGCAGGCCAGGCCAGCTCTGAAAAGCCACAGCTCCAGGCCAAACCAGGCTTCGCCACCAAAGATGTCAAGAGCTCTCCGAGCCCCAAAGCAGACCGTGCCAGTGCCTCCTCCAGCAACCTCTTCGAGGGACTCCTTTGTGCCTCCACTGAGCGGCCAGGCACAATCCCAGTCGGCGTCCAACCTCTCCCTTCCGAGCAGCAGGAACCAGAGGGCCTCCAAACTTCGCCCTCCGGCCATTTCCTCCCGCCCCAAGCAGAGGACAACCCCCAAAACCATCCCAGCTCCTGAGCAGCCGAGATTTCAGGCTGGCCCCACAAAGCCCCTGGCGCCAACGAAAGAGGCCCCACAGAACCGAGATCCAGCCCTTCGCCCTGGGGAGGGCCTGACTTTGCATCGTCTCTCCCGACTCCCAAAGCCAAAGACGTAGTCCAAGCGGGACTCTCCCGTGTCATTTCCTTGGTCCTGTCCCATGACGCTGCTTGCCTGCTCTTTTCCTGGCCAGGCGGCCTCAGCAAGAGCCTGGAGGCCCCAGAAGCTGCACATCACCTGATGCTTCTAGTCTCAGTTTTACCCTCTTTAAAAAAAAATGCATTGCTTCTTCCAGCCTTGATCTGCAGGAGCCTCTTGTGACGTCTTCTGATGGCACCGATGGTCGTCTCAGTCCGGGAAAGTTGCTGACGGAAATTGTATCCTTTGTGTGTCTCCCCGAAGAATGGATGACAGAGGCGACCTTCTGGTTCTGGGAATTAATTATAAGCGATGGACAAATGATACTGTCGATCTTTCTTTTGTTATTGCTGTTTTCTTCTTTCCACGTTCCTCTTCAGCCATAAGTCTGTCTCTGTAGCTCAAGAGGCCTATGCAAATTGTCTCTATTTATAACCCCCAAACTTTGTAAAAGATGTATATTTAATATTTAATGGAGGAGGTTATGTTTTCGCAAGGAAGATCCCAAATTGTTCTCTGTGTTTTTGGGGTCCCTATTCATGGTTCACAAGTGGCCACAAAATTTCACAGGGTGAAATGGATATATTTATATTTAAAGTCTTACCCGTTCCTTGTAGATAAGCTGTAGAATATATAAGTGTTAATCCATTATCATGGCGTAACGGAAAGACAGTATTTAATATATATCCCAGATTTTGGTTTATACCAACGGTTGTCAGATGGCACGTGATGTGACTCTGGAAATAACGAGTCCATGACCGCCAGCTTGTAAATTTTCATTTCAAGGCTTGCTTAACGGTAACATTATTTATTGAGTTCTGTTACAACTCAAAATCTCAAGAAGCCAATTTGGAATGTTTGCACAAAATTTTCGCCATATATGTAGGGATTCAAAAATTATTTTTCATAATAAAGCTTACGTTTTTTTAAACCCTATTTTTTTAAAATGCCAAATGCATTTATGTACACGTACACACTTGGGGAAATCTTGGGAAGTCCTAAAAGAACAAAACGTTTTAATCTTGGGAGAAAAGGGATAGAAAGTCACTGGAGACAGAGAAATTCTGTCAGATAAGGCCATCAGTGGAGGGAAGGGTTAACCAGACCCACAGAAAGAAAAGGGGGTTCAATTGTCTTGAAATCTTATTCCAGTATCAATCTGAGAACACTTGTTGGAAATGGCTTAAAAAAAAAAAAAAAAACAAAAACTTAAAAGTGTTAAATAAAATTTGAAAAATACACCATAGCATTGATTTTGAGCTCTGCTGAATATTACTTATAGAATGTTTCTTATAGAAAAATGCATCCTTTTAAAAAAAATAATAATAATCAAAGTAATCTTCCCAAATCTGACACCCTCCAAATATGTCAGGCTAAATCACCATTGTCCTCAAATACCCTAGCTTGTGCGTATGCTAACCGGGGACTGTGGTCTATTTGGAGGGCGTCAGATAGGCTAAATTAAGCCAGGGAAAAGTAGCTTTGGTTTTCTTAAGAAGGATAAGTAAGAAATATATGCAGCCACCTTAAGTTCATCATCAAAAGACGGACCAAGAGTTGTTAGCTGTGTTTGTGTCGCTTGTAAACCTTGAAGGTGTGCAGTGAAATGGTCTTGATGTAGCTGACCGGAAAATGCTTTCTTGAGTGGCCGACATGCTTTAAGCTTCAGTTGCCTTTTTTGTGATCAGGGATAACGGTTGAAGGAGGACTGTGTTTAAAACGGGCAGGGGTTTTCTATCGTAATGTCAGCCCCACGAACCTCGACGTGACTCACACCTTGTTTAATCCAGGATGACAAGCACATCAGCCCAGGTAGTTGGGCTGAACCCCTGGCTAGTCAGTCTGGCCCCGCGTTGGAGCAGACGGAGCCTGCCAGGTGAGCAGTTGCCCAAGCAAGCTGACTGATCCAATGTGACCCATTGGGGCCTGCCTACTTTTGGCACTATAAATATGACGGGGTCTTACCATGTTTTCCCGAAAATATGACATGTCCTGAAAATAAGGCCATGCCAGATTTTTTTGGGTGGGCAAAAATATAAGCCCTCCCCCAAAAATACGTCCCTTGGACAACCCCCTAGCAGTATCCCAAAGGTGTCAAGCTGCGGGAGCCGGGAGGGGGACAGGCGCTCGCGTGGCTTGGCACCTTTGAGATACTGCTAGGTTGGCGAGTGGCATTCTGCCCGGTGGGAGAGGGAGATTGCCGGGCAGCTGCTTATCGGTGTGGTCACCTCATGGCTGCCGTGTTGCGCTGCTCACAAGAGAGCAGCCGCCCAGCAACTCCAAAACCAGTCGTTCCCCCCCCCCCCCGGATAATAAGGCCAAGGCCATATTTTGGAGGTCAAAAGAAAATGAGACCTTCTCTTATTTGGGGGGTAATACGGTATGTAGTTGTACAAACTTCAGCATTCCAGAGGGGATAAAAAAAATCTACAACCACTTTCTTGCTGTTTTTGACATCTTGAAAAGACGCAAGCTTTTATTTCCCCAATATTTGACACCATCTCCTTGTCCCCCCTATCAGGATGCGAATGTACCCTGTCAACAGAAGGCATCTAACCACCAAGGGGCACCTGTAGAGTTAGACAGATGAAAAACATCTGTAGATAGTTGTCCCCCTTCTCAATGGCAAGTAACCGTAATGCGGCTTATAAAAGTGTGATTGCATCAGGTTGAACTACTGCATCGGTACTGGTATTTCAGTATACATTAGGAGGCCTCCAACTAGCATTTTTCAATTTCATGTTCCCGGCCTGTTTGCTTCAGGAAGATACAGCACTTGGGGGGGGGGGGGATATTACTTTCCAAAAATAGCACTAGCCTTTTGCTCCCAATCCCATTGTCAGGCTGGCGGTAGCAGATGGCAGCATGCAAGTTTGATGTTCAACATCTAAACTGTGTCTTCAGGCAACTTGGAAGCCCCTCACCCAGAGCGGGTTGAGGGAGCTGCCCTGAGTCGTAATTTTGGGCATTTGTCGGGCAAAGTCAAGGTGGGATCTGGTGGGTTTTTAATCATGATTTGTGAATCTCCCTTATACAACAGAGAGGGCCAACCTTTTTGAATGCAGTTGGGTTGGAGAAAGTTCTCGTGTATTTTTTAGACTTAGCAGTAGACTTATATACCGCTTCATAGGCCTTTCAGGCCTCTCTAAGCGGTTTACAGAGAGTCAGCATATTGCCCCCAACAATCTGGGTCCTCATTTTACCCACCTCGGAAGGATGGAAGGCTGAGTCAACCCTGAGCCGGTGAGATTTGAACCGCTGACCTGCTGATCTAGCAGTAGCCTGCAGTGCTGCATTTAACCACTGCGCCACCTTGGCTCTTTAGGATGTCCAGTGGATGAAAAGGATTTCCTTATTTTCGAAACTGGCATGCAACATGCCTTGAAGGCTCATTCAACTCCCAGTAGCCTTAATGATTTCTTTAAAGTGGAAAAATAATAATAATAATCTGTGATTTTATTAATCTCTACTTTTCGTTAACATGCATTGTGTCCATTGGATTCTGCTGCATTATGCAATAATTCCTAAGGTATTCAACCACTCCAATGTGCATAATGAAGTGGAAATGGAGCAAAACAGATTTGCACTTGATGGGCTTGAAGTTGTGCCTAAATTTAAATATCCATGGCTGAAGCAGTGAAATAGTTTTTCCGTGTATATTAATGTTTGCGTTTCAGGTTTTTTAAACCCACGCTTTCCCTGGAGGATTCAGCCCATAAAAACGTATCTCCGCCTCTTCATTATCTCAAAATACTCGTGGAACAGTAGCTTGCATGCCTACACAACCTGGTCTTGCAAAGCTTTTGTCTTGTTAAGCATCTTCTCTCTGAACCTCCGCATTCTTCATGCCATAACTCAGAAGAGAAAATACCCCTAAGACGTTTGCCATAGCTAAGGCTTGAATTGCTTGATTTAAATTACCCTGCAATAAATACCACCTGCCTTGTGCAAACAAGGAGCATTACATATTTAAAGGGTTTGGAATCCAGTTATAGGGAACTTGCAAATGGTGCCAGGGGTAGTTTTCATTTACCTTCCCTACTGGTTTGCAAATGTGAACACACACACACCACTACTGATTTGGGTGAACCAATCCGAACCGGCTGAATACCACTTCTACACTTAAGTAAGTTCTCATTCTCAAATGCTATTTGATTTGATTTGATTTGATTTAATAAATTTATAGGCCGCCCAATCCCGAAGGACTCCGGGCCGCTATATTTAGAGGCCACTAGGGTTTCCTTGCCACACTCTTTGTGTGCCTGAAGCCTTTTGTGTGATGGTGCATTAGCATCCTAAAGTTGATTTCTCTCTCTCTCTCCACCTCTCCCTCCCTCTCTCTCTCTCCCCACCCTTCATCCAATAGTTCTCCAAATGCAGCAGACTTGGTCCAACTGAAGTAGACAAGCCCTGTGAAGTCTTCCTAGATTTAAACTTCTCCTTGCCTTTTGCTGGTTCTCTGGGGCTGTGGGGTGTGGGATAATAATGTCAGTGAGTAGTGCCTTGTTGAAACGCGATCCTGGTTAGAGAGAGGACTAACTAGCTGGGCCTTCAGAAACTAAGTTAAAGTTGATCACCGCTGTGGTAAAGCTGCTCACTGCCTGTGTGATTCTCAAAAGCACCACTATTAATCAGGATTAACTGCAGTGTGAGTCTTTCTACTAAATCAGTACTGGCGGCAAAATACTGGTTGCAAAGTAAGAAGAAAAAAGAGAAATACTGTATATTGGAACCTGCTTGTAAAAATAATTTAAAAAGCCTGTATGTAAAGACATTCCTCAGTGTTGCTTTAGTGAATAAACTTCCTAATTCTGAGTGGGTTTTTGTGTGTGTGTGCTAGCTATCACTGGCTGTGTTTGAGGAGTGTGTATGTTTTGGCTGGCTGATCTTAAGAGAAACTTGAATCCTGTATTTAGAATGCATCTTCTGCCACCTAGTGTGCTCAGTGGGAACTGCTCTGTAAAATGAGAGAAACTTCCAATCTAGGGGAATTCAGTTTATTCTCAAGAAGTCAGATTGATGGTGTCCAACTTGGCAACTTTAACACTTGTGGACTTCGACTCCAAGAATTCCCCAATCAGTCTTTCTGGCTGGGGAATTCTGGGAGTCGAAGTCCACAGGTCTTAAAATTGCCAAGGTTGGACACCCTTTACATGCAGTTTTTGTTTCTCCCCTTAACTATGATAACCCTGCAAAGTTAGCCAAGAAGAAGCTTCGCAACACATCCCTTTCCATGATGACTTGTCTGAATTGATGCAGGATCCAGAACTAAACTAAACTATTTCCGATGACTGACCCAGATTGGATCTGTCAACATTTAACCTAAGATACATTGCCCTAAATTGTGTCTTAATTGTCCTCTTGGTCTAAGCACCTATTTGCCACCTACCGTATTTTTCAGAATATAAGACGCATCAAGATTTTGAAGAAGCAAATCTTAAAAAAATATTTTTGCACTCTGCAGACTTCCCAAAAATGGTCTGTTTTTTGCAAAAACGGCCCCATTTTTTTTAAAGGGCATGAATAGCGTTTAGGAGGCTTGTAGAGTGCTCCTGGAGGGGGTGGCAAAAATGAGCAAAAAATGGCCCGTTTTTGTGGGGGAAAAAAATAGGACATGCATAGCCTTTAGGAGGCTTATAGAGTGTGTTTTTCGCTCATTTCTGCCCTCCTCAGACCCCATGCGCACTCTGGAAGCCTCCTAAAGGCTAGGCATGACCATTTTGGTGAAGGGGGTTTGGTTTTGGGAGGCAAAAAATGCTGTACTCAGTGTATAAGACACAGCCAGATTTTCAGCCTCTTTTTTGAGGGAAAAAGGTGTGTCTTATACACCAAAAAATACAGTAACCCTCACCCTAACGGCTATATTTCAAATTATACCCCAATCATTTTCTATATCTTCCTTCCTCCCTCTCCCCTCCCCCCAAAAAGAAAAGTTTTGGCTGAGTGGCCACCATGGATTCAGACTGCCAATCTGTCATTGGCTATTGGGTTAAACTAATACCTGAAATTTGTGTTTGCCCTCTTGAGTCTCAGACTATTTATGATGGGTTTTCACAGCACACCTGTTGAACAGAAATAACATGGGTTAGAAAGATGTAGCTTTTCTGCTCAAAGGGAAGCCTGAAGCCTCAGCAGGGCCTCTGGGGGGTGGGGGAGGCTGTTTATGCCCTCCACAGGCTCCTAGAGAGCTGGAGCCTGCAGAGGGTGAAAAATGGGGCCATCAGGTGCCAAAAGCAAGGGGAAGGCAGGGATGTCGTGCGCGCATGATATAGCATCATGGGTGTGGGCACATCTGCGCACAAGCCCCCTGCACTCCTCCCGCTTTTGGCACGCGATGGGAAAAAGGTTCGACATCATTGCTCTAGAAAGTGCAGAGAAGAGCAACAAAGATGATTAGTGGACTGGAGGCTAAAACATGAAGAGCGGTTGCAAGAACTGGGTATGTCTAGTTTAATGAAAAGAAGGACTAGGGGAGACATGATAACAGTGTTCCAATATCTCAGGGGTTGCCACAAAGAGGAGGGAGTCAAACTATTCTCCAAAGCACCTGAGGGTAGAACAAGAAGCAATGGGTGGAAACTAATCAAGGAGAGAAGCAACTTAGCACTGAGAACATTTCCTGACAGAGCAATGAATCAGTGGAACTGCTTGCCTCCAGAAGTTGTGAATGCTCCAACACTGGAAGTTTTTAAGGAGATGTTGGATAACCATTTGTCTGAAGTGGTATAGAGTTTCCTGCCTATATAGGGGGTTGGAGTAGAAGACCTCCAAGGTCCCTTCCAACTCTTATTCTAAATCACTTTGCCTCCTAGAGCTTTTAAGAACCCCGTTTGATAATTTTCTCAGCAGAAAGATGTCTTCCCTCCAAATACATTCAAGGCCAGCCTGCTACTTAGCAGTTGCATCCAGGTTCAAGCCCCATCTAGAGTGGGGCTACCATCTGTTGAGACATCCTTAGTGCTATTATGCTGGTTTGCTTTAAAAAAAAATTAAAGAGGCCTAGCCATAGGCTTGCAAATTATTCAATACAGCCCCCCTCCCATCCCTGTCTGAATCACAGAATGGCTCCAATCAAATCATCAGATAACCCAGTCAAGGTATTTCTCAGATAAATAACAACCAGATCGAGGAACCACCCTCCCACTGACAGGGCTATCCACCATAAACAGCAAAACCCGGGTCCTTCTAGTACTGATGTTGATGCCTAGTTGGGTCATGAAATGTCTGCAAGAAAATCACCAAGTTCAGAGACCAAGGACCTCACTAATCATCCATATTCCTGAACCTCTTTAACTCAGAATGAATCTGGGCTTACTCACACAGTCTAATGATTTATATAATTTTCTTTCCATCTTTATTCAAACTTTTATCAATCTACCACTTTGTAGGATTTTCAGAATTACAGTTTGACCTATCCAAAAAGAAACTTTGTCATCTGAGCTTGAAGGCTGTTGAGTCTCAGCTCCTAGCAGCCTCCCCTCTGGCCATGCCACTGAAGTTTTACTTTTCAAGTGTGGAAGCTCATGGTTCATTCTGTAGAAGGGGCTCATCTTTGATGAGCTTTTTAGCCTTCCACGGTCTGGCAGGGTCTGTAAGGACAGTGGGCAGTCCTTGGGCAGCACTGCCAAAGGAGCACTACATCTCAGTGGCACCTCCAGTCCTCTGTGGGATATCTTCACCGTAAGCACTGTATAATTGGAGGTAGGTGGATTAAGAATTACAGAGGTGTAAGGTACTAAGATGGGACGCAGTGGCTCAGTGGCTAAGATGCTTAGTTTGTCGATCAGAAAGGTTGGCAGTTCGGCAGTTCAAAGCACTAGTGCGTAATGGAGTGAACTCCCATTACTTGTCCCAGCTTCTGCCAACCTAGCACATAAAGCACGTAAAAATGCAAGTAGAAAAATAGGAACCACCTTTGGTGGGAAGATAACAGCGTTCCGTGCACCTAGACTCTTTCTAGAGTCAACATTTTTTTATAGTGTGGTCACCAAAACTGGATGCAGTACTCTAGGTGTAGTCTTACTAGGGCTTATAGAGTGCTATTAGTACCTCACTTGATCTTGATTGTATCCCTCTGTTAATGCAACACACTATAAAAAAGATGTTCAGACTCTAGAAAGAGTGCAGAGAAGAGCAACCAGGATGATTAGGGGACTGGAGGCAAAAACATACAATGAACGGTTGCAGGAACTGGGCATGGCTAGTTTGGTGAAGAGAAGGACCAGGGGAGACAGGATAGCAGTCTTCCAATATTTGAAGAGCTGCCCCAGAGAGGAGGGGGAGGTCAAGCTATTTTCCAAAGCACCAGAAGGCCATACAAGGAATAATGGATGGGAACTGAACAAGGAGAGATTCAACCTAGAAATGAGTAAAGATTTTTGGCAGAGCAATCAACCCATGGAAGAGAAGTTGCCTTCAGAAGTTATGGAAGGATTTCAAGAACAGATTGGACTGCCATTTGTCAGAAATGCCTGCTTGGGCTAGATGACCTATAATGTCCCTTTCATATTCTATTCTATTCTAATTCACCCTATTCTATTTTCTGTTAATCTGTAAAGGTAAGGAGAACTGCAGGATCTGAGGGAGCATGTTTCAGTGTTCCTCCAGTTTCCAGGATGCTGGCCTGCTCCTCCAGAGTTTTGCAGCAGAGGGCACTCGAATGCCAGGAAATGAAGAAAGCGTCCGTGCTTCAAGATGGGAGAAATAGCTGCTGCCTCCGTCAAAAACAGTTTGCAAGCCCACAATATAAGCTCTTGTCAAAATGCTTCGGCTGCAGCAGCCGATCCACGCTCCCCCCCACGTTTGCACAGGTGGGTGAAGGGGAGGGTGCAGCTCTGTCACTTGGACTGACTCTGTATTTCTTTCCGCCTCCTTTCCACCACCACCACCATCCCAGTGAGCTGTGGTGATAAGAATCCAGCAAAAAAAGACCCAGCCGGCCCTTGTTCTGATGAAGCGTGCAAGAGACAGCTCGGCTAAGCCAAGGGGGAGGGTGTGAAATGAGGAAGAGAAGGGATATTAATGTGTGTAATTCTTTGCTTTCTTACTTCTCGAGCCAGTTGGGTTTATAATTAATTGCTATGGAGATGGGAGAAAATAGAGACGTATAATATTGCAGGGAGGGAGGATTTATCCCTTGCTTTAAACAGAGCTAATAGACCCTGCCATGCATTGAAAAGCTGGCCTTCTGCAATCCCAACATTCTTCAGATGGGTTGAAATCCAGAATCACCCCAGGTGGAAATGATGCAAACTGTATTTCAACACAACCCAAGGTGAGAAAGGCAGCTATAAACTGGTTAGCATTGCTGGCTTGGCAGGAGCCCTAAGAAGACATGAGAAGTAAGGGACGTAGAAACTGTAGGAAAAACACAGTCATGGACGTCTTCCCAACTTTCCATATTTGGGAGGAAGCCTACTTCTAGGCTTTTAGACCTCAGGGACCACTAAATTCATAATTTTAAATACCACAGACCACTAATATAATCTGCCTAATGACTGGCTGGGTGGACATGGCTAGGTGGTCATGTGACTGGGTGGTTGTGGCCAACTCAGTGTCATTCACATCGAGGGGCACCTCATCAGCCTTTCTTTTGCCTCTCCCCTCCCAGCCCCTCCTCACCTGCCCGCCCGGGTTCCTTAGGGCCCCAACAGGAAGCAGTTGCTGGAGCTAAGCAGCCACCATGAGAAAGAGTTGGCAAAACAGCTCAGTTCAAATTGGATCTGACCAAGAAGGAGGCTCAGCAGAAGCACCTCACTGAGGACTATGAGCATGGGCTTTTCAAACAGGGAAGATCTGCGGCAGTGCAAGGCCAGGTACTGGCGCCTAGAGGCTCAGCGGGCTGAGATGGTCAGCCAGTTCCAGGCCCCGATGCAGTCCCATTGGAACAAGGCCGTCCGGCTCTTTGCCACCAGCGACACTTCCCTCCAGCCTTCGCCCAAAGCCCCGCACCAGGAGGCTGAATTAAATCCCAAGATGGAATTTCTGCCCCCCTCCGACCCGCACAAGAAGACCATGAAGGGGGAGACTCTCTGCAGCAACACAAGCATTCATTGCATGTATCCGGCCCAGGGCTATAGTTTGAGGACCCCTGATTTAATGCAATATAAAAAATGCAAATAATTTTTCTGTGGACCACCAAAATATTCTCATGGACCACCTGTGGTCCATTGACCACCAGTTGGTGACCACTGATCTAGACCTACTTCAGGCCCCCATTAGACAACGTGGCCTTGTCCTCCGAGGCAGATCAAGATGTGTTTTGACTGCACTGTTGGTCCAAGGTCCAAGATAAAAGGCCTTTTTCTGCCATGCTACCAGAGGTTGAAGCTGGAGCTCAGATTTTCTTCCATTTTACATTTCATTGCACTTTTGTGGAACCATGCTGGCTTGGACAGCAATGAGAGAAGAATCACAAGGGCAGGAAGCTGGCTAAACTGATTGAATGGAAGGCTTCAGAAATCATAAGCTGAGTGTGGTTGGTCTGACTTTCCAAGAAAGATGCTTGGCTAAGAATCAGGACCCCTGATTTAATGCAATATAAAAAATGCAAATAATTTTTCTGTGGACCTTGGCTTACTATATTTGTGTCAAAGCACCTGAAGCACTTACTGTATTTTTCCGAAGCACCCGAAGGCCAGACAAGGAATAATGGATGGAAACTGATCAAGGAGAGATTCAACCTAGAAACAAGGAGGAACTTTCTGACAGTCAGAACAATCAACCCATGGAGCAGAAGTTGCCTTCGGCAGTTGTGGGAGCTTCATCACTGGAGGCTTTCAAGAAGAGATTGGACTGCCATTTGTCAGAAATGATGTAGGGTCTCTTGCTTTGGCAGGGGGGTTGGACTAGATGACCTATAAGGTCCCTTCCAACTCTGTTAATCTGTTATCTGTCATTTATTCTATTTGTGTCAGTGACTCTGGGAAGCACAAAGAGGCCAGTAGAACCAATTGTTCCGGCAGAGTAATCTGGCAAAGTTTATCTCCAGTGAACTAAGCTGTGATTTTCATTTGATCACATCCTTTTATCAATAGACAATTATTATTTTTAGGTAGAAACTATTTACGGGAATGACAGGTGCTAAAAACAGAGAGCAGTTCTGGGTTGCAATACTCTATTCAAACTTCAGTGTTTCTTCCCTGGCTTTGAGGATTAAAATGAAAGCATGAAACACAGTAAACAGGAGGGAGATCAGTTCGGCTCTTGATTAAGAGAAACCTTGGGACATTGACCATGCAAGATTTGGATGTGATTTTCAAGAGCTGCCCAATCATACTGAGGTTGGTGTTTCTAATTCTTTGCTACTTTTTATTAAAATTTGAATTTGCAGAGAAATTCCTGACTCTTTTCAAGTTTTGTTTGGTTTGATTGGTTCATAGATTTAGCCTCTGTGCATTTTGATTGGTCAGCCAAAGCTTGCTGCTGATTGGCTACTTTCGATCCTAACATTCTGGAAAATTCAAGTTGTGTTTGTTTTAGCACATAAACTCACTCAAAATCTTAAAAAGACTTCGGTTATATTAATAAAAATTATGCACCACAATCCAACTACAGAAATTTTCATCAAAGTACTAATTTTGTGTGGTTTCTATGAGTGTCACACAGCTGTATGTATGTATGTATGTATGTATGTATGTATGTATGTATGTATGTATGTATGTATGCTGGTCTTGTTGTATTTAGGTCTTTTCCTGTGTAAGATTGAGATTGTCTTGGCAACGTTTCAGCGAGGTCTCACTTGCCATCTTCAGGCTGGTGTTTTGGGCTTAAAGCGTGATCAGAGCTGCTGTCCCTGTACATACATATGAAAATATATTTTTCCTCCTCCAAACCTGGACCCAACGTTTGGGAAGCCAGGCTCTGCCTGTCCAAGCCAGGACAAAGGGTGAATGATGGAGGAGTAACACCTCCTTCAAAAACCTTGGTCCAGCTGGCCCGGCTGGTAGCACCTCGTAAGTGCCCCTTTCCAGGGTTACAGGAGAAGACAGTCAACAGTTTTGAAGGCGGAAGAAGCTCTACGCCCCAACGGCAGATAAAGCGGCAGAGCCATCTTCTAGGAGAAACTGATTACAAACCTCCACTCCCTTGTGGCAATATCCACTACTGGAAAAGGCTTCAGGAGTCAACCTCCAGGCAAAATCTGGAGCCGGAGTCCCGGAAGCAGTTCGTGACTGTGTAAAGCCACATTCTGGTAACTCCTGTGATGTAGCTGCAACCAATCATATCGGCTCTGCTGTTCCATTAGACTATCTCAGCAACATGGAGAGGGGGGATCTGCTGCTTGGGTAACAGTCTATCCTCCATATTAATCTACATAGGCTTCATGCTGGAGAGGACACTCCAGCTTTGACCTCTTTCCAGAGCTCGATACCATAGTCTTTTGGGACTGAAGGATGTCAATGCAATGCACATTTCCTCCTCCCCTCTTTGGTCTGTGACTCAAAGAAACCCAGCACTTTAGCATTGCCCACCAGTCTTCAGGCGTCTTCCTTAAATCTGATATGTTCAAGCATGAGTTTCCTGCTTGAAGACCCTCACAAAAAGCCAGGCATATGCAACCACTTGACTGTCTGCAGTGGGTAAGTGGGTAAGGGAAACAAATCAAAGCTGACACATTGGTGATGATGTAGATGATAACTTAGTGGAAACTTTGTCACTTCTGCTCAACATTCAACAGCTCTCTGGATGATAGGAAAATAAAATTTACGAGCAAATAACATCAGCTGCAACTATGCATGCACAACAGACTAAGCCAAACGTGTCAGTTTTTGAGTTCGTGTTCAGTTATCCATCAACTGTGGTTTTAGGCTGATTACATTATCGAAATCTGGAGTGGCTGCCAGAATTAAAATCAAAAGCAAACCTGTCTTGCTTAATATTTTTCCAGGATGGCGAGATCCAGGTTTCTATCCACTTTCAGTCCAGCAAACTTACTGGGTGACATTAGGCTAAACACTCAGCTGACCTAATTATGTATGGGATTGTTGCTTTAGTGACAATCTGTTGAAAGATTCCCATGCCAGCTAGAGAAAAGGCATGATATACACCCAACCAATCAAGAGCAAATAATTGGTTTCATATTTTAGCTTTCATCAATCCAAAATGGTGGGTTGTCTTGATTTGGACAATCCAGGAAATCTAAAGTCCAGTCAAAGAGCATCTAGAGTTGCAGTGGAAGAAATAATAAAAAAACCTGATTTACTAAGACTTTGTAAAAGGTAATGGTAAAGGTTTCCCTCGTACAAATGTGCAAGTTGTTCCCAAATCTAGGGGGCGGCGCTCATCTCTGTTTCTAAGTCAAAGAGTCAGCGCTGTCCGAAGACATCTCCATGGTCATGTGGACGGCATGACTAAACGCCAAAGGCACACGAAATGCTTTTACTTTCCCACCAAAGGTGGTCCCTATTTTTCTACTTACATTTTTACATGCTTTTGAACTGCTAGGTTGGCAGAAGCTGGAACAAGTAACGGGAGCTCACTCCTTTACGCCGTGCTAAGGATTAGAACCACTGAACTGCTGACCTTTCTGATCAACAAGCTCAGCGTCTTAGCCACTGAGCCACTGTGTCCTTTTGTAAGACTTTGTACCATAGTCTAAATCAGGGGTGTTTAACATTGACAACATTAAGACGCGTGGACTTGAACTCCCAGAATTCCCCAGCCAGCCCTGGGAATTCTGGGAACTGAAGTCTACAAGTCTTAAAAGTTGCCAAGGTTGGACACCCGTCCTAAATAATAACCAAAAGAGACAGTTATTAAGAACTGAAAGATATTCTTCCTGTTTGGGCATGCATTGATATTCTTCCCAAAGGAGATGTGCATTTAATAATGCTTCAGTGATGTTATGGTGAAACTGAAGAACCAGCCTTCCTGACTGTACCCTATAAAAGTCTCTGTTTTAATTTATAGTCTGCAGAGAACAGAAGTGAATCAATAAATCCATCATGTATAAGATATTCTGATCAACACCAATTCATTTCCATTAGAAACAGCTAAACATATTGCTTCTTTAGAAAACTGCTGATGTTCTTGAAAAATCAATCCTCTTTATTCTGCATTATAGAGATTCTCTTCCTAAAATAGGGCACCATTCTTAGAAGAGCTAAAGTAGTAATTTTCTGATACAGATAAATCTGAATGTGATCAAATCTTCCCGCCCTCACCATAAGGTTTGCTCGCTCTTTTTAAATCACTCAGAGAGATTATTAACTACAATCTTCTCAAATGAGCTATGAGGAAAAGGAAGTGTTTCCGTAGTGAAGTGATGGATTTCAACCAACATCCACATAATAGGGGTTTTTTTTTGTTGGTGTGTGCACTGGCACACTTCAACAGCATGTATGCTCCTTGTTCCCCTCTGAACAATCCTACCAAGTTTCAGTAGGAAAAATATAAATATACAATACATGAACGTTAACAGTTCCAGTTTTAGTTATTAAGTAAAGTGGATTATCTATAGAGATTTTCAGCCTTCCAGGTCATGGTTGTTCCAAAAGTGCTTTTTCAAGAGGTCACTGGACTTACTTTGTTTTTCCTTGAATACCTTTTACTTCTCATCTAAGAATCTTCTTCAGAACTTCAGAACTGAAGAAACTTTTTGGATGAAACCTCTGTAGAGATTCTCAGTCATCCAGGTCATGGTTGTCCCAAAAGTGCTTTTTTTCTGGAGGCAACGGGACTTTCTTGTTTTTTCTTTGAAGACATTTCACTTCTCATCGAAGAAGCTTCTTCAGCTCTAACTGGATGGTAGTGGGGAATGGAAGGATTTATATTCCTTGCAGACAGCTGGTCAGTTGCATCATTTAGAGGGTCCTTGAAGCACTTGGAGGTTTATCTGTGTCCTCAGGGTCACCTGAGTGGTGCTTCAGGTTCCTGTAGTCTGCAATTTTTCTTCTGGAAATCCATTCCTACTCCCACGCCATTCCAAGTATGTCCATCCCAAACTGTGTAGCTAAAAGTCTGTAGAGATGCTCAATCATCCAGGTCAGGGTTGTCCCAAAGGTGCTTTTTCTGGAGGTAATTGGACTTTCTTTCTTTTTCTTTTTTTTTGAACATGTGTCGCTTCTCATCCAAGAAGCTTCTTCGATGGTGTGGGAGTAAGAATGGATTTCCAGGGGGGTGGGGGGTGGAATGCAGACTACAGGAACCATTAACACCACTCAGGCGACTCTGAGGACACAGATAAACTTCTAAGTGCTTCAAGTACCCTCGAAAAGGATACAAGTGACCAGCTGTCTGCAAGGAATATAAATCCTTCCATTCCCCAACATCCAGTCAGAGCTGAAGAAGCTTCTGGAATGAGAAATGAAACCTCTTCAAAGAAAAAAACAAAGAAAGCCCAGTTGCCTCTTGAAAAAGCTCCTTTGGGACATTGAAGTAGATTGTATCTTAAAAAGTTGTAAGATTGGGTGAGCTTAAAATAAATTTTCAGTCCATTTTCGTTGTGCCTTTTATTATTGTTGCTCAGGATAACTGGGCTCAAACCAATGTGCGCCTCCATTTACAGTTGTCCAGTTTACACAACAAAGAGAAGGAACTTCCTACAATCTTGGGTGTGAGAACTCTGTGTGCCATGCCCAGTATAAAAATGGTGAATCTATTTTCCTAGTAAAAATAGCCGTCCTTTTACAAATGCTTGAGGCTGATGTTGAGCTGAATGCCATTTTCTTTTTCAGAGATTCATCACAGTTCAGATGTTCCCCCTTTTAAAATCTAAATCTCTAATTTATCCCATGGCCCAATAAAATAGGGCCATATTTCAAATAGGGCTGAGGGTTTTTCTACTTCAAAATTTGGGTTGAGACTAGAACAGTGTTTCTCAACCTTGGCAACTTGAAGATGTCCGGACTTCAACTCCCAGAATTCCCCAGCCAGCATTCGCTGGGTTGAAGTCCGGACATCTTCAAGTTGCCAAGGTTGAGAAACACTGGACTAGAATTTCACCCACGTTGGATGAACTCTGCATTAGCCTCTCCTGCGAAACCACAGACCTCACTTTTCAGCTGAGATTTTGCTCTACGTCTAAGTTTGCTGTCAGAAAGCAGTGCAGCCATCATCTTTCCATCAAAGTTATGGCCATAATTAATTTTTCTGTGCTTTGGAGGTTTGGGTTATTTCTTAGGCAAACAGAATGAACCTTGTCAGAATTTATTTTCAGTTACTCTTCTCATCTTTAGAATTCTGCAGCTTTGATAAAAGGCTCCCAACTCAAACTGCCGACTTTAATCTACTTCAATAAAATGCGAGCGGCCACATCTGCACCTTTGGAGACCCAACTCCACCCATCTGGAACACAGCAGCTTTTCTGTTACGACAGCCAAGCAAGACTCTCCCTCACAACCCATGGGCCTATTTCTGAGGGGTCCTTGGTGCTCTCTGAGCTTTAACAATGAGCTACAAATATTCTCCTTTATTGGAGCCATATTTCTGTTGGTAACTTCCAGGCAAACTTGGAACAGAAGACTTAACTTGGGCACACAGTCAAGCAGGATCCTAGCCCAGGTCAACGTGGAAATATGCACTTCTTTTTTATTCTGGACCAGGGCTGCCCGATGTTCTGGCCGAGGCTTCCCAAGAGCATGAAACAAACTCCTTGTCCTGGCAAAAAATCAGGACAAAAAAACCTTTTATTAACTGACTGTGAATTCTGCTCATTCATATCCAGCAAAGTCTTCCTAGAGAGGATTTACAATCACAGACTTTCTCTGGCCTGGAGAGCTTCCAGACTGATACCTGCAAAACTTGGCAAGGAGTCTCAGAGAGTCACAAACCAATTAAGCAAACTAATTGTCTCCTGCAAACTCCATTCCCCTTTCATTCCTCTTTTATTTCCTCTGGGAGGGGCCATTCATTTTCTGGCCTTACTCCCTGTTCTTTAGCTGTTGCCTTCATCTGGCAACTCTGTGCATGCATACACTGAGAACAGGCTCCAGCTGTTCGTCTGCCTCACTGATGTCTGAAGGCAGCTGATAACTGTCAGACGGCCCTGGCCCCCTCTCTTCCTCCAACAACAGAGCCCTCATCAGAGCCTTCCCCAGACTCCAGGACTGGCCCATCTTCCTCCCCACCTCCTCACTGTCTGAGTCTGCCACCACCTAACCAGGAGAGCCTCCAGGTGTGTGGATTTCAATTCCCAGAATTTTTAGAGGTTAGGAATGGGTTGAGAATTCTGGAAATAGATGCCCTCACATCCGGAGGTTCTCCTGGTTGGAAACCCTGCTTTAGGCAGTCCAGCCACTCGCTCACTGTGTTTTGGTTTTCCTAGCCATTGAGAACCATCTGTGCTAGGAGATGCTATCGCACTGCATTAACTTTAGTGTAATCAGGTACATGGGGCATGCTGAAGTATCACTGTGCAAAATAAACAAGGAGTAAACAAACAAATGAGTGTGTGCATTTCTGTATCTAGTTCATGGTTTTCTTTATCTTCTCAAGAGCTGAGAATCAGAGTGAGGCATTTATTGTTGTGTTTGTTGCTGTTGTTCCAGCGTTGCTCCAAGCCTAGATGCCATCTTTTGCATTGGGCCTTCAGGCCTGCCACATTCAGTGCTGTGGGAAACTATGAGAGGGGATTATATGGAGTATGGGAGATATATAGTCTAAATATTCCTTTCTCAGAGGGTCAAGGAAATCATGCTCTGCACCTGGAGGGGTGTGACTGGGAGGCATCTCCAGTTGGGATGGTGCCTGATTGGATCATGTGATGAACATGTGGGTTCTGGGCAGGGGCTCAGACTTTCATTTGGGTGGGATGAACCTGGAAGCTTTCAGATTCAGGTTTTCCCAGAGGTGCCAATATGACATCTCTAATAAAATGGAACTTTGAGGAAACTCAAGCCTCAGCGTCTTCTTTCATTGAGGGTGTTGCTTGGAACCCTGACACAGTGAAGATGATCTCAGGTCACCTTCCAACTGCTGTTGAGGGACTGAAGAGCAGAAACGGAGGCCAATAAGAAATGCCCTCAAACCTGTTTCACATTTTGTAGGTTGAACAGGAAAATGCAGACACATCCACTGTATAGCTAACCTAATGCCACAAACAGAGTAATGAGCACAACAGCCTCACACATGCAATTATACTTTTCTCATGAAGGGGAGAAGATGGGCTGCAAGAGAGGTTTAAGGTAAAGGTTCCCTGCACACATATGTGCTAATCATTCCCAACTCTAGGGGGCGGTGCTCATCTCTGTTTCAAAGCCAAAGAGCCAGCGCTGTCCACAGACGTTGCCGTGGTCATGTGGCCGGCATGACTAAACAGGGAAGGTGCACGGAAAGCTGTTACCTTCCCACCAAAGGTTGTCCCTATTTTTCTACTTGCATTTTTTCGAACTGCTAGGTTGGCAGAAGCTGGGACAAGTAACAGGAGCTCACTCGGTTAAGTGGCGCTAGGGATTTGAACCACTGAACTGCCGACCTTTCTGATCAAAAAGCTCAGCACCTTAGCCACTGCGTCCCATTTAAGAGAAGTTTAGATTTCTGCAAAATCCCACTCCAACATTCTTCACTGTAGCTGATTTTAAGCTCAGGGTGGGAATCGGGTCAGCAGTTGCTAGAAAAAGGCCCATTTTATTACAGAAACTCTTCTCATCTGCTCTGCTTGTAATCCTTTAATTGCTCCATTAAAACGATTTCATTTTCTCTTTTGCTGTAATGGCCTGAGTACCAAATGAATTAATCTGTTCATTAACATTCAGGGACGCCCACGGTTATTTCAGCATGGGCCACCTTCATCACTGGTTAAGCAGGAGTTAATGGGCACTTGGAAATTGGTGACCTGGTTGAAAGTGTGGTAATTCCTTTTGACCTTAGTTTGCCAGAAGTTTCTACACATCACCAGTCAGGGGAATGGAGTAACTAGATCTCGATGTTGCCCATTACCCTTTCATTCGTACATAACTAAGCCCTTCCTTTCATGCACGTCTTCTATTTTTAGGAGGATTTGAGGAAAATGAACTTGTGATTTATGGCTTTGGTGATGAGACAGGATAGATTATAGAAGGAAGAATAATTTGATGTAATTTTAGAGAGAGAGGTCACAATATATTTGTACTGATAACTGCGGTATAGAATATCAGAAGCCAATCTTTCTAGTTTTTTCTTTTCTTTTCTACTTTTCTTCTACTTTCCCTTTTTTCTTTTTTGTTTCTTTGATCTTACTTTTACTTTTTATGTTAGTTTGCATTAGTTTTGATCTTCTTGTTTAATAGTTTTTTAAAACTATTTTAAAACTAAAATTATAACTAGAGTTATATATAGTTTAGGGGACACACTTGGGAGTTGCTGTGGAAGAGTGATGTCCAACTCTCCTGGCCTGATTTGTTTGGACAAAGGTGGACAAGCCCCAGTTGTGGTTGGGTAAAACAAGGAAGAGACTCACCAGTCCAGTCTAAGATTTTTCACAAGGAGATTAGAAACATTTATCTCCCAGCAGCTGCAAAACCAGCAGTGTGACCATCTTAAAATTTGAAAGTAGAGAAGAATGAGATATATGTTCTTCGGATATTACCCTACTGCCCTACAAGAGCCATCTGAACAGCTTCTGGGCACTGAAGAGAAACCTGTAACAGGGATATCTCAAAAGCCAGCAGCGTAGCAATCACTTTAGTGATGGAGAATGAAGATCCTAATTAATTTGCTTACAAAATGAGCCTGGTTAGACCAAGGACAAATAATTGAATTCTAATTTAATGAGCATTGAGTTAAATGCACTTTACATAATTTCCCCCTTCTGTCACATAAATATCAGAATAGAACAAAGGCTTTATGTGGAATTCGAGGAACTGGATCCAAAGTAGAATATGTTTGTGTGTGTTTGGGTTCTTGTCAAGTGGAAAAGATGGAATAACTACCATGTTTTCCCGAAAATAAGACATGGTCTTATTTTCTTTTGACCCCTGAAATAAATACTTGGCCTTATTTTCAGGGAGGTCTTATTATTTTTGAGGTTCAGGAGGCAGTGAGCGTGGTCACCTCATGGCTGCTGCTGTGTTGCAATATTTTCAGGAAGGGCTTATTTTTGGGAGAGGACTTATTTTAGCGCATATGCTCAAAAGCTCAATTGAGCTTATTATCCAGGGAGGTGTTATTTTCAGGGAAACAGGGTACATAGATCACAGTTGTCTCTGACACTGCAGTTAGTTTATCATCATTTTGGTTGGTAGTTATCAATACTCTTGGCTATTGGTGATCTCAAGAGGTACATCCATGTAGTCTCATGTCCTTCCATGAACTTGGTGAGATTTGGAAGCAGATGGTCATTGTCTTCTTTTGGGGTGCTGTGGTTGACCATCCATCCCCTAAGGTAGTGATATCAAACCTTTATGTGTGCCCACACCCATAATTTAATGCCCCCCATGCCATGCTCCCTGCGCATGCATATGTGACACACACACCCTGCTGCCCTCCAGAGGCTGGAAATGGCCTGTTTCCCAATTTCTGGTGGGCCCAGTAGAGCCATTGTTTGCCCTCCCCAGGCTCCAAAGGCTTTCTTGGAGCCTGGGGAGAGTGAAAATGGCCTCCCCCACCTCTCCCGGAGGCCCTTTAGAGACTGAAAACACCCTCCCAGAGCCTCCGTGTGAGCCCTGTACTTAACTGGCATTGCGTGGAGACTCTTGGGAAGGAAACGGCAGTGTAGGTGGGCCATCCGAAAATCAGCTTGCGTGCCCGATGATATGGCTCCACATTCCTCCTCTGGCATGCATGCCATTGGTTCACCATCATGGCCCTAGGGCTTCTTGATGTCTCATCTAAGCATTGAGCAGTTCTAAGCCTGCTCAGCTTTTTAGACCCACCAAGACTGACCAGGTGGCACCATCGTGGAGGGAGGGGGGCTTGTCCTCCTTGAATATAACTCTTCCCCCTCCTTTTGTGAAAGCTGTAACGACTGACAGAGACTATGAAGAGCTGGTAATGGAAAATGCACATAGCGCTACTGAGACCAATCCAACAAGTGATTTGAAAGATTGCATAATGACAAAGTAAGGAAAAAGAGTCCTCCATGCACACTGCCTGGCCACCCAACATACCTGAGCTCCATATCGGCCACGACAGTTTGTGTGTAGTGCCTTTATACCTGACATCCAAGGCAACTGTTGAACAGAGCTGTAGCCAAACAGAGGGAAGGCAACATATCAGTAATCATAATGATGAAGTGATGGAAGATCCCAGCCATGCCTCCTAATGTATTTCTGAATGTGCAATATGAAAACAAAACAGGAAAGAATAATTTGGTTTCCCCACGCTTTGCTCAACCTGAAACTCCTTCAGTGCCATGTGTGCTCAGCCCAGCACAGCCATTCAGGCTGCTGGGATGGATCAGTGATTAATTAACAGATTAACTGAGTTGGAAGAGACCTTGTAGGTCATCTAATCCAACCCACCCCCCACCCCCCCGCCCAAGCAGGAGACCCTAACCATTTCTGACACATGGCAATCCAATCTCTTCTTGAAAGTCTCAAGTTATGAAGCTCACACAACTTCCGAAGGCAACTTCTGTTCCATTGGTTGATTGTTCTCACTGTCAGAAAATTTATCCCTATTTCTATGTTGAATCTCTCTCCTTGGTCAGTTTCCATCTCTTATTCCTTGTCCGGCCTTCAGGTGCTTTGGAAAATAGCTTGACCCCCTCCTCTTCATGGCAGCTCCTCAAATGTTAGAAGACTGCTATGATGTCTCCCCTGGTCCTTCTCTTCACTAGACTAGCCATGCCCAGTTCCTGTAACTAGTCTTCATATGTTTTAGTCTCCAGTTCCCTAATCATCCTGGTTGCTCTTCTCTGTACTTTTTCTAGAGTCTCAACATCTTTTTTATAGTGTGGTGACCAAAACTGGATGCAGTATTGCACTCTCTGAATTCATAACTGTGTTTAGCAGAGGAATCCTCCAAACCTTGCAAGATCAATTAAAGAATGCTTTGTGATCCCTTCTGAATCACAATTGCTTTAAAGATGAAGGGGGGGGGAGGAGGGAGGAGGAAATTCCTCCAAGTACCAGCACCATGAAGTGGTAGATTCTTGGAAATTCCAATACATTGTAAAATTGGGCTAAAAGTTCCCTGATGCAAAGCAGCCAATGATTCATTCTCCTTTGGCCCTGTTGTGCTTCTGACTAGACAACACAAAGGTAAAGTAAAGGTAAAGTTCGCCTCACACATATGTGCTAGTCGTTCCTGACTCTAGGAGGCAGTGCTCATCTTCGTTTCAAAGCTGAAGAGCCAGCACTGTCTGAAGACGTCTCTGTGGTCATATGGCCAGCATGACTAGATACCGAAGGTCCATAGAACACTGTAACCTTTCCATCAAAGGTGGTTCCTATTTTTCTACTTGCATTTTTACATGCTTTTGAACTGCTAGATTGGCAGAAATTGGGACAAGTAATGGGAGCTCCCTCCATTACATGGCGCTAGGGATTCAAACTGCTGAACTGCCGACCTTTCTGATCGACAAACTTAGTGGCTTAGCCACTGAGCCACTGTGTCTCTCTAGACAACACAAAAAGGTATTCAATTCACTGCTAGGTTAATTACAATGCATCTTATAAGAACCCCACCTTACTTGTATTTAGATCAGGAGGGACAAGGAATCAACCCTACATTGCAGGCAGGCAACCTGGGAAGTAAGTTCTTGAAATCGTGCATGTCATTTATTTTGTGATCCAGAGGAAATCCATCACGGTCCTAAAGCAAAGGCTACAGCTCTCCACTCTCCTACTCTCTGAGTAATGATGTCTCCATGGAACAAGACGGAAGTGATAGCCTGAGCAGTCGGGATGATTAATAACTATTGGCATAGATTGATTGTGATGGCCTTGTTCTTTGACCCAACAGGCAACCTTCCCACTGGTGGTTTGACTCTAGAGTCAGAGGCGTCTCACTCCAGCCAAGGAATAAATGTTTGAACATCTCAGCTTTCAGGAGCTTTAGAGAGAGTTTTCCCCGCAATAATTAGTCATCTCTGCATGCGGAAAAAACTACCTCTGAAGCTGCAAGAACAGGAAAACCTTGTAACTTAATTCTCCCCTCTCCCCTCCAAGAGAGCTCTTGAACCTGGGGGCTTCAGTTCAAGGCAAGGCCTGGCCAAGAAACACTTGGAAGAGCATCTTCCAAAGTTGCTCATCCTTTCTCCAGAGGCCATCTCTCCTCTCCGGCTCTCGAAATTCATAATTAGAAATGGTGCAATCATAACTCTTCCACTGCTGGTCCTTCAGGCCCTATTGATCACAAAGGGAGAATGTATTGAGTTGTAGAAACCATTGAATTTCCCCCCTCCCTCCCCCAGCCCCCAAATGCTTTGGTTTCCAATAATCTCAGTCTTGAAAAATGTAAGGAGAGTCCTAACTTTCACGGCCCCCACCATCTCATGGGGATGCTGTTTTCAGAGAATGGACAAGATCTTACATAAGTCTAGCAACATGATTCATGATAATTCAGTGAAGTGAAAGCTCTCTCTCTCTCTCTCTCTCTCTCTCTCTCTCTCCCTCCCTCCCTCCCTCTCCCTCCCTCCCTCCCTCCCCCCCTCTTTTTTTTAAAGGATAATTTTCTTGGCCAATTGGCTACACACAAGAAGCTCTTAAAAACAGAATCCACTGTCTTAAAGAAACAAACAAAAACCCCAAAGATTGTAGCTTTTTTTTTTGCCTCTCAGAGATAAAATAAGACTGCCTGAATTAGGTTTGGTTTGGAGATGTGAAATTCAGTTTGGGCACGCTTCAGTTCAAGTCTGCATTTTAAGCAAAGGATATGCATCCCTTTTTGTTTTAAAAACAGCAAAGCAATATTTGCAAGCTTATGAGATGAAGCAGCAGTTGGAATGTATGGAAGTATGGAATGGGATGCGCCTTGTGATCCTTCCAGCTGTTGTAGCCAGGACTGCATCTAAGCAAAGCTCACATTTCAGTTGTTTCCACAAAGAACGATTCTCTTCAAAATTGCCAGACCATTTTTGTTTTGTTAGCTTCGAGGAAAGCAGACAGTTCTTTGTAGTCTCTTGCTAATTCATCCTGGCTAAAGTGTTTGTTTTAGGGCAGGGGCATCAAACTTGGTTTCATTGAGGGCTGCATCAGGGTTGTGTTTGACCTTGGGGGACCGGGGTGGTCGTGGCCAGCTCAATGTCACTCATGTTGGAGGTGCCTGTGGTGCGCCCGAGCTCCATTTTCGGCTGTGACGGTCTCCTACAACCCTCTGCCAGTGAAAACGGAACTTGGGAGGACCATATGCATCCCTCCTGAGCTTCGTTTTCACTGGAAAAGGAACCGCGGGCTGGTCCTTCAGTATTTCCAGGGTGGTCCCGCAGCCTAGACCTAAGCACTCCGCAGGCAGGATCCAACTCACGGACCTTTGGTAGTTTTGGGGTGGCGTATCAAGAGTAAAGGCTTAATGGTCTTCTTATGCCCAGAGCTCCTGAGATGGATCTAGGACAACTCGTTGCAGTCAACCATGGCCAACTCACAGTGGCTACCTTGCTGTGACCAACTCATCTCTGGCCAACTTGCCACAGAACAATTCAGCACTTTATTAATCATTTCATTCAGGTACTTTTATTAGTGATGACCACGTTTTTGTCAAAATTATTGTAACTCTTGTATTTCTGGATTGACATTCATTATTTTATTATAATTGGCAATGGTTCCATTGAAATTAATTTAACTTTTGTATTTATTGAATTGTCTTGTGGCTGTCCTAACTGTCCTATGAGCTTGGTATCAAGTTTAGTTTATATTGCCTCCAAATCAAACGGCAAACTATTTTTTTTAAAGGTAGCTAAATCTCACCACTGTAGGGATGCGGTGGCTCAGTGGCTAAGATGCTGAGCTTGTTGATTGAAAGGTCAGCAGTTTGAATCCCTAGCGCTGCTTAATGGAGTGAGCTCCCATTACTTGTCCCAGATTCTGCCAACCTAGCAGTTCGAAAGGATGTAAAAATGCAAGTAGAAAAATAGGAACCACCTTTGGTGGGAAGGTAACAGCGTTCCATGCGCCTTCAGCATTTAGTCATGCCAGCCACATGACCACGGAGATGTCTTTGGGCAGCGCTGGCTCTTCGGGTTGAAACGGAGATGAGCACCGCCCCCTAGAGTCGGGAATGACTAGCACATATGTGCGAAGGGAACCTTTAACTTTAAGTCTCACCATATGCGGAGGGATTTCCATGTTGGTTAGATTATAATGCCTGTGAACATTTGAGAGAGGGGCAGAGTGACAGAGAGACACTAAGAGTAACCGTCTAGGTGCTGATTCTTCCAACTTCCAATCCATTTTTAATTAAAAAGGATGCTTCCCAAGTATGGTTCTCAAGAGCTAATTAGCACATAAATAAAATGGTGATAAAAGTCACAGAAAGAGAGAGAGAGAGAGAGAGGAAAAAATGGGGAGAAAAGATGCACATTATCTCTAAGCAACTGGCTCTGCTCAGTTGTTGCTGCAAATTGGTTAATAATCGCAGCTTGAGCCACAAATCACACTCTGCAGTGTGGCACCGCAAGGTTGCTTTCCTAAGGATATATGCATTGAAGTTGGAAATAATGGGCCTGAATAAATGCTAAGTTTTCCAATGAAATGACCATTCATTCCAAGGGACGGTGAATTATGCCCCGTGCTATTAATCCTGCACAGAAGGCTTCTTTGGCTTTCCAAATAAATAAGCAAAGCATTTAGCACAATGATTTTCTATTTAACACACTCATAGCATTTGGCATTTCCCTTTCCACTTTCATATTGCTGTGCATTCTTAGGCATGGATATTCTTGCAGAAGCTCTAACAAATGCCAGGCATCTGCACTCATCAGAGATTCTGGAATCGGCTTCAAAAATAAAGGGCAGCAGCTCCTGTAGCTTAAATGCAATGCAAACTTTGGAGATGGTGTTTTTTTTTTCTTCTTCTCCTCATGCAATAAATTCACCACACAAAAGCGGGATCAGAATTGTTTGTGTCTTTTGGATTCTCCTTCTGGGTACTTTATCCTTTCAGGAGTGGCATCAATCTACCTCTGAGTCTGCTGTCATTTCTTTGAAATATTTATTAAGCTGAACTTCTCCTTTGAAAGAAGTTGGTTCTACAGATCTTCTGGGTAACCTGTTCACCAGTGTCAGAAAGCTCTGCTTCTCTTTGAGCTCCAGGCTGGATAAACTCACACAGTCAATGTATCTAGTAAATATTGTCTAGATTTTTGTATCATTTTTGTTCCTTTTAAAGCCCCCGTTCTCCATCCCTCTGACAAACTGTTGTGTTCCTGTCTCAAATGTCTGCCTAGAATTGGTGGGACGAGGATGAAGAAACTGAAATGTAGTCTACATTGCCTTGTTAACAGGGAATTGATTAGAATTGTGCACAATATTGATGATCCCATCATGGCAAGGTGTTGTTTGCAGATTGGGAGGGTTGTTAGCTTGTAGTTATCCCTTTGATTTTAGCAGAAATCCAGAATGTTTGCAGCCTAAGGCTGGGCAGAAAAATCGTACTGTGTGTTGTACTGAATTGTACTCATGAGTGACATCACACTCTTAAAGTCATAAGTTAAATAACCCTGCTGACTCATTCTCATTGCATCATCATTTCAGTATTACAGTCTTAACAGCAGCTGTTCAGCTATTAAATCATTACCTTAACACCTTCACAGGAATTCCACCCACTCATTGGTATAGGTATGCGGACGATACTTGGGTCAGGATTAAAACATAGGATTTGGAAGCCTTCACCAAACACATCAAGTCTATGGACAGATACATTAAGTTCACTTGGGAAGGTGTTAAGGAAAATGTTAAGGGAAATGTTAAGTTAAAACGCTAAGGGAAGATGTTAAGAAAACTCGAGATCTTGGTACTCAGTCTCAACAACTGAGTAAAATGATTAACATAAATGATTAAGCTTGCCATCACAAGTTGTGGGTTACCTCCATCACTGGAGATTTTAAAGAAGAGACTGGACAGTCACTTGTCTGAAATGGTATAGGGTGTCCTGCCTGAGCAGGGGGTTGGACTAGAAGACCTCCAAGGTTCCTTCCAACTCTATTCTGCTTGATTGATTGACTTTATAATTGTGACTCATTAAGTAGTATAATGCAAACTCCTCAATCTTTTGCATCCTCTTCTTCTTCCTATTTGTAATAAAGTGATAGTGAAAATATTACTCTGTGAAATATGACTCAGCTTATAGAATATGTTCTGTCCTCCCCCAGAGTTGTTTTCCAATATTTTGGTTTTCAAGACTGGCACTTCAGCAAACCGTAGGGATAAACAAATCTGTAACAGTTAACTCTTCCCCACATTTCATTTTTAAAATATCAAGTACCATGCAGCATTCATGGGAAAGGAAAGCAAAATCACAAGGTTCGTGATTGGAGAAATATTGAGTCAATATTGGCTGTTGTCTGGAAGGTTGCTATTAGAAGATGGGGAACCACCCAGACGAAGACCCAGAGAGCATCACACCAATATTCAGCACCTCAACATGATCAAGTGGTTGACTCAATGGCAAGACAACAAACAAGAAACAATGGATGGAAATTAACCAAGGAGACAAGCAACTTAGAACTAAATAGAAAATTCCTAACAGTGAGAGCAATTAACCAGTGGAACAGACGTTGACCTCAGAAGTTGTAGGGGCACCATCACTGGATCACTTTCAAAAAGAGACTGGACAACCATTTCTTTGAGATGGTATAGGGTCCTGCTCGATCAGGAAGTTGGGCTAGAAGATTTCCAAGGTCCCTTCCAACTGTATTCTATGTTCTGTTATTCAACCCTCCATTTTTAAGAGGTAAACCTTAGATATAGAATAACATAGTTGGAAGAGACCTTATAGGTCACCTAGTCCAACCCGCTGTTCAAGCAGAAAATCCTACACCATTTCTGACAGATGGCAGTTCAGTCTCTTCTTGAAAGCTTCCAGTGATGAAGCTCCCACAACTTCTGAAGGGAACTTCTGTTCCATGGGTTGTTTGGTCCTACTGTCAGAAAATTCCTCCTTATTTCTAGGTTGAATCTCTCCTTGGTCAGTTTCCATCCATTATTCCTTGTCTGGCCTTGGCTTGACTCCCTGTTCTCTGTGGCAGCCCCCTTCAAAGATTTGAATGGACAAATCTGTCCATTTTGATTTATCTCATTTCAATTTTAATTTTCACTCTACAGTTTGCCATATTTATGGAAAAAAACTTCCCAACTCGGTTAATTCTTTAAAAAAAATGGACAAAACAGAATTTTCAACCAACCTTATTACTAGTAACTTTTCAGTTAAAAATGGCTTTTTCTCCCATTCCTTCTTGTAACTGAGTTCCCAGGACAAATTAAAAACTGAAGCCAAACTCAAACTTAAAAAATAAAAGCACACAAACTTTTTGAAATGCCAAATTCCCTTTTTTCCCTTGCCATACCTCTTACCTTCTGCTGTTTATGTAAGATTAGTGAAGGATAGAGAATGTTTAATTAAGTTTAATTGTGTGACAGCTTAAAAGTGGGGATGCAATTATTCATATAATTATTTTTCCTGCTAAAAGGCTGTCCATAATTGCTCTTCCTGGGAGGAGTCTCCATTTGGGGGGCTTCTGTGAAGTCCAGCCAGCCTTACAACCTCCCCAACATATCAAGGGGAGCTCGGTCCCCCCAAAAAAGCTGAATTAGAAGACCTGGAAACCCAACAGCATCCAAGGGAAAACTTTCATCTCTATTTGCATAAATTAGTATTTGTGGAACATAGCTGAGAATATAATTATCAATTCTATTTTCTCTCCCACTGCTCAGCTGGCAACTGGAGAGCTACCACAAGGAGATGTCAAAATAGCGCTGTTTTTGCAAGTGCACATTTCTCCCTTCACCTTGGGATGCAGGGTAATGGTGAAAAATAATGTCGCCGCTAGTCAGGTTCAGCTCCTGATGCATCGAAAGTCAAAAGGTTGTGAAAAAAAGACTTCTGGATAGAAAGCGTCTGCAGGCAATCTGTACTGTATGCACTGAAGGTAGTGTTGTGGCGGAAAACCTTCATGCTACAGTCCAGGTTTGATGTATTATCTTCAATTATTATGGATAGAAAATACCCATTCGTCAATGTTTTTGCCCTTAGTGTTCTCCTGCAACTTAGCTTCCAGGCCATGTCTTACTATTTTTCTAGAAGGACTACAAGCCACCTTCCTCTTCTGAGGTGACTCATTCAACCAGTTCGGACCAGTTCACCCAAACCAATAGTGGAAATCGTGGGTGGTCCCGCCCACCTGCTCCAGCTCTACAGTGTCCCATTTAGGCCCCTTTTTAGCGAAAAGTGCATGCGTGGAAGGTATGTGTGAAAGAAGTAAATACCACCCCTGGGCCCATTGCTTCTTGTGGCCATGTCGCATCTTCGGTAGGCAAATTTCATTTAGTAGCTGTGAATAGGATTTTTCGGAGCATGTAGGGTGGAGTTTTCAGAAATGTGGATGGCAACTTCCAGAAGCCTCATCAATGACCATGCTGGGGAAGGCATTTCCAGAGCTGAAGACCACACCTCCAGAAATTGCCAAGTAAGGGAATTGTAGGAGATGACCAGGCTGAGCCTGAGGAAGGGGATTAGGTTTGGAGTCCTTTCATGCTCACAAGAAATATAAGTCCAGCCCAGGGGTGGGTTTCAAATTTTTTTGATGGGGTAGGTATGTGACTGAGTGGCCATGATCAACTTGATGTGAGCATTCCAAATATCATCCAAAATTAAATCAGAGTCCAAGGCAAAGCTTTCCTTAAAGTTCCAATTTATTAAGAGAGACATGTTGGCACATCTGTGGAAAACCCAAATCTGAAAGCTTCCTGGGTTTTCCACCCAGTTGAAAGTTCATAATCTTGCCCCCACACCCACAAGTCCATCACATGGTCCAATCTTCCACTGCCACACTGGCAGTTCCACCCATCCAGTTCCGGTCAGGCTCAGAGGTGTAGAGACAAAGGATGACCTTGAGCTTCTAGAAAGGAATTTGTTTATTTTGACAACAACACATTCTACTCCTTACTATTCTCCCTCCCAATTACCCCACTAATGAAACAGCCTAGTAAAATAAGAGAGAGTGTGGCAGGCCAAAGATCCAGCAAGGAATATGGCTGCAGGCCTGACACTTGACGTCACTCAAACATACTCAGTCACATGACCCCCTCACCAAGCCATGCCCACCGAAACGGTGGTGAACAATTTTTATGGGAGGGAGAGGGGGGGGCATCCAGCCTCTCCAGAGCTAAGGGAGCACCTTGAAACTAAGAAAACTTTTTGTCCTCCCCGGCTGCCAGGAACACTCTGCAGCAGTGGTGGGTTGCAGGTGGTACGCCCCAGTACGGGCGTACAGGTGCCTGCCAGGAGCACTGGGTACCATTCTGGTACGGTGCTCCGGAGAGCCCACCCACCCTCCTTACCTCTATTTTAGCTCATTGGCATTTCCATGCACATGCACAGAGTGTACGCCCCTTGTGCAATGCTTCACTGAGCAGAAGGAGCATCGGGAGGCACCGGTTGCAACGGGATCTGGAACCCACCACTGCTCTACAGGCTTCAGCAGGGCTGGAAAAATGGAAAAATGTCCCCATTTTTTAAAAAAATGGTGGAAAATGGCCCGTTTTTAGCAAAATATGGGGGCATTTTCCATTCCCCCAGCTCTGCTGAAGCCTGCAGAGTGCTTCTGGAGGCTGGTGGAAGGCAAAAAGACCTCCGTTTTTGCAACAAATGGCTCATCTCTGGGACCTCTCTGGGATTGGCATGAGCACACCATTAAAAAAAAAGGGGGGGGAATTGTGGAAGAGACGCACAAGTCTTTTTGTAACCAACTGATACACTTTTTGCAGCATGTAAAGAGGGATGTTTGTTTTGAAAATTAAAAATAAAAAAATATTAAAAGGGGGGGGAAAACATTAAATTTTTTCAATGAAGAGTGTTCTGCGCATGTGTAGAACAGAAAACAAAGATGGTGGCACCGAGGCTACAACCAGTACAGTCACATGTCCTCTGGAGTTACTACCTATTCATCCGAACTGGTCCGAACCAGTAGGAACCCAGCTCTGGTCCAGCCCTCCTTGAATTGCGTTGGTTCTTATCTACCACCAATTTGCCTTGACCGTTAATAGTTCAGATACTTGTTTAGAGCTAGCATGGAATGAACTTGTACTCATTTGAATAACCTGGGTTCCAGATTCCCACGTTCTCCCTGGTGGAGGACCAAGGAGAATGAGGGAAAGAGAAAGTCATCAGACAAGAGAAGGGGGAATCCCAATGGATTAACCATCAGAGAAGAAATTTAGGATGAACCTGCCCTAATTGATCTGGTGGTTAAAAGTGACAGTGGGAAGTTTGTCTCTTGGCAGAAGCTGGGACAAGTAATGGGAGCTCACTCTGTTACACAGCGCTAAGGATTCGAACCCTTGAACTATCGAATTTTCTTTTCGACAAGCTCAGCATCTTAGCCACTGAGCCACCATGTCCCAAGACAGTTAGCCTTACAATAACGTGAATTAGCTCATCTAGTTGTGTTTCCTGTCTAGCTGGCCTAGGAGGGATGACACAGGCTGGTTTCCCGACTACCATTCTCTTTGAATGAATGACTTAACTCTAATTCTGAAGCATTCAAATGTTAGGAAGCTTCTCACCACACAAAAAGGTTACTATTAGTCATCAGCACAGCCACCATAGTAATTTCGTCGTATTTAAGTACAATGACAATAAAGATTATACTTATACTTAGTAGCTGGAAGAGATAATAAGTGGGGAATTATTTGTGATGATTATAGATGCTATTCCCCTTAGAGGACAGTCTATCTTTTCAATTTTACATAATCACATTAGATTATTTCCCCAGAAATAATCTAATGTGATTAGACATCCTGTAATATCCTGCTCAATTTCATGTGGTCCCAGACCTTTGCATCAAGGAGGATCCATCCATCCATCCATCCATCCATCCATCCATCCATCCACCATCCATCCATCCATCCCTATCTACTATCTATCTATCTATCTATCTATCTATCTATCTATCTATCTATCTATCTATCTATCTATCTATCTATCTATCTATCTATCTATCTATCTATGATCCTGGGCAGAGAGGAGAAACTGGCATCCCTCCATATACAAAGTCATTTCATTTCATTTAATTTATTTGTATGCCACCCTTTTCCCTGAAAGGGACTCAGGGCGGCTCACAACTCAAAGGGAGGGAAAAAAACAAACAAAGTTACAAAAAACATAGAAACCATACATAGTTAAAAAAAACACAACAATCATACCATTCGAAGTGGGGCAGCGAGTCTTTAGCCCCAGGCCTGTCGGAACAGCCAGGTTTTAAGGGCTATGCGGAAGGCCTGGAGGGTGGTGAGGGTACTAATCTCCACGGGGAGTTCGTTCCAGAGGGTCGGAGCAGCCACAGAGAAGGCCCTCCTCCGGGTAGTCGCCAGTTGACACTGGCCGGCTGATGGAATTCGGAGGAGGCCTAGTCTGTGGGATCTAATTGGTCTAGTGGAGGTAATTGGCAGTAGGCGGTCTCTCAAGTACCCAGATCCAATACCATGAAGGGCTTTGTAGGTGACAACTAGCACCTTGAAGCGTACCCGGAGATCAACAGGCAGCCAGTGCAGCTCGCGGACGCTAGGTGTTACTTGGGTGAACCGAGGCGCACCCACGATTGCTTGCGCGGCTGCATTCTGGACAAGCTGAAGTCGCCGAATACTCTTCAAGGGCAGCCCCATGTATAGCACATTGCAGTATTCCAGTCTAGAGGTCACAAGGGCATGAGTGACTGTTGTGAGAGCCTCCCGGTTCAGGTAGGGACGCAACTGGTGCACCAGGCGAACCTGGGCAAATGCCCCCCTGGTCACAGCTGACAAATGGTGTTCAAAAGTCAGCTGTGGGTCCAGGAGGACTTCCAAGTTGCGGACCCTATCTGAGGGGCGTACTATTTGACCCCCCCAGCCTGAGAGGTGGAACACTTGGCCAATTAGTAGGAGGGAAGCACAGCAGCCACTCGGTCTTATCTGGATTGAGTACAAGCTTGTTAACCCCCATCCAGTCCCTAACAGCCTCGAGGCCCTGGCACATCACGTCCATCGCTTCATTGAGTTGGCACGGGGCGGACAGATACAGCTGTGTATCATCCGCATACTGGTGGTATTTTATCCCGTGCCGTCGAATGATCTCACCCAGCGGTTTCATGTAGATATTAAAGAGGAGGGGGGACAGGACCGAACCCTGCGGCACCCCATACGTTAGGGGCCTAGGGGTCGATCTCTGCCCTCCGACCAACACCGACTGCGACCTGTCCGAGAGGTAAGAGGAGAACCACCGTAAAACAGTGCCTCCCACCCCCACCTCCCGCAGTTGTCGCAGAAGGATACCATGGTCGATGGTATCGAAAGCCGCCGAGAGGTCAAGGAGTACTAGGATAGAGGCATGACCTCCATCCCTGGCTCTCCAGAGATCATCGATCAATGTGACCAAAGCGGTTTCCGTGCTGTAGCCAGGCCTGAAACCCGACTGGAAGGGATCTAGATAACTGGTTTCCTCCAAGGACCGCTGGAGCTGAAAGGCCACCACCTTCTCAACAACCTTCCCCACAAAGGGGAGGTTGGAGACTGGACGATAGTTGTTTAGGACGGCTGGATCCAAAGATGGTTTCTTCAGGAGGGGTCTCACCACCGCCGCCTTTAATGCGGGGGGAAAGACCCCCTCCCGAAGGGAGGCGGTAACAACCGCCTGGATCCAGCCCCGTGTCACCTCCCTGCTGTTAACAACCAGCCAGGAGGGGCACGGGTCCAGTACACATGTGGAGGCACTTACAGCTCTCATGGCCTTGTCCACGTCCTCAGGGGTAACAGCTTGAAAATCAATCCAGTGATGTCCTACCAGATTATCCCTTGGTGTCTCAGCTGGTTCTGCGGGATTGGAGTCCAGGTCCGCCCGAAACCGAGCAACTTTATCCGCGAGGAATTGGACGTAGTCTTATGTTATTTAGAGCTCCATTTCATTACATAGAATAATAGAGTTGAGGGAGACCTTGAATGTCTTCTAGTGCAACCCCTTGCTCCACAACTTCTGAAGGCAAGCTGCCCCATTGGTTGATTGTCCTCATCATTAGGACATTTCTCCTTAGTTCTAGGTTGCTTCTCTTCTTGGTTAGTTTCCATCCGTTGTTTCTTGTCTTCCTTTTTGGTGCTTTGGGAAATAGGAGCAGCTCCTACAAATAATTTGTTTTTGTAGGAGCCCCTCAGATATTGGAACACTGCTACTATGTCTTCCCCGGTCCCTGATAGCAGTGTTCCAATATTTGAGGGGCTCCTACAAAGACGAGGGGATTAAACTATTTTCCAAAGCACCAAAAAGCAAGATTAAAAACAATGGATGGAAACTAACCAAGGATAGAGGCAACCTAGAACTAAGGAGAAACTTCAGCCTTTTAGATTAGTGGTGTCAAACTCATGGCTCACAGGCCATATGTGTCACACGCTGGCCACGCCCACCCCCAGTTTAGCAAAGGGGGAAAAAGTCATGATAAATCATGTGACGATGTGATGATACAAATTTGACACCCCTGTTGTAAATTCAAGCTGACATTTTCCCTCCGTTTGTCAAACTGATCACAGCTACAGAGATTTTCGCACTTTTATATTAAAGCAGGGGAATAATTTTGTATACCTGAGATGTTCTATTTTATCCTTGAATAAAAGTCTTGCGATGTTTGTATTATCCCAGCTGAGCTTTACTTTAGCAGGCAGAGCCTTAATAAAATTGTTCCAGCTGTTGTATCTGCAGTGCAAACCATCAGCTGTCCATTTTTTTTATCAATGTTTTTTTAATTTTAA